>NC_141555.1:70171142-70486767 GCF_021556685.1 Rattus norvegicus
AGCCATTCACTCTGCAAATCACCAGCTTTGTGTTCAGCTTCAAACTCAAGTTCCTACACGCTTTTCCCAATTGGAAGGAACAGAATTAGCCAAAGAATGAGATATTGAGACTGGGAAAAGGATTTTTCGTCTATATAGAAAAGTATGCTTTTTACCATATAGAACTACTTAAAACTAAGCTTAATCACCAAGTAAGAACAATTCACTTTGTAAAAGGAAAAAAGGGGCTTTTTTTTTTATCTCCAAAGTCAACTTCCTACAAGCCTTTCTAGCCTGGAACAGACAGAATTCACCAAGGAATGTTTGATTCAGACTGAGAAAACCATGTTTTGTCAATCTTGAAAAGTCTGCTTTTTACTCTCTAGAACCACTTAAAACTAATCTTATCCGCCAAGTAACACCTTTCACTTTGCAAATCACTAGCTGTGTGTTTTTCTTCAAAGTCAAGTTCCTACAAGCTTTTCCCGCTTGGAAGGAACAGAATGCGCCTGAGAATGTGTGATTCGGACAGGGAAACACAATTCTTTTCTATATAGAAATGTATGCTTTTTACCTTCTAGGACCATTTAAAACAAAGGTTATTGGCCAAATAACCGCAATTCACTTTGTAAAACAGTAACTGTGTGTCTATCTTCAA
The DNA here is from genome assembly GCF_021556685.1 of Rattus norvegicus. Taxonomy (NCBI): domain Eukaryota; kingdom Metazoa; phylum Chordata; class Mammalia; order Rodentia; family Muridae; genus Rattus; species Rattus norvegicus. The sequence continues at coordinate 70,171,780 of NC_141555.1, forward strand.
ATCAACTTCCTGCAAGCTTTTCCTGCTTGGAGGAACAGTATTCGCCCAAGAATGAGAGATTCAGACCGGGAAAACCATGCTTTGTCTATACTGCAAAGTCTGGTTTTTACCATCTAGCACCACTGAAAACTAATTGTATTGGCCAAGCAAAGCAATTCACTTTCCTAACACCAGCTGTGTGTTTATCTTCAAAGTCAAGTTCCTACAAGCATTTCTCACTTGGATTGGACAAAATTCCCCAAAGAATGAGATTCAGACTGGGAAAACAATGTTTTGTCTATATTGAATAGTCTGCTTTTACCCACTAGAACCACTTAAAACTAAGAATATTCTCCTGGTAAGAACAATTCTCTTTGCAAAAACACTTGCTGTGTGTTTGTCTTCAAAGTCAACTTTCTACAAGATTTTCCTGCTTGGAACACACAGAATTTGCCAAAGAGTGAGAGATTGAGACTGGGAAAAGCTTTTTTAGAATATATAGATAAGTATGCTTTTTACCAACTAGAACTACTTAAAACAGAGCTTAATCCCAAAGTAAGAACAATTCACTTTGTAAAACACTAGCTGTGTGTTTATCTTCAAAGTTCACTTCCTCCAAACTTTTCCTGATTGGAACGAACACGATTCCTGTAAGAATGTGTGACTGAGACTGGGAAAAACACGTTTTGTGTATATATAAAAGTCTGCTTTTTTCTCCTTTGAACCACTGAAAACTAAGCTTATTTTCCAAGTAACAGCACTTTACTTGGCAAAACACTACCTGTGTGTTTATCTTGAAAGTCAACTTCCTACAAGCTTTACACCCATGGAAAGGACAGAATTGGCCAAAGAATGAGAGATTCAGATGGGAAAAACATGTTTGTCTATATTGAAAAGTCTGCTTTTTGCCTCAAGAACCACTTAAAAGTAAGCTTCTTCGCCTAGTAACAGCAATTCACTTTGCAAAACACTAGCTGTGTGTTTATCTTGAAAGTCAACTTCCTACAAGCTTTTCCCTCTTGGAATGAAGAGAATTCGCCAAAGAATGAAAGACTGAGACTGGGAAAAGCTTTTTCAGTCTATATAAATAAGTGTGCTTTTTACCGTCTAGAACCACTTAAAACTAAGCTTATTGGTCAAGTAACAGCAATTCACTTTGCAAAACAGTAGCTGTGTGTTTATCTTCAAAGTCAACTTCCTACAAGCTTTTCCTGCTGGAAGGAACAGAATTCTCCAAAGATTGTTGGATTCAGACTGGGAAATCCATGTTTTGTCTATATTGAAAAGTGTGCTTTTTTCCCTCTAGAACCACTTAAAACTAAGCTTATTCGCCAAGTAACAGCGATTCACTTTGCAAATCATTAGCTTTGTGTTCAGCTTCAAAGTCAAGTTCCTACAAGCTTTTTCCGCATGGAACAAACAGAACTCGACTGAGAATGTGTGATTCAGACAGGGAAACGCACTTTTTTCTATATAGAGAGGTATTCTTATCACCTTCTAGGACCATTTAAAACAAAGCTTAATCACCAGGTAAGAACAATTCACTTGTAAAATGAAAAAAAAAGGCTGTTTTTTTATCTTCAAAGTCAACTTCCTACAAGCTTTTCCCTCTTGGAATGAAGAGAATTCGCCAAAGAATGAAAGACTGAGACTGGGAAAAGCTTTTTCAGTCTATATAAATAAGTGTGCTTTTTACCGTCTAGAACCACTTAAAACTAAGCTTATTGGTCAAGTAACAGCAATTCACTGTGCAAAACAGTAGCTGTGTGTTTATCTTCAAAGTCAACTTCCTACAAGTTTTTCCTGCTGGAAGGAACCGAATTCTCCAAAGATTGTTGGATTCAGACTGGGAAATCCATGTTTTGTCTATATTGAAAAGTGTGCTTTTTTCCCTCTAGAACAACTTAGACCTAAGCTTATTCGCCAAGTAACAGCGATTCACTTTGCAAATCATTAGCTTTGTGTTCAGCTCAAAGTCAAGTTCCTACAAGCTTTTTCCGCATGGAACGAACAGAACTCGACTGAGAATGTGTGATTCAGACAGGGAAACGCACTTTTTTCTATATAGAGAGGTATGCTTATCACCTTCTAGGACCATTTTAAACAAAGCTTAATCACCAGGTAAGAACAATTCACTTGTAAAATGAAAAAAAAAAAGGCTTTTTTTTATCTTCTAAGTCAACTTCCTACAAGCTTTTCCCTCTTGGAATGAACAGAATTCGCCAAAGAATGAGAGACTAAGACTGGGAAAAGCTTTTTCAGTCTATATAAATAAGTGTGCTTTTTACCGTCTAGAACCACTTAAAACTAAGCTTATTGGTCAAGTAACAGCAATTCACTTTGCAAAACAGTAGCTGTGTGTTTATCTTCAAAGTCAACTTCCTACAAGCTTTTCCTGCTGGAAGGAACAGAATTCTCAAAGATTTTGGATTCAGACTGGGAAATCCATGTTTTCTCTATATTGAAAAGTGTGCTTTTTTCCCTCTAGAACCACTTAGAGCTAAGCTTATTCGCCAAGTAACAGCGATTCACTTTGCAAATCATTAGCTTTGTGTTCAGCTTCAAAGTCAAGTTCCTACAAGCTTTTTCCGCATGGAACGAACAGAACTCGACTGAGAATGTGTGATTCAGACAGGGAAACGCACTTTTTTCTATATAGAGAGGTATGCTTATCACCTTCTAGGACCATTTAAAACAAAGCTTAATCACCAGGTAAGAACAATTCAATTGTAAAATGAAAAAAAAAGGCTGCTTTTTTATCTTCAAAGTCAACTTCCTACAAGCTTTTCCCTCTTGGAATGAACAGAATTCGCCAAAGAATGAGAGACTAAGACTGGGAAAAGCTTTTTCAGTCTATATAAATAGGTCTGCATTTTTACAGTCTAGAACCACTTAAAACTAAGATTATTGGTCATGTAACAGCAATTCACTTTTCAAAACAGTAGCTGTGTGTTTATCTTCAAAGTCAACTTCCTATAAGCTTTACCCCCTTGGAAAGAACAGAATTCGCCAAAGAATGAGAGATTCAGACTGGGAAACCCATGTTTGTCTATATTCAAAAGTCTGCTTTTTTGCCTCAAGAACAACTTAAAAGTAAGCTTATTCACCTAGTAAGAAAAATTCACTTTTCAAAACACTAGCTGTGTGTTTATCTTCAAAGTCAACTTCCTACAAGCTTTTCCCTTTTGGAACGAACAGAATTCACCAAAGAATGGGAGACTGAGACTGGGAAAAGCTTTTTCAGTCTATATGAATAAGTCTGCTTTTTACCATCTAGAACCAGTTAAAACTAAGCTTATTGGCCAAGTAACAGCAATTCATTTTGCAAAACACTAGCTGTGTGTTTATTTCAAAGTCAACATCTTCTAAGCTCTTCCCCCTTGGAGAGAACAGAATTCACCTAAGAATGTCTGATTCAGACTGGAAAATGCAAGTATTGTCTACATTGAAAGTCTGCTTTTTACTGTCTAGGACCACTTAAAACTAAGCCTATTGGCCAAGTAAGAGCAATTCACTTTGCAGATCCTTAGCTCTGTGTTTATCTTCAAAGTGAACTTCCTACAAGCTTTTGCCGCTTGGAACGAACAGAATTCGCCAAAGAATGTTGGATTCAGACTGGGAAACCCATGTTTGGTCCACATAGAAAAGTCTGCTTTTTACTGTCTAGAACCACTTAAAACTAAGCTTATTGGCCAAGTAACAGCAATTCACTTTGCAAAACCCTAGCTGTGTGTTTATTTTCAATGTCAACTTCCTACAAGCTTTTCATACTGGAACCAACAGAATTCTGCAAAGAATGTTGGATTCCGACTGGGAAACCCATGTTTTGTCGACATTGAAAAGTGTGCTTCTTACCCCATAGAACCACTTAAAACTAAGCTTTTTCACCAAGTAACAGCCATTCACTCTGCAAATCACCAGCTTTGTGTTCAGCTTCAAACTCAAGTTCCTACAAGCTTTTCCCAATTGGAAGGAACAGAATTAGCCAAAGAATGAGATATTGAGACTGGGAAAAGGATTTTTCGTCTATATAGAAAAGTATGCTTTTTACCATATAGAACTACTTAAAACTAAGCTTAATCACCAAGTAAGAACAATTCACTTTGTAAAAGGAAAAAAGGGGCTTTTTTTTTTATCTCCAAAGTCAACTTCCTACAAGCCTTTCTAGCCTGGAACAGACAGAATTCACCAAGGAATGTTTGATTCAGACTGAGAAAACCATGTTTTGTCAATCTTGAAAAGTCTGCTTTTTACTCTCTAGAACCACTTAAAACTAATCTTATCCGCCAAGTAACACCTTTCACTTTGCAAATCACTAGCTGTGTGTTTTTCTTCAAAGTCAAGTTCCTACAAGCTTTTCCCGCTTGGAAGGAACAGAATGCGCCTGAGAATGTGTGATTCGGACAGGGAAACACAATTCTTTTCTATATAGAAATGTATGCTTTTTACCTTCTAGGACCATTTAAAACAAAGGTTATTGGCCAAATAACCGCAATTCACTTTGTAAAACAGTAACTGTGTGTCTATCTTCAAATCAACTTCCTGCAAGCTTTTCCTGCTTGGAGGAACAGTATTCGCCCAAGAATGAGAGATTCAGACCGGGAAAACCATGCTTTGTCTATACTGCAAAGTCTGGTTTTTACCGTCTAGCACCACTGAAAACTAAGTGTATTGGCCAAGCAAAGCAATTCACTTTCCTAACACCAGCTGTGTGTTTATCTTCAAAGTCAAGTTCCTACAAGCATTTCTCACTTGGATTGGACAAAATTCCCCAAAGAATGAGATTCAGACTGGGAAAACAATGTTTTGTCTATATTGAATAGTCTGCTTTTACCCACTAGAACCACTTAAAACTAAGAATATTCTCCTGGTAAGAACAATTCCCTTTGCAAAAACACTTGCTGTGTGTTTGTCTTCAAAGTCAACTTTCTACAAGATTTTCCTGCTTGGAACACACAGAATTTGCCAAAGAGTGAGAGATTGAGACTGGGAAAAGCTTTTTTAGAATATATAGATAAGTATGCTTTTTACCAACTAGAACTACTTAAAACAGAGCTTAATCCCAAAGTAAGAACAATTCACTTTGTAAAACACTAGCTGTGTGTTTATCTTCAAAGTTCACTTCCTCCAAACTTTTCCTGATTGGAACGAACACGATTCCTCTAAGAATGTGTGACTGAGACTGGGAAACACAGGTTTTGTGTATATATAAAAGTCTGCTTTTTTCTCCTTTGAACCACTGAAAACTAAGCTTATTTTCCAAGTAACAGCACTTTACTTTGCAAAACACTACCTGTGTGTTTATCTTGAAAGTCAACTTCCTACAAGCTTTACACCCATGGAAAGGACAGAATTGGCCAAAGAATGAGAGATTAGATTCAGACCGGGAAAAACATGTTTGTCTATATTGAAAAGTCTGCTTTTTGCCTCAAGAACCACTTAAAAGTAAGCTTCTTCGCCTAGTAACAGCAATTCACTTTGCAAAACACTAGCTGTGTGTTTATCTTGAAAGTCAACTTCCTACAAGCTTTTCCCTCTTGGAATGAAGAGAATTCGCCAAAGAATGAAAGACTGAGACTGGGAAAAGCTTTTTCAGTCTATATAAATAAGTGTGCTTTTTACCGTCTAGAACCACTTAAAACTAAGCTTATTGGTCAAGTAACAGCAATTCACTTTGCAAAACAGTAGCTGTGTGTTTATCTTCAAAGTCAACTTCCTACAAGCTTTTCCTGCTGGAAGGAACAGAATTCTCCAAAGATTGTTGGATTCAGACTGGGAAATCCATGTTTTGTCTATATTGAAAAGTGTGCTTTTTTCCCTCTAGAACCACTTAGAGCTAAGCTTATTCGCCAAGTAACAGCGATTCACTTTGCAAATCATTAGCTTTGTGTTCAGCTTCAAAGTCAAGTTCCTACAAGCTTTTTCCGCATGGAACAAACAGAACTCGACTGAGAATGTGTGATTCAGACAGGGAAACGCACTTTTTTCTATATAGAGAGGTATGCTTATCACCTTCTAGGACCATTTAAAACAAAGCTTAATCACCAGGTAAGAACAATTCACTTGTAAAATGAAAAAAAAAGGCTGTTTTTTTATCTTCAAAGTCAACTTCCTACAAGCTTTTCCCTCTTGGAATGAAGAGAATTCGCCAAAGAATGAAAGACTGAGACTGGGAAAAGCTTTTTCAGTCTATATAAATAAGTGTGCTTTTTACCGTCTAGAACCACTTAAAACTAAGCTTATTGGTCAAGTAACAGCAATTCACTGTGCAAAACAGTAGCTGTGTGTTTATCTTCAAAGTCAACTTCCTACAAGTTTTTCCTGCTGGAAGGAACCGAATTCTCCAAAGATTGTTGGATTCAGACTGGGAAATCCATGTTTTGTCTATATTGAAAAGTGTGCTTTTTTCCCTCTAGAACCACTTAGAGCTAAGCTTATTCGCCAAGTAACAGCGATTCACTTTGCAAATCATTAGCTTTGTGTTCAGCTCAAAGTCAAGTTCCTACAAGCTTTTTCCGCATGGAACGAACAGAACTCGACTGAGAATGTGTGATTCAGACAGGGAAACGCACTTTTTTCTATATAGAGAGGTATGCTTATCACCTTCTAGGACCATTTAAAACAAAGCTTAATCACCAGGTAAGAACAATTAAATTGTAAAATGAAAAAAAAAAGGCTTTTTTTTATCTTCTAAGTCAACTTCCTACAAGCTTTTCCCTCTTGGAATGAACAGAATTCGCCAAAGAATGAGAGACTAAGACTGGGAAAAGCTTTTTCAGTCTATATAAATAAGTGTGCTTTTTACCGTCTAGAACCACTTAAAACTAAGCTTATTGGTCAAGTAACAGCAATTCACTTTGCAAAACAGTAGCTGTGTGTTTATCTTCAAAGTCAACTTCCTACAAGCTTTTCCTGCTGGAAGGAACAGAATTCTCAAAGATTTTGGATTCAGACTGGGAAATCCATGTTTTCTCTATATTGAAAAGTGTGCTTTTTTCCCTCTAGAACCACTTAGAGCTAAGCTTATTCGCCAAGTAACAGCGATTCACTTTGCAAATCATTAGCTTTGTGTTCAGCTTCAAAGTCAAGTTCCTACAAGCTTTTTCCGCATGGAACGAACAGAACTCGACTGAGAATGTGTGATTCAGACAGGGAAACACACTTTTTTCTATATAGAGAGGTATGCTTATCACCTACTAGGACCATTTAAAACAAAGCTTAATCACCAGGTAAGAACAATTCAATTGTAAAATGAAAAAAAAAGGCTGCTTTTTTATCTTCAAAGTCAACTTCCTACAAGCTTTTCCCTCTTGGAATGAACAGAATTCGCCAAAGAATGAGAGACTAAGACTGGGAAAAGCTTTTTCAGTCTATATAAATAGGTCTGCATTTTTACAGTCTAGAACCACTTAAAACTAAGATTATTGGTCATGTAACAGCAATTCACTTTTCAAAACAGTAGCTGTGTGTTTATCTTCAAAGTCAACTTCCTATAAGCTTTACCCCCTTGGAAAGAACAGAATTCGCCAAAGAATGAGAGATTCAGACTGGGAAACCCATGTTTGTCTATATTCAAAAGTCTGCTTTTTTGCCTCAAGAACAACTTAAAAGTAAGCTTATTCACCTAGTAAGAAAAATTCACTTTTCAAAACACTAGCTGTGTGTTTATCTTCAAAGTCAACTTCCTACAAGCTTTTCCCTTTTGGAACGAACAGAATTCACCAAAGAATGGGAGACTGAGACTGGGAAAAGCTTTTTCAGTCTATATGAATAAGTCTGCTTTTTACCATCTAGAACCAGTTAAAACTAAGCTTATTGGCCAAGTAACAGCAATTCATTTTGCAAAACACTAGCTGTGTGTTTATTTCAAAGTCAACATCTTCTAAGCTCTTCCCCCTTGGAGAGAACAGAATTCACCTAAGAATGTCTGATTCAGACTGGAAAATGCAAGTATTGTCTACATTGAAAGTCTGCTTTTTACTGTCTAGGACCACTTAAAACTAAGCCTATTGGCCAAGTAAGAGCAATTCACTTTGCAGATCCTTAGCTCTGTGTTTATCTTCAAAGTGAACTTCCTAAAAGCTTTTGCCGCTTGGAACGAACAGAATTCGCCAAAGAATGTTGGATTCAGACTGGGAAACCCATGTTTGGTCCACATAGAAAAGTCTGCTTTTTACTGTCTAGAACCACTTAAAACTAAGCTTATTGGCCAAGTAACAGCAATTCACTTTGCAAAACCCTAGCTGTGTGTTTATTTTCAATGTCAACTTCCTACAAGCTTTTCATACTGGAACCAACAGAATTCTGCAAAGAATGTTGGATTCCGACTGGGAAACCCATGTTTTGTCTACATTGAAAAGTGTGCTTCTTACCCCATAGAACCACTTAAAACTAAGCTTTTTCACCAAGTAACAGCCATTCACTCTGCAAATCACCAGCTTTGTGTTCAGCTTCAAACTCAAGTTCCTACAAGCTTTTCCCAATTGGAAGGAACAGAATTAGCCAAAGAATGAGATATTGAGACTGGGAAAAGGATTTTTCGTCTATATAGAAAAGTATGCTTTTTACCATATAGAACTACTTAAAACTAAGCTTAATCACCAAGTAAGAACAATTCACTTTGTAAAAGGAAAAAAGGGGCTTTTTTTTTTATCTCCAAAGTCAACTTCCTACAAGCCTTTCTAGCCTGGAACAGACAGAATTCACCAAGGAATGTTTGATTCAGACTGAGAAAACCATGTTTTGTCAATCTTGAAAAGTCTGCTTTTTACTCTCTAGAACCACTTAAAACTAATCTTATCCGCCAAGTAACACCTTTCACTTTGCAAATCACTAGCTGTGTGTTTTTCTTCAAAGTCAAGTTCCTACAAGCTTTTCCCGCTTGGAAGGAACAGAATGCGCCTGAGAATGTGTGATTCGGACAGGGAAACACAATTCTTTTCTATATAGAAATGTATGCTTTTTACCTTCTAGGACCATTTAAAACAAAGGTTATTGGCCAAATAACCGCAATTCACTTTGTAAAACAGTAACTGTGTGTCTATCTTCAAATCAACTTCCTGCAAGCTTTTCCTGCTTGGAGGAACAGTATTCGCCCAAGAATGAGAGATTCAGACCGGGAAAACCATGCTTTGTCTATACTGCAAAGTCTGGTTTTTACCGTCTAGCACCACTGAAAACTAAGTGTATTGGCCAAGCAAAGCAATTCACTTTCCTAACACCAGCTGTGTGTTTATCTTCAAAGTCAAGTTCCTACAAGCATTTCTCACTTGGATTGGACAAAATTCCCCAAAGAATGAGATTCAGACTGGGAAAACAATGTTTTGTCTATATTGAATAGTCTGCTTTTACCCACTAGAACCACTTAAAACTAAGAATATTCTCCTGGTAAGAACAATTCCCTTTGCAAAAACACTTGCTGTGTGTTTGTCTTCAAAGTCAACTTTCTACAAGATTTTCCTGCTTGGAACACACAGAATTTGCCAAAGAGTGAGAGATTGAGACTGGGAAAAGCTTTTTTAGAATATATAGATAAGTATGCTTTTTACCAACTAGAACTACTTAAAACAGAGCTTAATCCCAAAGTAAGAACAATTCACTTTGTAAAACACTAGCTGTGTGTTTATCTTCAAAGTTCACTTCCTCCAAACTTTTCCTGATTGGAACGAACACGATTCCTCTAAGAATGTGTGACTGAGACTGGGAAACACACGTTTTGTGTATATATAAAAGTCTGCTTTTTTCTCCTTTGAACCACTGAAAACTAAGCTTATTTTCCAAGTAACAGCACTTTACTTTGCAAAACACTACCTGTGTGTTTATCTTGAAAGTCAACTTCCTACAAGCTTTACACCCATGGAAAGGACAGAATTGGCCAAAGAATGAGAGATTAGATTCAGACTGGGAAAAACATGTTTGTCTATATTGAAAAGTCTGCTTTTTGCCTCAAGAACCACTTAAAAGTAAGCTTCTTCGCCTAGTAACAGCAATTCACTTTGCAAAACACTAGCTGTGTGTTTATCTTGAAAGTCAACTTCCTACAAGCTTTTCCCTCTTGGAATGAAGAGAATTCGCCAAAGAATGAAAGACTGAGACTGGGAAAAGCTTTTTCAGTCTATATAAATAAGTGTGCTTTTTACCATCTAGAACCACTTAAAACTAAGCTTATTGGTCAAGTAACAGCAATTCACTTTGCAAAACAGTAGCTGTGTGTTTATCTTCAAAGTCAACTTCCTACAAGCTTTTCCTGCTGGAAGGAACAGAATTCTCCAAAGATTGTTGGATTCAGACTGGGAAATCCATGTTTTGTCTATATTGAAAAGTGTGCTTTTTTCCCTCTAGAACCACTTAGAGCTAAGCTTATTCGCCAAGTAACAGCGATTCACTTTGCAAATCATTAGCTTTGTGTTCAGCTTCAAAGTCAAGTTCCTACAAGCTTTTTCCGCATGGAACGAACAGAACTCGACTGAGAATGTGTGATTCAGACAGGGAAACGCACTTTTTTCTATATAGAGAGGTATGCTTATCACCTTCTAGGACCATTTAAAACAAAGCTTAATCACCAGGTAAGAACAATTCACTTGTAAAATGAAAAAAAAAGGCTGTTTTTTTATCTTCAAAGTCAACTTCCTACAAGCTTTTCCCTCTTGGAATGAAGAGAATTCGCCAAAGAATGAAAGACTGAGACTGGGAAAAGCTTTTTCAGTCTATATAAATAAGTGTGCTTTTTACCGTCTAGAACCACTTAAAACTAAGCTTATTGGTCAAGTAACAGCAATTCACTGTGCAAAACAGTAGCTGTGTGTTTATCTTCAAAGTCAACTTCCTACAAGTTTTTCCTGCTTGAAGGAACCGAATTCTCCAAAGATTTTTGGATTCAGACTGGGAAATCCATGTTTTGTCTATATTGAAAAGTGTGCTTTTTTCCCTCTAGAACCACTTAGAGCTAAGCTTATTCGCCAAGTAACAGCGATTCACTTTGCAAATCATTAGCTTTGTGTTCAGCTCAAAGTCAAGTTCCTACAAGCTTTTTCCGCATGGAACGAACAGAACTCGACTGAGAATGTGTGATTCAGACAGGGAAACGCACTTTTTTCTATATAGAGAGGTATGCTTATCACCTTCTAGGACCATTTAAAACAAAGCTTAATCACCAGGTAAGAACAATTCAATTGTAAAATGAAAAAAAAAAAGGCTTTTTTTTATCTTCTAAGTCAACTTCCTACAAGCTTTTCCCTCTTGGAATGAACAGAATTCGCCAAAGAATGAGAGACTAAGACTGGGAAAAGCTTTTTCAGTCTATATAAATAAGTGTGCTTTTTACCGTCTAGAACCACTTAAAACTAAGCTTATTGGTCAAGTAACAGCAATTCACTTTGCAAAACAGTAGCTGTGTGTTTATCTTCAAAGTCAACTTCCTACAAGCTTTTCCTGCTGGAAGGAACAGAATTCTCAAAGATTTTGGATTCAGACTGGGAAATCCATGTTTTCTCTATATTGAAAAGTGTGCTTTTTTCCCTCTAGAACCACTTAGAGCTAAGCTTATTCGCCAAGTAACAGCGATTCACTTTGCAAATCATTAGCTTTGTGTTCAGCTTCAAAGTCAAGTTCCTACAAGCTTTTTCCGCATGGAACGAACAGAACTCGACTGAGAATGTGTGATTCAGACAGGGAAACGCACTTTTTTCTATATAGAGAGGTATGCTTATCACCTTCTAGGACCATTTAAAACAAAGCTTAATCACCAGGTAAGAACAATTCAATTGTAAAATGAAAAAAAAAGGCTGCTTTTTTATCTTCAAAGTCAACTTCCTACAAGCTTTTCCCTCTTGGAATGAACAGAATTCGCCAAAGAATGAGAGACTAAGACTGGGAAAAGCTTTTTCAGTCTATATAAATAGGTCTGCATTTTTACAGTCTAGAACCACTTAAAACTAAGATTATTGGTCATGTAACAGCAATTCACTTTTCAAAACAGTAGCTGTGTGTTTATCTTCAAAGTCAACTTCCTATAAGCTTTACCCCCTTGGAAAGAACAGAATTCGCCAAAGAATGAGAGATTCAGACTGGGAAACCCATGTTTGTCTATATTCAAAAGTCTGCTTTTTTGCCTCAAGAACAACTTAAAAGTAAGCTTATTCACCTAGTAAGAAAAATTCACTTTTCAAAACACTAGCTGTGTGTTTATCTTCAAAGTCAACTTCCTACAAGCTTTTCCCTTTTGGAACGAACAGAATTCACCAAAGAATGGGAGACTGAGACTGGGAAAAGCTTTTTCAGTCTATATGAATAAGTCTGCTTTTTACCATCTAGAACCAGTTAAAACTAAGCTTATTGGCCAAGTAACAGCAATTCATTTTGCAAAACACTAGCTGTGTGTTTATTTCAAAGTCAACATCTTCTAAGCTCTTCCCCCTTGGAGAGAACAGAATTCACCTAAGAATGTCTGATTCAGACTGGAAAATGCAAGTATTGTCTACATTGAAAGTCTGCTTTTTACTGTCTAGGACCACTTAAAACTAAGCCTATTGGCCAAGTAAGAGCAATTCACTTTGCAGATCCTTAGCTCTGTGTTTATCTTCAAAGTGAACTTCCTACAAGCTTTTGCCGCTTGGAACGAACAGAATTCGCCAAAGAATGTTGGATTCAGACTGGGAAACCCATGTTTGGTCCACATAGAAAAGTCTGCTTTTTACTGTCTAGAACCACTTAAAACTAAGCTTATTGGCCAAGTAACAGCAATTCACTTTGCAAAACCCTAGCTGTGTGTTTATTTTCAATGTCAACTTCCTACAAGCTTTTCATACTGGAACCAACAGAATTCTGCAAAGAATGTTGGATTCCGACTGGGAAACCCATGTTTTGTCTACATTGAAAAGTGTGCTTCTTACCCCATAGAACCACTTAAAACTAAGCTTTTTCACCAAGTAACAGCCATTCACTCTGCAAATCACCAGCTTTGTGTTCAGCTTCAAACTCAAGTTCCTACAAGCTTTTCCCAATTGGAAGGAACAGAATTAGCCAAAGAATGAGATATTGAGACTGGGAAAAGGATTTTTCGTCTATATAGAAAAGTATGCTTTTTACCATATAGAACTACTTAAAACTAAGCTTAATCACCAAGTAAGAACAATTCACTTTGTAAAAGGAAAAAAAGGGGCTTTTTTTTTTATCTCCAAAGTCAACTTCCTACAAGCCTTTCTAGCCTGGAACAGACAGAATTCACCAAGGAATGTTTGATTCAGACTGAGAAAACCATGTTTTGTCAATCTTGAAAAGTCTGCTTTTTACTCTCTAGAACCACTTAAAACTAATCTTATCCGCCAAGTAACACCTTTCACTTTGCAAATCACTAGCTGTGTGTTTTTCTTCAAAGTCAAGTTCCTACAAGCTTTTCCCGCTTGGAAGGAACAGAATGCGCCTGAGAATGTGTGATTCGGACAGGGAAACACAATTCTTTTCTATATAGAAATGTATGCTTTTTACCTTCTAGGACCATTTAAAACAAAGGTTATTGGCCAAATAACCGCAATTCACTTTGTAAAACAGTAACTGTGTGTCTATCTTCAAATCAACTTCCTGCAAGCTTTTCCTGCTTGGAGGAACAGTATTCGCCCAAGAATGAGAGATTCAGACCGGGAAAACCATGCTTTGTCTATACTGCAAAGTCTGGTTTTTACCATCTAGCACCACTGAAAACTAATTGTATTGGCCAAGCAAAGCAATTCACTTTCCTAACACCAGCTGTGTGTTTATCTTCAAAGTCAAGTTCCTACAAGCATTTCTCACTTGGATTGGACAAAATTCCCCAAAGAATGAGATTCAGACTGGGAAAACAATGTTTTGTCTATATTGAATAGTCTGCTTTTACCCACTAGAACCATTAAAACTAAGAATATTCTCCTGGTAAGAACAATTCTCTTTGCAAAAACACTTGCTGTGTGTTTGTCTTCAAAGTCAACTTTCTACAAGATTTTCCTGCTTGGAACACACAGAATTTGCCAAAGAGTGAGAGATTGAGACTGGGAAAAGCTTTTTTAGAATATATAGATAAGTATGCTTTTTACCAACTAGAACTACTTAAAACAGAGCTTAATCCCAAAGTAAGAACAATTCACTTTGTAAAACACTAGCTGTGTGTTTATCTTCAAAGTTCACTTCCTCCAAACTTTTCCTGATTGGAACGAACACGATTCCTGTAAGAATGTGTGACTGAGACTGGGAAAAACACGTTTTGTGTATATATAAAAGTCTGCTTTTTTCTCCTTTGAACCACTGAAAACTAAGCTTATTTTCCAAGTAACAGCACTTTACTTGGCAAAACACTACCTGTGTGTTTATCTTGAAAGTCAACTTCCTACAAGCTTTACACCCATGGAAAGGACAGAATTGGCCAAAGAATGAGAGATTCAGATGGGAAAAACATGTTTGTCTATATTGAAAAGTCTGCTTTTTGCCTCAAGAACCACTTAAAAGTAAGCTTCTTCGCCTAGTAACAGCAATTCACTTTGCAAAACACTAGCTGTGTGTTTATCTTGAAAGTCAACTTCCTACAAGCTTTTCCCTCTTGGAATGAAGAGAATTCGCCAAAGAATGAAAGACTGAGACTGGGAAAAGCTTTTTCAGTCTATATAAATAAGTGTGCTTTTTACCGTCTAGAACCACTTAAAACTAAGCTTATTGGTCAAGTAACAGCAATTCACTTTGCAAAACAGTAGCTGTGTGTTTATCTTCAAAGTCAACTTCCTACAAGCTTTTCCTGCTGGAAGGAACAGAATTCTCCAAAGATTGTTGGATTCAGACTGGGAAATCCATGTTTTGTCTATATTGAAAAGTGTGCTTTTTTCCCTCTAGAACCACTTAGAGCTAAGCTTATTCGCCAAGTAACAGCGATTCACTTTGCAAATCATTAGCTTTGTGTTCAGCTTCAAAGTCAAGTTCCTACAAGCTTTTTCCGCATGGAACGAACAGAACTCGACTGAGAATGTGTGATTCAGACAGGGAAACGCACTTTTTTCTATATAGAGAGGTATGCTTATCACCTTCTAGGACCATTTAAAACAAAGCTTAATCACCAGGTAAGAACAATTCACTTGTAAAATGAAAAAAAAAAAGGCTGTTTTTTTATCTTCAAAGTCAACTTCCTACAAGCTTTTCCCTCTTGGAATGAAGAGAATTCGCCAAAGAATGAAAGACTGAGACTGGGAAAAGCTTTTTCAGTCTATATAAATAAGTGTGCTTTTTACCGTCTAGAACCACTTAAAACTAAGCTTATTGGTCAAGTAACAGCAATTCACTGTGCAAAACAGTAGCTGTGTGTTTATCTTCAAAGTCAACTTCCTACAAGTTTTTCCTGCTGGAAGGAACCGAATTCTCCAAAGATTGTTGGATTCAGACTGGGAAATCCATGTTTTGTCTATATTGAAAAGTGTGCTTTTTTCCCTCTAGAACCACTTAGAGCTAAGCTTATTCGCCAAGTAACAGCGATTCACTTTGCAAATCATTAGCTTTGTGTTCAGCTCAAAGTCAAGTTCCTACAAGCTTTTTCCGCATGGAACGAACAGAACTCGACTGAGAATGTGTGATTCAGACAGGGAAACGCACTTTTTTCTATATAGAGAGGTATGCTTATCACCTTCTAGGACCATTTTAAACAAAGCTTAATCACCAGGTAAGAACAATTCACTTGTAAAATGAAAAAAAAAAGGCTTTTTTTTATCTTCTAAGTCAACTTCCTACAAGCTTTTCCCTCTTGGAATGAACAGAATTCGCCAAAGAATGAGAGACTAAGACTGGGAAAAGCTTTTTCAGTCTATATAAATAAGTGTGCTTTTTACCGTCTAGAACCACTTAAAACTAAGCTTATTGGTCAAGTAACAGCAATTCACTTTGCAAAACAGTAGCTGTGTGTTTATCTTCAAAGTCAACTTCCTACAAGCTTTTCCTGCTGGAAGGAACAGAATTCTCAAAGATTTTGGATTCAGACTGGGAAATCCATGTTTTCTCTATATTGAAAAGTGTGCTTTTTTCCCTCTAGAACCACTTAGAGCTAAGCTTATTCGCCAAGTAACAGCGATTCACTTTGCAAATCATTAGCTTTGTGTTCAGCTTCAAAGTCAAGTTCCTACAAGCTTTTTCCGCATGGAACGAACAGAACTCGACTGAGAATGTGTGATTCAGACAGGGAAACGCTCTTTTTTCTATATAGAGAGGTATGCTTATCACCTTCTAGGACCATTTAAAACAAAGCTTAATCACCAGGTAAGAACAATTCAATTGTAAAATGAAAAAAAAAGGCTGCTTTTTTATCTTCAAAGTCAACTTCCTACAAGCTTTTCCCTCTTGGAATGAACAGAATTCGCCAAAGAATGAGAGACTAAGACTGGGAAAAGCTTTTTCAGTCTATATAAATAGGTCTGCATTTTTACAGTCTAGAACCACTTAAAACTAAGATTATTGGTCATGTAACAGCAATTCACTTTTCAAAACAGTAGCTGTGTGTTTATCTTCAAAGTCAACTTCCTATAAGCTTTACCCCCTTGGAAAGAACAGAATTCGCCAAAGAATGAGAGATTCAGACTGGGAAACCCATGTTTGTCTATATTCAAAAGTCTGCTTTTTTGCCTCAAGAACAACTTAAAAGTAAGCTTATTCACCTAGTAAGAAAAATTCACTTTTCAAAACACTAGCTGTGTGTTTATCTTCAAAGTCAACTTCCTACAAGCTTTTCCCTTTTGGAACGAACAGAATTCACCAAAGAATGGGAGACTGAGACTGGGAAAAGCTTTTTCAGTCTATATGAATAAGTCTGCTTTTTACCATCTAGAACCAGTTAAAACTAAGCTTATTGGCCAAGTAACAGCAATTCATTTTGCAAAACACTAGCTGTGTGTTTATTTCAAAGTCAACATCTTCTAAGCTCTTCCCCCTTGGAGAGAACAGAATTCACCTAAGAATGTCTGATTCAGACTGGAAAATGCAAGTATTGTCTACATTGAAAGTCTGCTTTTTACTGTCTAGGACCACTTAAAACTAAGCCTATTGGCCAAGTAAGAGCAATTCACTTTGCAGATCCTTAGCTCTGTGTTTATCTTCAAAGTGAACTTCCTACAAGCTTTTGCCGCTTGGAACGAACAGAATTCGCCAAAGAATGTTGGATTCAGACTGGGAAACCCATGTTTGGTCCACATAGAAAAGTCTGCTTTTTACTGTCTAGAACCACTTAAAACTAAGCTTATTGGCCAAGTAACAGCAATTCACTTTGCAAAACCCTAGCTGTGTGTTTATTTTCAATGTCAACTTCCTACAAGCTTTTCATACTGGAACCAACAGAATTCTGCAAAGAATGTTGGATTCCGACTGGGAAACCCATGTTTTGTCGACATTGAAAAGTGTGCTTCTTACCCCATAGAACCACTTAAAACTAAGCTTTTTCACCAAGTAACAGCCATTCACTCTGCAAATCACCAGCTTTGTGTTCAGCTTCAAACTCAAGTTCCTACAAGCTTTTCCCAATTGGAAGGAACAGAATTAGCCAAAGAATGAGATATTGAGACTGGGAAAAGGATTTTTCGTCTATATAGAAAAGTATGCTTTTTACCATATAGAACTACTTAAAACTAAGCTTAATCACCAAGTAAGAACAATTCACTTTGTAAAAGGAAAAAAGGGGCTTTTTTTTTTATCTCCAAAGTCAACTTCCTACAAGCCTTTCTAGCCTGGAACAGACAGAATTCACCAAGGAATGTTTGATTCAGACTGAGAAAACCATGTTTTGTCAATCTTGAAAAGTCTGCTTTTTACTCTCTAGAACCACTTAAAACTAATCTTATCCGCCAAGTAACACCTTTCACTTTGCAAATCACTAGCTGTGTGTTTTTCTTCAAAGTCAAGTTCCTACAAGCTTTTCCCGCTTGGAAGGAACAGAATGCGCCTGAGAATGTGTGATTCGGACAGGGAAACACAATTCTTTTCTATATAGAAATGTATGCTTTTTACCTTCTAGGACCATTTAAAACAAAGGTTATTGGCCAAATAACCGCAATTCACTTTGTAAAACAGTAACTGTGTGTCTATCTTCAAATCAACTTCCTGCAAGCTTTTCCTGCTTGGAGGAACAGTATTCGCCCAAGAATGAGAGATTCAGACCGGGAAAACCATGCTTTGTCTATACTGCAAAGTCTGGTTTTTACCATCTAGCACCACTGAAAACTAATTGTATTGGCCAAGCAAAGCAATTCACTTTCCTAACACCAGCTGTGTGTTTATCTTCAAAGTCAAGTTCCTACAAGCATTTCTCACTTGGATTGGACAAAATTCCCCAAAGAATGAGATTCAGACTGGGAAAACAATGTTTTGTCTATATTGAATAGTCTGCTTTTACCCACTAGAACCATTAAAACTAAGAATATTCTCCTGGTAAGAACAATTCTCTTTGCAAAAACACTTGCTGTGTGTTTGTCTTCAAAGTCAACTTTCTACAAGATTTTCCTGCTTGGAACACACAGAATTTGCCAAAGAGTGAGAGATTGAGACTGGGAAAAGCTTTTTTAGAATATATAGATAAGTATGCTTTTTACCAACTAGAACTACTTAAAACAGAGCTTAATCCCAAAGTAAGAACAATTCACTTTGTAAAACACTAGCTGTGTGTTTATCTTCAAAGTTCACTTCCTCCAAACTTTTCCTGATTGGAACGAACACGATTCCTGTAAGAATGTGTGACTGAGACTGGGAAACACACGTTTTGTGTATATATAAAAGTCTGCTTTTTTCTCCTTTGAACCACTGAAAACTAAGCTTATTTTCCAAGTAACAGCACTTTACTTGGCAAAACACTACCTGTGTGTTTATCTTGAAAGTCAACTTCCTACAAGCTTTACACCCATGGAAAGGACAGAATTGGCCAAAGAATGAGAGATTCAGATGGGAAAAACATGTTTGTCTATATTGAAAAGTCTGCTTTTTGCCTCAAGAACCACTTAAAAGTAAGCTTCTTCGCCTAGTAACAGCAATTCACTTTGCAAAACACTAGCTGTGTGTTTATCTTGAAAGTCAACTTCCTACAAGCTTTTCCCTCTTGGAATGAAGAGAATTCGCCAAAGAATGAAAGACTGAGACTGGGAAAAGCTTTTTCAGTCTATATAAATAAGTGTGCTTTTTACCGTCTAGAACCACTTAAAACTAAGCTTATTGGTCAAGTAACAGCAATTCACTTTGCAAAACAGTAGCTGTGTGTTTATCTTCAAAGTCAACTTCCTACAAGCTTTTCCTGCTGGAAGGAACAGAATTCTCCAAAGATTGTTGGATTCAGACTGGGAAATCCATGTTTTGTCTATATTGAAAAGTGTGCTTTTTTCCCTCTAGAACCACTTAGAGCTAAGCTTATTCGCCAAGTAACAGCGATTCACTTTGCAAATCATTAGCTTTGTGTTCAGCTTCAAAGTCAAGTTCCTACAAGCTTTTTCCGCATGGAACGAACAGAACTCGACTGAGAATGTGTGATTCAGACAGGGAAACGCACTTTTTTCTATATAGAGAGGTATGCTTATCACCTTCTAGGACCATTTAAAACAAAGCTTAATCACCAGGTAAGAACAATTCACTTGTAAAATGAAAAAAAAAAAGGCTGTTTTTTTATCTTCAAAGTCAACTTCCTACAAGCTTTTCCCTCTTGGAATGAAGAGAATTCGCCAAAGAATGAAAGACTGAGACTGGGAAAAGCTTTTTCAGTCTATATAAATAAGTGTGCTTTTTACCGTCTAGAACCACTTAAAACTAAGCTTATTGGTCAAGTAACAGCAATTCACTGTGCAAAACAGTAGCTGTGTGTTTATCTTCAAAGTCAACTTCCTACAAGTTTTTCCTGCTGGAAGGAACCGAATTCTCCAAAGATTGTTGGATTCAGACTGGGAAATCCATGTTTTGTCTATATTGAAAAGTGTGCTTTTTTCCCTCTAGAACCACTTAGAGCTAAGCTTATTCGCCAAGTAACAGCGATTCACTTTGCAAATCATTAGCTTTGTGTTCAGCTCAAAGTCAAGTTCCTACAAGCTTTTTCCGCATGGAACGAACAGAACTCGACTGAGAATGTGTGATTCAGACAGGGAAACGCACTTTTTTCTATATAGAGAGGTATGCTTATCACCTTCTAGGACCATTTTAAACAAAGCTTAATCACCAGGTAAGAACAATTCACTTGTAAAATGAAAAAAAAAAGGCTTTTTTTTATCTTCTAAGTCAACTTCCTACAAGCTTTTCCCTCTTGGAATGAACAGAATTCGCCAAAGAATGAGAGACTAAGACTGGGAAAAGCTTTTTCAGTCTATATAAATAAGTGTGCTTTTTACCGTCTAGAACCACTTAAAACTAAGCTTATTGGTCAAGTAACAGCAATTCACTTTGCAAAACAGTAGCTGTGTGTTTATCTTCAAAGTCAACTTCCTACAAGCTTTTCCTGCTGGAAGGAACAGAATTCTCAAAGATTTTGGATTCAGACTGGGAAATCCATGTTTTCTCTATATTGAAAAGTGTGCTTTTTTCCCTCTAGAACCACTTAGAGCTAAGCTTATTCGCCAAGTAACAGCGATTCACTTTGCAAATCATTAGCTTTGTGTTCAGCTTCAAAGTCAAGTTCCTACAAGCTTTTTCCGCATGGAACGAACAGAACTCGACTGAGAATGTGTGATTCAGACAGGGAAACGCTCTTTTTTCTATATAGAGAGGTATGCTTATCACCTTCTAGGACCATTTAAAACAAAGCTTAATCACCAGGTAAGAACAATTCAATTGTAAAATGAAAAAAAAAGGCTGCTTTTTTATCTTCAAAGTCAACTTCCTACAAGCTTTTCCCTCTTGGAATGAACAGAATTCGCCAAAGAATGAGAGACTAAGACTGGGAAAAGCTTTTTCAGTCTATATAAATAGGTCTGCATTTTTACAGTCTAGAACCACTTAAAACTAAGATTATTGGTCATGTAACAGCAATTCACTTTTCAAAACAGTAGCTGTGTGTTTATCTTCAAAGTCAACTTCCTATAAGCTTTACCCCCTTGGAAAGAACAGAATTCGCCAAAGAATGAGAGATTCAGACTGGGAAACCCATGTTTGTCTATATTCAAAAGTCTGCTTTTTTGCCTCAAGAACAACTTAAAAGTAAGCTTATTCACCTAGTAAGAAAAATTCACTTTTCAAAACACTAGCTGTGTGTTTATCTTCAAAGTCAACTTCCTACAAGCTTTTCCCTTTTGGAACGAACAGAATTCACCAAAGAATGGGAGACTGAGACTGGGAAAAGCTTTTTCAGTCTATATGAATAAGTCTGCTTTTTACCATCTAGAACCAGTTAAAACTAAGCTTATTGGCCAAGTAACAGCAATTCATTTTGCAAAACACTAGCTGTGTGTTTATTTCAAAGTCAACATCTTCTAAGCTCTTCCCCCTTGGAGAGAACAGAATTCACCTAAGAATGTCTGATTCAGACTGGAAAATGCAAGTATTGTCTACATTGAAAGTCTGCTTTTTACTGTCTAGGACCACTTAAAACTAAGCCTATTGGCCAAGTAAGAGCAATTCACTTTGCAGATCCTTAGCTCTGTGTTTATCTTCAAAGTGAACTTCCTACAAGCTTTTGCCGCTTGGAACGAACAGAATTCGCCAAAGAATGTTGGATTCAGACTGGGAATCCCATGTTTGGTCCACATAGAAAAGTCTGCTTTTTACTGTCTAGAACCACTTAAAACTAAGCTTATTGGCCAAGTAACAGCAATTCACTTTGCAAAACCCTAGCTGTGTGTTTATTTTCAATGTCAACTTCCTACAAGCTTTTCATACTGGAACCAACAGAATTCTGCAAAGAATGTTGGATTCCGACTGGGAAACCCATGTTTTGTCGACATTGAAAAGTGTGCTTCTTACCCCATAGAACCACTTAAAACTAAGCTTTTTCACCAAGTAACAGCCATTCACTCTGCAAATCACCAGCTTTGTGTTCAGCTTCAAACTCAAGTTCCTACAAGCTTTTCCCAATTGGAAGGAACAGAATTAGCCAAAGAATGAGATATTGAGACTGGGAAAAGGATTTTTCGTCTATATAGAAAAGTATGCTTTTTACCATATAGAACTACTTAAAACTAAGCTTAATCACCAAGTAAGAACAATTCACTTTGTAAAAGGAAAAAAGGGGCTTTTTTTTTTATCTCCAAAGTCAACTTCCTACAAGCCTTTCTAGCCTGGAACAGACAGAATTCACCAAGGAATGTTTGATTCAGACTGAGAAAACCATGTTTTGTCAATCTTGAAAAGTCTGCTTTTTACTCTCTAGAACCACTTAAAACTAATCTTATCCGCCAAGTAACACCTTTCACTTTGCAAATCACTAGCTGTGTGTTTTTCTTCAAAGTCAAGTTCCTACAAGCTTTTCCCGCTTGGAAGGAACAGAATGCGCCTGAGAATGTGTGATTCGGACAGGGAAACACAATTCTTTTCTATATAGAAATGTATGCTTTTTACCTTCTAGGACCATTTAAAACAAAGGTTATTGGCCAAATAACCGCAATTCACTTTGTAAAACAGTAACTGTGTGTCTATCTTCAAATCAACTTCCTGCAAGCTTTTCCTGCTTGGAGGAACAGTATTCGCCCAAGAATGAGAGATTCAGACCGGGAAAACCATGCTTTGTCTATACTGCAAAGTCTGGTTTTTACCATCTAGCACCACTGAAAACTAATTGTATTGGCCAAGCAAAGCAATTCACTTTCCTAACACCAGCTGTGTGTTTATCTTCAAAGTCAAGTTCCTACAAGCATTTCTCACTTGGATTGGACAAAATTCCCCAAAGAATGAGATTCAGACTGGGAAAACAATGTTTTGTCTATATTGAATAGTCTGCTTTTACCCACTAGAACCATTAAAACTAAGAATATTCTCCTGGTAAGAACAATTCTCTTTGCAAAAACACTTGCTGTGTGTTTGTCTTCAAAGTCAACTTTCTACAAGATTTTCCTGCTTGGAACACACAGAATTTGCCAAAGAGTGAGAGATTGAGACTGGGAAAAGCTTTTTTAGAATATATAGATAAGTATGCTTTTTACCAACTAGAACTACTTAAAACAGAGCTTAATCCCAAAGTAAGAACAATTCACTTTGTAAAACACTAGCTGTGTGTTTATCTTCAAAGTTCACTTCCTCCAAACTTTTCCTGATTGGAACGAACACGATTCCTGTAAGAATGTGTGACTGAGACTGGGAAACACACGTTTTGTGTATATATAAAAGTCTGCTTTTTTCTCCTTTGAACCACTGAAAACTAAGCTTATTTTCCAAGTAACAGCACTTTACTTGGCAAAACACTACCTGTGTGTTTATCTTGAAAGTCAACTTCCTACAAGCTTTACACCCATGGAAAGGACAGAATTGGCCAAAGAATGAGAGATTCAGATGGGAAAAACATGTTTGTCTATATTGAAAAGTCTGCTTTTTGCCTCAAGAACCACTTAAAAGTAAGCTTCTTCGCCTAGTAACAGCAATTCACTTTGCAAAACACTAGCTGTGTGTTTATCTTGAAAGTCAACTTCCTACAAGCTTTTCCCTCTTGGAATGAAGAGAATTCGCCAAAGAATGAAAGACTGAGACTGGGAAAAGCTTTTTCAGTCTATATAAATAAGTGTGCTTTTTACCGTCTAGAACCACTTAAAACTAAGCTTATTGGTCAAGTAACAGCAATTCACTTTGCAAAACAGTAGCTGTGTGTTTATCTTCAAAGTCAACTTCCTACAAGCTTTTCCTGCTGGAAGGAACAGAATTCTCCAAAGATTGTTGGATTCAGACTGGGAAATCCATGTTTTGTCTATATTGAAAAGTGTGCTTTTTTCCCTCTAGAACCACTTAGAGCTAAGCTTATTCGCCAAGTAACAGCGATTCACTTTGCAAATCATTAGCTTTGTGTTCAGCTTCAAAGTCAAGTTCCTACAAGCTTTTTCCGCATGGAACGAACAGAACTCGACTGAGAATGTGTGATTCAGACAGGGAAACGCACTTTTTTCTATATAGAGAGGTATGCTTATCACCTTCTAGGACCATTTAAAACAAAGCTTAATCACCAGGTAAGAACAATTCACTTGTAAAATGAAAAAAAAAAAGGCTGTTTTTTTATCTTCAAAGTCAACTTCCTACAAGCTTTTCCCTCTTGGAATGAAGAGAATTCGCCAAAGAATGAAAGACTGAGACTGGGAAAAGCTTTTTCAGTCTATATAAATAAGTGTGCTTTTTACCGTCTAGAACCACTTAAAACTAAGCTTATTGGTCAAGTAACAGCAATTCACTTTGCAAAACAGTAGCTGTGTGTTTATCTTCAAAGTCAACTTCCTACAAGTTTTTCCTGCTGGAAGGAACCGAATTCTCCAAAGATTGTTGGATTCAGACTGGGAAATCCATGTTTTGTCTATATTGAAAAGTGTGCTTTTTTCCCTCTAGAACCACTTAGAGCTAAGCTTATTCGCCAAGTAACAGCGATTCACTTTGCAAATCATTAGCTTTGTGTTCAGCTCAAAGTCAAGTTCCTACAAGCTTTTTCCGCATGGAACGAACAGAACTCGACTGAGAATGTGTGATTCAGACAGGGAAACGCACTTTTTTCTATATAGAGAGGTATGCTTATCACCTTCTAGGACCATTTAAAACAAAGCTTAATCACCAGGTAAGAACAATTCAATTGTAAAATGAAAAAAAAAAGGCTTTTTTTTATCTTCTAAGTCAACTTCCTACAAGCTTTTCCCTCTTGGAATGAACAGAATTCGCCAAAGAATGAGAGACTAAGACTGGGAAAAGCTTTTTCAGTCTATATAAATAAGTGTGCTTTTTACCGTCTAGAACCACTTAAAACTAAGCTTATTGGTCAAGTAACAGCAATTCACTTTGCAAAACAGTAGCTGTGTGTTTATCTTCAAAGTCAACTTCCTACAAGCTTTTCCTGCTGGAAGGAACAGAATTCTCAAAGATTTTGGATTCAGACTGGGAAATCCATGTTTTCTCTATATTGAAAAGTGTGCTTTTTTCCCTCTAGAACCACTTAGAGCTAAGCTTATTCGCCAAGTAACAGCGATTCACTTTGCAAATCATTAGCTTTGTGTTCAGCTTCAAAGTCAAGTTCCTACAAGCTTTTTCCGCATGGAACGAACAGAACTCGACTGAGAATGTGTGATTCAGACAGGGAAACGCACATTTTTCTATATAGAGAGGTATGCTTATCACCTTCTAGGACCATTTAAAACAAAGCTTAATCACCAGGTAAGAACAATTCAATTGTAAAATGAAAAAAAAAGGCTGCTTTTTTATCTTCAAAGTCAACTTCCTACAAGCTTTTCCCTCTTGGAATGAACAGAATTCGCCAAAGAATGAGAGACTAAGACTGGGAAAAGCTTTTTCAGTCTATATAAATAGGTCTGCATTTTTACAGTCTAGAACCACTTAAAACTAAGATTATTGGTCATGTAACAGCAATTCACTTTTCAAAACAGTAGCTGTGTGTTTATCTTCAAAGTCAACTTCCTATAAGCTTTACCCCCTTGGAAAGAACAGAATTCGCCAAAGAATGAGAGATTCAGACTGGGAAACCCATGTTTGTCTATATTCAAAAGTCTGCTTTTTTGCCTCAAGAACAACTTAAAAGTAAGCTTATTCACCTAGTAAGAAAAATTCACTTTTCAAAACACTAGCTGTGTGTTTATCTTCAAAGTCAACTTCCTACAAGCTTTTCCCTTTTGGAACGAACAGAATTCACCAAAGAATGGGAGACTGAGACTGGGAAAAGCTTTTTCAGTCTATATGAATAAGTCTGCTTTTTACCATCTAGAACCAGTTAAAACTAAGCTTATTGGCCAAGTAACAGCAATTCATTTTGCAAAACACTAGCTGTGTGTTTATTTCAAAGTCAACATCTTCTAAGCTCTTCCCCCTTGGAGAGAACAGAATTCACCTAAGAATGTCTGATTCAGACTGGAAAATGCAAGTATTGTCTACATTGAAAGTCTGCTTTTTACTGTCTAGGACCACTTAAAACTAAGCCTATTGGCCAAGTAAGAGCAATTCACTTTGCAGATCCTTAGCTCTGTGTTTATCTTCAAAGTGAACTTCCTACAAGCTTTTGCCGCTTGGAACGAACAGAATTCGCCAAAGAATGTTGGATTCAGACTGGGAAACCCATGTTTGGTCCACATAGAAAAGTCTGCTTTTTACTGTATAGAACCACTTAAAACTAAGCTTATTGGCCAAGTAACAGCAATTCACTTTGCAAAACCCTAGCTGTGTGTTTATTTTCAATGTCAACTTCCTACAAGCTTTTCATACTGGAACCAACAGAATTCTGCAAAGAATGTTGGATTCCGACTGGGAAACCCATGTTTTGTCGACATTGAAAAGTGTGCTTCTTACCCCATAGAACCACTTAAAACTAAGCTTTTTCACCAAGTAACAGCCATTCACTCTGCAAATCACCAGCTTTGTGTTCAGCTTCAAACTCAAGTTCCTACAAGCTTTTCCCAATTGGAAGGAACAGAATTAGCCAAAGAATGAGATATTGAGACTGGGAAAAGGATTTTTCGTCTATATAGAAAAGTATGCTTTTTACCATATAGAACTACTTAAAACTAAGCTTAATCACCAAGTAAGAACAATTCACTTTGTAAAAGGAAAAAAGGGGCTTTTTTTTTTATCTCCAAAGTCAACTTCCTACAAGCCTTTCTAGCCTGGAACAGACAGAATTCACCAAGGAATGTTTGATTCAGACTGAGAAAACCATGTTTTGTCAATCTTGAAAAGTCTGCTTTTTACTCTCTAGAACCACTTAAAACTAATCTTATCCGCCAAGTAACACCTTTCACTTTGCAAATCACTAGCTGTGTGTTTTTCTTCAAAGTCAAGTTCCTACAAGCTTTTCCCGCTTGGAAGGAACAGAATGCGCCTGAGAATGTGTGATTCGGACAGGGAAACACAATTCTTTTCTATATAGAAATGTATGCTTTTTACCTTCTAGGACCATTTAAAACAAAGGTTATTGGCCAAATAACCGCAATTCACTTTGTAAAACAGTAACTGTGTGTCTATCTTCAAATCAACTTCCTGCAAGCTTTTCCTGCTTGGAGGAACAGTATTCGCCCAAGAATGAGAGATTCAGACCGGGAAAACCATGCTTTGTCTATACTGCAAAGTCTGGTTTTTACCGTCTAGCACCACTGAAAACTAAGTGTATTGGCCAAGCAAAGCAATTCACTTTCCTAACACCAGCTGTGTGTTTATCTTCAAAGTCAAGTTCCTACAAGCATTTCTCACTTGGATTGGACAAAATTCCCCAAAGAATGAGATTCAGACTGGGAAAACAATGTTTTGTCTATATTGAATAGTCTGCTTTTACCCACTAGAACCACTTAAAACTAAGAATATTCTCCTGGTAAGAACAATTCCCTTTGCAAAAACACTTGCTGTGTGTTTGTCTTCAAAGTCAACTTTCTACAAGATTTTCCTGCTTGGAACACACAGAATTTGCCAAAGAGTGAGAGATTGAGACTGGGAAAAGCTTTTTTAGAATATATAGATAAGTATGCTTTTTACCAACTAGAACTACTTAAAACAGAGCTTAATCCCAAAGTAAGAACAATTCACTTTGTAAAACACTAGCTGTGTGTTTATCTTCAAAGTTCACTTCCTCCAAACTTTTCCTGATTGGAACGAACACGATTCCTCTAAGAATGTGTGACTGAGACTGGGAAACACACGTTTTGTGTATATATAAAAGTCTGCTTTTTTCTCCTTTGAACCACTGAAAACTAAGCTTATTTTCCAAGTAACAGCACTTTACTTTGCAAAACACTACCTGTGTGTTTATCTTGAAAGTCAACTTCCTACAAGCTTTACACCCATGGAAAGGACAGAATTGGCCAAAGAATGAGAGATTAGATTCAGACTGGGAAAAACATGTTTGTCTATATTGAAAAGTCTGCTTTTTGCCTCAAGAACCACTTAAAAGTAAGCTTCTTCGCCTAGTAACAGCAATTCACTTTGCAAAACACTAGCTGTGTGTTTATCTTGAAAGTCAACTTCCTACAAGCTTTTCCCTCTTGGAATGAAGAGAATTCGCCAAAGAATGAAAGACTGAGACTGGGAAAAGCTTTTTCAGTCTATATAAATAAGTGTGCTTTTTACCGTCTAGAACCACTTAAAACTAAGCTTATTGGTCAAGTAACAGCAATTCACTTTGCAAAACAGTAGCTGTGTGTTTATCTTCAAAGTCAACTTCCTACAAGCTTTTCCTGCTAGAAGGAACAGAATTCTCCAAAGATTGTTGGATTCAGACTGGGAAATCCATGTTTTGTCTATATTGAATAGTGTGCTTTTTTCCCTCTAGAACCACTTAGAGCTAAGCTTATTCGCCAAGTAACAGCGATTCACTTTGCAAATCATTAGCTTTGTGTTCAGCTTCAAAGTCAAGTTCCTACAAGCTTCTTCCGCATGGAACGAACAGAACTCGACTGAGAATGTGTGATTCAGACAGGGAAACGCACTTTTTTCTATATAGAGAGGTATGCTTATCACCTTCTAGGACCATTTAAAACAAAGCTTAATCACCAGGTAAGAACAATTCACTTGTAAAATGAAAAAAAAAGGCTGTTTTTTTATCTTCAAAGTCAACTTCCTACAAGCTTTTCCCTCTTGGAATGAAGAGAATTCGCCAAAGAATGAAAGACTGAGACTGGGAAAAGCTTTTTCAGTCTATATAAATAAGTGTGCTTTTTACCGTCTAGAACCACTTAAAACTAAGCTTATTGGTCAAGTAACAGCAATTCACTGTGCAAAACAGTAGCTGTGTGTTTATCTTCAAAGTCAACTTCCTACAAGTTTTTCCTGCTGGAAGGAACCGAATTCTCCAAAGATTGTTGGATTCAGACTGGGAAATCCATGTTTTGTCTATATTGAAAAGTGTGCTTTTTTCCCTCTAGAACCACTTAGAGCTAAGCTTATTCGCCAAGTAACAGCGATTCACTTTGCAAATCATTAGCTTTGTGTTCAGCTCAAAGTCAAGTTCCTACAAGCTTTTTCCGCATGGAACGAACAGAACTCGACTGAGAATGTGTGATTCAGACAGGGAAACGCACTTTTTTCTATATAGAGAGGTATGCTTATCACCTTCTAGGACCATTTAAAACAAAGCTTAATCACCAGGTAAGAACAATTCAATTGTAAAATGAAAAAAAAAAAGGCTTTTTTTTATCTTCTAAGTCAACTTCCTACAAGCTTTTCCCTCTTGGAATGAACAGAATTCGCCAAAGAATGAGAGACTAAGACTGGGAAAAGCTTTTTCAGTCTATATAAATAAGTGTGCTTTTTACCGTCTAGAACCACTTAAAACTAAGCTTATTGGTCAAGTAACAGCAATTCACTTTGCAAAACAGTAGCTGTGTGTTTATCTTCAAAGTCAACTTCCTACAAGCTTTTCCTGCTGGAAGGAACAGAATTCTCAAAGATTTTGGATTCAGACTGGGAAATCCATGTTTTCTCTATATTGAAAAGTGTGCTTTTTTCCCTCTAGAACCACTTAGAGCTAAGCTTATTCGCCAAGTAACAGCGATTCACTTTGCAAATCATTAGCTTTGTGTTCAGCTTCAAAGTCAAGTTCCTACAAGCTTTTTCCGCATGGAACGAACAGAACTCGACTGAGAATGTGTGATTCAGACAGGGAAACGCACTTTTTTCTATATAGAGAGGTATGCTTATCACCTTCTAGGACCATTTAAAACAAAGCTTAATCACCAGGTAAGAACAATTCACTTGTAAAATGAA
Source organism: Rattus norvegicus (assembly GCF_021556685.1). NCBI lineage: Eukaryota > Metazoa > Chordata > Mammalia > Rodentia > Muridae > Rattus > Rattus norvegicus. Next base: position 70,201,588 of record NC_141555.1, read on the forward strand.
AAAAAAAAGGCTGCTTTTTTATCTTCAAAGTCAACTTCCTACAAGCTTTTCCCTCTTGGAATGAACAGAATTCGCCAAAGAATGAGAGACTAAGACTGGGAAAAGCTTTTTCAGTCTATATAAATAGGTCTGCATTTTTACAGTCTAGAACCACTTAAAACTAAGATTATTGGTCATGTAACAGCAATTCACTTTTCAAAACAGTAGCTGTGTGTTTATCTTCAAAGTCAACTTCCTATAAGCTTTACCCCCTTGGAAAGAACAGAATTCGCCAAAGAATGAGAGATTCAGACTGGGAAACCCATGTTTGTCTATATTCAAAAGTCTGCTTTTTTGCCTCAAGAACAACTTAAAAGTAAGCTTATTCACCTAGTAAGAAAAATTCACTTTTCAAAACACTAGCTGTGTGTTTATCTTCAAAGTCAACTTCCTACAAGCTTTTCCCTTTTGGAACGAACAGAATTCACCAAAGAATGGGAGACTGAGACTGGGAAAAGCTTTTTCAGTCTATATGAATAAGTCTGCTTTTTACCATCTAGAACCAGTTAAAACTAAGCTTATTGGCCAAGTAACAGCAATTCCTTTTGCAAAACACTAGCTGTGTGTTTATTTCAAAGTCAACATCTTCTAAGCTCTTCCCCCTTGGAGAGAACAGAATTCACCTAAGAATGTCTGATTCAGACTGGAAAATGCAAGTATTGTCTACATTGAAAGTCTGCTTTTTACTGTCTAGGACCACTTAAAACTAAGCCTATTGGCCAAGTAAGAGCAATTCACTTTGCAGATCCTTAGCTCTGTGTTTATCTTCAAAGTGAACTTCCTACAAGCTTTTGCCGCTTGGAACGAACAGAATTCGCCAAAGAATGTTGGATTCAGACTGGGAAACCCATGTTTGGTCCACATAGAAAAGTCTGCTTTTTACTGTCTAGAACCACTTAAAACTAAGCTTATTGGCCAAGTAACAGCAATTCACTTTGCAAAACCCTAGCTGTGTGTTTATTTTCAATGTCAACTTCCTACAAGCTTTTCATACTGGAACCAACAGAATTCTGCAAAGAATGTTGGATTCCGACTGGGAAACCCATGTTTTGTCTACATTGAAAAGTGTGCTTCTTACCCCATAGAACCACTTAAAACTAAGCTTTTTCACCAAGTAACAGCCATTCACTCTGCAAATCACCAGCTTTGTGTTCAGCTTCAAACTCAAGTTCCTACAAGCTTTTCCCAATTGGAAGGAACAGAATTAGCCAAAGAATGAGATATTGAGACTGGGAAAAGGATTTTTCGTCTATATAGAAAAGTATGCTTTTTACCATATAGAACTACTTAAAACTAAGCTTAATCACCAAGTAAGAACAATTCACTTTGTAAAAGGAAAAAAGGGGCTTTTTTTTTTATCTCCAAAGTCAACTTCCTACAAGCCTTTCTAGCCTGGAACAGACAGAATTCACCAAGGAATGTTTGATTCAGACTGAGAAAACCATGTTTTGTCAATCTTGAAAAGTCTGCTTTTTACTCTCTAGAACCACTTAAAACTAATCTTATCCGCCAAGTAACACCTTTCACTTTGCAAATCACTAGCTGTGTGTTTTTCTTCAAAGTCAAGTTCCTACAAGCTTTTCCCGCTTGGAAGGAACAGAATGCGCCTGAGAATGTGTGATTCGGACAGGGAAACACAATTCTTTTCTATATAGAAATGTATGCTTTTTACCTTCTAGGACCATTTAAAACAAAGGTTATTGGCCAAATAACCGCAATTCACTTTGTAAAACAGTAACTGTGTGTCTATCTTCAAATCAACTTCCTGCAAGCTTTTCCTGCTTGGAGGAACAGTATTCGCCCAAGAATGAGAGATTCAGACCGGGAAAACCATGCTTTGTCTATACTGCAAAGTCTGGTTTTTACCGTCTAGCACCACTGAAAACTAAGTGTATTGGCCAAGCAAAGCAATTCACTTTCCTAACACCAGCTGTGTGTTTATCTTCAAAGTCAAGTTCCTACAAGCATTTCTCACTTGGATTGGACAAAATTCCCCAAAGAATGAGATTCAGACTGGGAAAACAATGTTTTGTCTATATTGAATAGTCTGCTTTTACCCACTAGAACCACTTAAAACTAAGAATATTCTCCTGGTAAGAACAATTCCCTTTGCAAAAACACTTGCTGTGTGTTTGTCTTCAAAGTCAACTTTCTACAAGATTTTCCTGCTTGGAACACACAGAATTTGCCAAAGAGTGAGAGATTGAGACTGGGAAAAGCTTTTTTAGAATATATAGATAAGTATGCTTTTTACCAACTAGAACTACTTAAAACAGAGCTTAATCCCAAAGTAAGAACAATTCACTTTGTAAAACACTAGCTGTGTGTTTATCTTCAAAGTTCACTTCCTCCAAACTTTTCCTGATTGGAACGAACACGATTCCTCTAAGAATGTGTGACTGAGACTGGGAAACACACGTTTTGTGTATATATAAAAGTCTGCTTTTTTCTCCTTTGAACCACTGAAAACTAAGCTTATTTTCCAAGTAACAGCACTTTACTTTGCAAAACACTACCTGTGTGTTTATCTTGAAAGTCAACTTCCTACAAGCTTTACACCCATGGAAAGGACAGAATTGGCCAAAGAATGAGAGATTAGATTCAGACTGGGAAAAACATGTTTGTCTATATTGAAAAGTCTGCTTTTTGCCTCAAGAACCACTTAAAAGTAAGCTTCTTCGCCTAGTAACAGCAATTCACTTTGCAAAACACTAGCTGTGTGTTTATCTTGAAAGTCAACTTCCTACAAGCTTTTCCCTCTTGGAATGAAGAGAATTCGCCAAAGAATGAAAGACTGAGACTGGGAAAAGCTTTTTCAGTCTATATAAATAAGTGTGCTTTTTACCGTCTAGAACCACTTAAAACTAAGCTTATTGGTCAAGTAACAGCAATTCACTTTGCAAAACAGTAGCTGTGTGTTTATCTTCAAAGTCAACTTCCTACAAGCTTTTCCTGCTAGAAGGAACAGAATTCTCCAAAGATTGTTGGATTCAGACTGGGAAATCCATGTTTTGTCTATATTGAATAGTGTGCTTTTTTCCCTCTAGAACCACTTAGAGCTAAGCTTATTCGCCAAGTAACAGCGATTCACTTTGCAAATCATTAGCTTTGTGTTCAGCTCAAAGTCAAGTTCCTACAAGCTTTTTCCGCATGGAACGAACAGAACTCGACTGAGAATGTGTGATTCAGACAGGGAAACGCACTTTTTTCTATATAGAGAGGTATGCTTATCACCTTCTAGGACCATTTAAAACAAAGCTTAATCACCAGGTAAGAACAATTCACTTGTAAAATGAAAAAAAAAAAGGCTTTTTTTTATCTTCTAAGTCAACTTCCTACAAGCTTTTCCCTCTTGGAATGAACAGAATTCGCCAAAGAATGAGAGACTAAGACTGGGAAAAGCTTTTTCAGTCTATATAAATAAGTGTGCTTTTTACCGTCTAGAACCACTGAAAACTAAGCTTATTGGTCAAGTAACAGCAATTCACTTTGCAAAACAGTAGCTGTGTGTTTATCTTCAAAGTCAACTTCCTACAAGCTTTTCCTGCTGGAAGGAACAGAATTCTCAAAGATTTTGGATTCAGACTGGGAAATCCATGTTTTGTCTATATTGAAAAGTGTGCTTTTTTCCCTCTAGAACCACTTAGAGCTAAGCTTATTCGCCAAGTAACAGCGATTCACTTTGCAAATCATTAGCTTTGTGTTCAGCTTCAAAGTCAAGTTCCTACAAGCTTTTTCCGCATGGAACGAACAGAACTCGACTGAGAATGTGTGATTCAGACAGGGAAACGCACTTTTTTCTATATAGAGAGGTATGCTTATCACCTTCTAGGACCATTTAAAACAAAGCTTAATCACCAGGTAAGAACAATTCAATTGTAAAATGAAAAAAAAAGGCTGCTTTTTTATCTTCAAAGTCAACTTCCTACAAGCTTTTCCCTCTTGGAATGAACAGAATTCGCCAAAGAATGAGAGACTAAGACTGGGAAAAGCTTTTTCAGTCTATATAAATAGGTCTGCATTTTTACAGTCTAGAACCACTTAAAACTAAGATTATTGGTCATGTAACAGCAATTCACTTTTCAAAACAGTAGCTGTGTGTTTATCTTCAAAGTCAACTTCCTATAAGCTTTACCCCCTTGGAAAGAACAGAATTCGCCAAAGAATGAGAGATTCAGACTGGGAAACCCATGTTTGTCTATATTCAAAAGTCTGCTTTTTTGCCTCAAGAACAACTTAAAAGTAAGCTTATTCACCTAGTAAGAAAAATTCACTTTTCAAAACACTAGCTGTGTGTTTATCTTCAAAGTCAACTTCCTACAAGCTTTTCCCTTTTGGAACGAACAGAATTCACCAAAGAATGGGAGACTGAGACTGGGAAAAGCTTTTTCAGTCTATATGAATAAGTCTGCTTTTTACCATCTAGAACCAGTTAAAACTAAGCTTATTGGCCAAGTAACAGCAATTCATTTTGCAAAACACTAGCTGTGTGTTTATTTCAAAGTCAACATCTTCTAAGCTCTTCCCCCTTGGAGAGAACAGAATTCACCTAAGAATGTCTGATTCAGACTGGAAAATGCAAGTATTGTCTACATTGAAAGTCTGCTTTTTACTGTCTAGGACCACTTAAAACTAAGCCTATTGGCCAAGTAAGAGCAATTCACTTTGCAGATCCTTAGCTCTGTGTTTATCTTCAAAGTGAACTTCCTACAAGCTTTTGCCGCTTGGAACGAACAGAATTCGCCAAAGAATGTTGGATTCAGACTGGGAAACCCATGTTTGGTCCACATAGAAAAGTCTGCTTTTTACTGTCTAGAACCACTTAAAACTAAGCTTATTGGCCAAGTAACAGCAATTCACTTTGCAAAACCCTAGCTGTGTGTTTATTTTCAATGTTAACTTCCTACAAGCTTTTCATACTGGAACCAACAGAATTCTGCAAAGAATGTTGGATTCTGACTGGGAAACCCATGTTTTGTCTACATTGAAAAGTGTGCTTCTTACCCCATAGAACCACTTAAAACTAAGCTTTTTCACCAAGTAACAGCCATTCACTCTGCAAATCACCAGCTTTGTGTTCAGCTTCAAACTCAAGTTCCTACACGCTTTTCCCAATTGGAAGGAACAGAATTAGCCAAAGAATGAGATATTGAGACTGGGAAAAGGATTTTTCGTCTATATAGAAAAGTATGCTTTTTACCATATAGAACTACTTAAAACTAAGCTTAATCACCAAGTAAGAACAATTCACTTTGTAAAAGGAAAAAAGGGGCTTTTTTTTTTATCTCCAAAGTCAACTTCCTACAAGCCTTTCTAGCCTGGAACAGACAGAATTCACCAAGGAATGTTTGATTCAGACTGAGAAAACCATGTTTTGTCAATCTTGAAAAGTCTGCTTTTTACTCTCTAGAACCACTTAAAACTAATCTTATCCGCCAAGTAACACCTTTCACTTTGCAAATCACTAGCTGTGTGTTTTTCTTCAAAGTCAAGTTCCTACAAGCTTTTCCCGCTTGGAAGGAACAGAATGCGCCTGAGAATGTGTGATTCGGACAGGGAAACACAATTCTTTTCTATATAGAAATGTATGCTTTTTACCTTCTAGGACCATTTAAAACAAAGGTTATTGGCCAAATAACCGCAATTCACTTTGTAAAACAGTAACTGTGTGTCTATCTTCAAATCAACTTCCTGCAAGCTTTTCCTGCTTGGAGGAACAGTATTCGCCCAAGAATGAGAGATTCAGACCGGGAAAACCATGCTTTGTCTATACTGCAAAGTCTGGTTTTTACCGTCTAGCACCACTGAAAACTAAGTGTATTGGCCAAGCAAAGCAATTCACTTTCCTAACACCAGCTGTGTGTTTATCTTCAAAGTCAAGTTCCTACAAGCATTTCTCACTTGGATTGGACAAAATTCCCCAAAGAATGAGATTCAGACTGGGAAAACAATGTTTTGTCTATATTGAATAGTCTGCTTTTACCCACTAGAACCACTTAAAACTAAGAATAGTCTCCTGGTAAGAACAATTCCCTTTGCAAAAACACTTGCTGTGTGTTTGTCTTCAAAGTCAACTTTCTACAAGATTTTCCTGCTTGGAACACACAGAATTTGCCAAAGAGTGAGAGATTGAGACTGGGAAAAGCTTTTTTAGAATATATAGATAAGTATGCTTTTTACCAACTAGAACTACTTAAAACAGAGCTTAATCCCAAAGTAAGAACAATTCACTTTGTAAAACACTAGCTGTGTGTTTATCTTCAAAGTTCACTTCCTCCAAACTTTTCCTGATTGGAACGAACACGATTCCTCTAAGAATGTGTGACTGAGACTGGGAAACACACGTTTTGTGTATATATAAAAGTCTGCTTTTTTCTCCTTTGAACCACTGAAAACTAAGCTTATTTTCCAAGTAACAGCACTTTACTTTGCAAAACACTACCTGTGTGTTTATCTTGAAAGTCAACTTCCTACAAGCTTTACACCCATGGAAAGGACAGAATTGGCCAAAGAATGAGAGATTAGATTCAGACTGGGAAAAACATGTTTGTCTATATTGAAAAGTCTGCTTTTTGCCTCAAGAACCACTTAAAAGTAAGCTTCTTCGCCTAGTAACAGCAATTCACTTTGCAAAACACTAGCTGTGTGTTTATCTTGAAAGTCAACTTCCTACAAGCTTTTCCCTCTTGGAATGAAGAGAATTCGCCAAAGAATGAAAGACTGAGACTGGGAAAAGCTTTTTCAGTCTATATAAATAAGTGTGCTTTTTACCGTCTAGAACCACTTAAAACTAAGCTTATTGGTCAAGTAACAGCAATTCACTTTGCAAAACAGTAGCTGTGTGTTTATCTTCAAAGTCAACTTCCTACAAGCTTTTCCTGCTGGAAGGAACAGAATTCTCCAAAGATTGTTGGATTCAGACTGGGAAATCCATGTTTTGTCTATATTGAAAAGTGTGCTTTTTTCCCTCTAGAACCACTTAGAGCTAAGCTTATTCGCCAAGTAACAGCGATTCACTTTGCAAATCATTAGCTTTGTGTTCAGCTTCAAAGTCAAGTTCCTACAAGCTTTTTCCGCATGGAACGAACAGAACTCGACTGAGAATGTGTGATTCAGACAGGGAAACGCACTTTTTTCTATATAGAGAGGTATGCTTATCACCTTCTAGGACCATTTAAAACAAAGCTTAATCACCAGGTAAGAACAATTCACTTGTAAAATGAAAAAAAAAGGCTGTTTTTTTATCTTCAAAGTCAACTTCCTACAAGCTTTTCCCTCTTGGAATGAAGAGAATTCGCCAAAGAATGAAAGACTGAGACTGGGAAAAGCTTTTTCAGTCTATATAAATAAGTGTGCTTTTTACCGTCTAGAACCACTTAAAACTAAGCTTATTGGTCAAGTAACAGCAATTCACTGTGCAAAACAGTAGCTGTGTGTTTATCTTCAAAGTCAACTTCCTACAAGTTTTTCCTGCTGGAAGGAACCGAATTCTCCAAAGATTGTTGGATTCAGACTGGGAAATCCATGTTTTCTCTATATTGAAAAGTGTGCTTTTTTCCCTCTAGAACCACTTAGAGCTAAGCTTATTCGCCAAGTAACAGCGATTCACTTTGCAAATCATTAGCTTTGTGTTCAGCTCAAAGTCAAGTTCCTACAAGCTTTTTCCGCATGGAACGAACAGAACTCGACTGAGAATGTGTGATTCAGACAGGGAAACGCACTTTTTTCTATATAGAGAGGTATGCTTATCACCTTCTAGGACCATTTAAAACAAAGCTTAATCACCAGGTAAGAACAATTCAATTGTAAAATGAAAAAAAAAAAGGCTTTTTTTTATCTTCTAAGTCAACTTCCTACAAGCTTTTCCCTCTTGGAATGAACAGAATTCGCCAAAGAATGAGAGACTAAGACTGGGAAAAGCTTTTTCAGTCTATATAAATAAGTGTGCTTTTTACCGTCTAGAACCACTTAAAACTAAGCTTATTGGTCAAGTAACAGCAATTCACTTTGCAAAACAGTAGCTGTGTGTTTATCTTCAAAGTCAACTTCCTACAAGCTTTTCCTGCTGGAAGGAACAGAATTCTCAAAGATTTTGGATTCAGACTGGGAAATCCATGTTTTCTCTATATTGAAAAGTGTGCTTTTTTCCCTCTAGAACCACTTAGAGCTAAGCTTATTCGCCAAGTAACAGCGATTCACTTTGCAAATCATTAGCTTTGTGTTCAGCTTCAAAGTCAAGTTCCTACAAGCTTTTTCCGCATGGAACGAACAGAACTCGACTGAGAATGTGTGATTCAGACAGGGAAACGCACTTTTTTCTATATAGAGAGGTATGCTTATCACCTTCTAGGACCATTTAAAACAAAGCTTAATCACCAGGTAAGAACAATTCAATTGTAAAATGAAAAAAAAAGGCTGCTTTTTTATCTTCAAAGTCAACTTCCTACAAGCTTTTCCCTCTTGGAATGAACAGAATTCGCCAAAGAATGAGAGACTGAGACTGGGAAAAGCTTTTTCAGTCTATATAAATAGGTCTGCATTTTTACAGTCTAGAACCACTTAAAACTAAGATTATTGGTCATGTAACAGCAATTCACTTTTCAAAACAGTAGCTGTGTGTTTATCTTCAAAGTCAACTTCCTATAAGCTTTACCCCCTTGGAAAGAACAGAATTCGCCAAAGAATGAGAGATTCAGACTGGGAAACCCATGTTTGTCTATATTCAAAAGTCTGCTTTTTTGCCTCAAGAACAACTTAAAAGTAAGCTTATTCACCTAGTAAGAAAAATTCACTTTTCAAAACACTAGCTGTGTGTTTATCTTCAAAGTCAACTTCCTACAAGCTTTTCCCTTTTGGAACGAACAGAATTCACCAAAGAATGGGAGACTGAGACTGGGAAAAGCTTTTTCAGTCTATATGAATAAGTCTGCTTTTTACCATCTAGAACCAGTTAAAACTAAGCTTATTGGCCAAGTAACAGCAATTCATTTTGCAAAACACTAGCTGTGTGTTTATTTCAAAGTCAACATCTTCTAAGCTCTTCCCCCTTGGAGAGAACAGAATTCACCTAAGAATGTCTGATTCAGACTGGAAAATGCAAGTATTGTCTACATTGAAAGTCTGCTTTTTACTGTCTAGGACCACTTAAAACTAAGCCTATTGGCCAAGTAAGAGCAATTCACTTTGCAGATCCTTAGCTCTGTGTTTATCTTCAAAGTGAACTTCCTACAAGCTTTTGCCGCTTGGAACGAACAGAATTCGCCAAAGAATGTTGGATTCAGACTGGGAAACCCATGTTTGGTCCACATAGAAAAGTCTGCTTTTTACTGTCTAGAACCACTTAAAACTAAGCTTATTGGCCAAGTAACAGCAATTCACTTTGCAAAACCCTAGCTGTGTGTTTATTTTCAATGTCAACTTCCTACAAGCTTTTCATACTGGAACCAACAGAATTCTGCAAAGAATGTTGGATTCCGACTGGGAAACCCATGTTTTGTCTACATTGAAAAGTGTGCTTCTTACCCCATAGAACCACTTAAAACTAAGCTTTTTCACCAAGTAACAGCCATTCACTCTGCAAATCACCAGCTTTGTGTTCAGCTTCAAACTCAAGTTCCTACAAGCTTTTCCCAATTGGAAGGAACAGAATTAGCCAAAGAATGAGATATTGAGACTGGGAAAAGGATTTTTCGTCTATATAGAAAAGTATGCTTTTTACCATATAGAACTACTTAAAACTAAGCTTAATCACCAAGTAAGAACAATTCACTTTGTAAAAGGAAAAAAGGGGCTTTTTTTTTTATCTCCAAAGTCAACTTCCTACAAGCCTTTCTAGCCTGGAACAGACAGAATTCACCAAGGAATGTTTGATTCAGACTGAGAAAACCATGTTTTGTCAATCTTGAAAAGTCTGCTTTTTACTCTCTAGAACCACTTAAAACTAATCTTATCCGCCAAGTAACACCTTTCACTTTGCAAATCACTAGCTGTGTGTTTTTCTTCAAAGTCAAGTTCCTACAAGCTTTTCCCGCTTGGAAGGAACAGAATGCGCCTGAGAATGTGTGATTCGGACAGGGAAACACAATTCTTTTCTATATAGAAATGTATGCTTTTTACCTTCTAGGACCATTTAAAACAAAGGTTATTGGCCAAATAACCGCAATTCACTTTGTAAAACAGTAACTGTGTGTCTATCTTCAAATCAACTTCCTGCAAGCTTTTCCTGCTTGGAGGAACAGTATTCGCCCAAGAATGAGAGATTCAGACCGGGAAAACCATGCTTTGTCTATACTGCAAAGTCTGGTTTTTACCATCTAGCACCACTGAAAACTAAGTGTATTGGCCAAGCAAAGCAATTCACTTTCCTAACACCAGCTGTGTGTTTATCTTCAAAGTCAAGTTCCTACAAGCATTTCTCACTTGGATTGGACAAAATTCCCCAAAGAATGAGATTCAGACTGGGAAAACAATGTTTTGTCTATATTGAATAGTCTGCTTTTACCCACTAGAACCACTTAAAACTAAGAATATTCTCCTGGTAAGAACAATTCCCTTTGCAAAAACACTTGCTGTGTGTTTGTCTTCAAAGTCAACTTTCTACAAGATTTTCCTGCTTGGAACACACAGAATTTGCCAAAGAGTGAGAGATTGAGACTGGGAAAAGCTTTTTTAGAATATATAGATAAGTATGCTTTTTACCAACTAGAACTACTTAAAACAGAGCTTAATCCCAAAGTAAGAACAATTCACTTTGTAAAACACTAGCTGTGTGTTTATCTTCAAAGTTCACTTCCTCCAAACTTTTCCTGATTGGAACGAACACGATTCCTCTAAGAATGTGTGACTGAGACTGGGAAACACACGTTTTGTGTATATATAAAAGTCTGCTTTTTTCTCCTTTGAACCACTGAAAACTAAGCTTATTTTCCAAGTAACAGCACTTTACTTTGCAAAACACTACCTGTGTGTTTATCTTGAAAGTCAACTTCCTACAAGCTTTACACCCATGGAAAGGACAGAATTGGCCAAAGAATGAGAGATTCAGACTGGGAAAAACATGTTTGTCTATATTGAAAAGTCTGCTTTTTGCCTCAAGAACCACTTAAAAGTAAGCTTCTTCGCCTAGTAATAGCAATTCACTTTGCAAAACACTAGCTGTGTGTTTATCTTGAAAGTCAACTTCCTACAAGCTTTTCCCTCTTGGAATGAAGAGAATTCGCCAAAGAATGAAAGACTGAGACTGGGAAAAGCTTTTTCAGTCTATATAAATAAGTGTGCTTTTTACCGTCTAGAACCACTTAAAACTAAGCTTATTGGTCAAGTAACAGCAATTCACTTTGCAAAACAGTAGCTGTGTGTTTATCTTCAAAGTCAACTTCCTACAAGCTTTTCCTGCTGGAAGGAACAGAATTCTCCAAAGATTGTTGGATTCAGACTGGGAAATCCATGTTTTGTCTATATTGAAAAGTGTGCTTTTTTCCCTCTAGAACCACTTAGAGCTAAGCTTATTCGCCAAGTAACAGCGATTCACTTTGCAAATCATTAGCTTTGTGTTCAGCTTCAAAGTCAAGTTCCTACAAGCTTTTTCCGCATGGAACGAACAGAACTCGACTGAGAATGTGTGATTCAGACAGGGAAACGCACTTTTTTCTATATAGAGAGGTATGCTTATCACCTTCTAGGACCATTTAAAACAAAGCTTAATCACCAGGTAAGAACAATTCACTTGTAAAATGAAAAAAAAAGGCTGTTTTTTTATCTTCAAAGTCAACTTCCTACAAGCTTTTCCCTCTTGGAATGAAGAGAATTCGCCAAAGAATGAAAGACTGAGACTGGGAAAAGCTTTTTCAGTCTATATAAATAAGTGTGCTTTTTACCGTCTAGAACCACTTAAAACTAAGCTTATTGGTCAAGTAACAGCAATTCACTGTGCAAAACAGTAGCTGTGTGTTTATCTTCAAAGTCAACTTCCTACAAGTTTTTCCTGCTGGAAGGAACCGAATTCTCCAAAGATTGTTGGATTCAGACTGGGAAATCCATGTTTTCTCTATATTGAAAAGTGTGCTTTTTTCCCTCTAGAACCACTTAGAGCTAAGCTTATTCGCCAAGTAACAGCGATTCACTTTGCAAATCATTAGCTTTGTGTTCAGCTCAAAGTCAAGTTCCTACAAGCTTTTTCCGCATGGAACGAACAGAACTCGACTGAGAATGTGTGATTCAGACAGGGAAACGCACTTTTTTCTATATAGAGAGGTATGCTTATCACCTTCTAGGACCATTTAAAACAAAGCTTAATCACCAGGTAAGAACAATTCAATTGTAAAATGAAAAAAAAAAAGGCTTTTTTTTATCTTCTAAGTCAACTTCCTACAAGCTTTTCCCTCTTGGAATGAACAGAATTCGCCAAAGAATGAGAGACTAAGACTGGGAAAAGCTTTTTCAGTCTATATAAATAAGTGTGCTTTTTACCGTCTAGAACCACTTAAAACTAAGCTTATTGGTCAAGTAACAGCAATTCACTTTGCAAAACAGTAGCTGTGTGTTTATCTTCAAAGTCAACTTCCTACAAGCTTTTCCTGCTGGAAGGAACAGAATTCTCAAAGATTTTGGATTCAGACTGGGAAATCCATGTTTTCTCTATATTGAAAAGTGTGCTTTTTTCCCTCTAGAACCACTTAGAGCTAAGCTTATTCGCCAAGTAACAGCGATTCACTTTGCAAATCATTAGCTTTGTGTTCAGCTTCAAAGTCAAGTTCCTACAAGCTTTTTCCGCATGGAACGAACAGAACTCGACTGAGAATGTGTGATTCAGACAGGGAAACGCACTTTTTTCTATATAGAGAGGTATGCTTATCACCTTCTAGGACCATTTAAAACAAAGCTTAATCACCAGGTAAGAACAATTCAATTGTAAAATGAAAAAAAAAGGCTGCTTTTTTATCTTCAAAGTCAACTTCCTACAAGCTTTTCCCTCTTGGAATGAACAGAATTCGCCAAAGAATGAGAGACTAAGACTGGGAAAAGCTTTTTCAGTCTATATAAATAGGTCTGCATTTTTACAGTCTAGAACCACTTAAAACTAAGTTTATTGGTCATGTAACAGCAATTCACTTTTCAAAACAGTAGCTGTGTGTTTATCTTCAAAGTCAACTTCCTATAAGCTTTACCCCCTTGGAAAGAACAGAATTCGCCAAAGAATGAGAGATTCAGACTGGGAAACCCATGTTTGTCTATATTCAAAAGTCTGCTTTTTTGCCTCAAGAACAACTTAAAAGTAAGCTTATTCACCTAGTAAGAAAAATTCACTTTTCAAAACACTAGCTGTGTGTTTATCTTCAAAGTCAACTTCCTACAAGCTTTTCCCTTTTGGAACGAACAGAATTCACCAAAGAATGGGAGACTGAGACTGGGAAAAGCTTTTTCAGTCTATATGAATAAGTCTGCTTTTTACCATCTAGAACCAGTTAAAACTAAGCTTATTGGCCAAGTAACAGCAATTCATTTTGCAAAACACTAGCTGTGTGTTTATTTCAAAGTCAACATCTTCTAAGCTCTTCCCCCTTGGAGAGAACAGAATTCACCTAAGAATGTCTGATTCAGACTGGAAAATGCAAGTATTGTCTACATTGAAAGTCTGCTTTTTACTGTCTAGGACCACTTAAAACTAAGCCTATTGGCCAAGTAAGAGCAATTCACTTTGCAGATCCTTAGCTCTGTGTTTATCTTCAAAGTGAACTTCCTACAAGCTTTTGCCGCTTGGAACGAACAGAATTCGCCAAAGAATGTTGGATTCAGACTGGGAAACCCATGTTTGGTCCACATAGAAAAGTCTGCTTTTTACTGTATAGAACCACTTAAAACTAAGCTTATTGGCCAAGTAACAGCAATTCACTTTGCAAAACCCTAGCTGTGTGTTTATTTTCAATGTCAACTTCCTACAAGCTTTTCATACTGGAACCAACAGAATTCTGCAAAGAATGTTGGATTCCGACTGGGAAACCCATGTTTTGTCTACATTGAAAAGTGTGCTTCTTACCCCATAGAACCACTTAAAACTAAGCTTTTTCACCAAGTAACAGCCATTCACTCTGCAAATCACCAGCTTTGTGTTCAGCTTCAAACTCAAGTTCCTACAAGCTTTTCCCAATTGGAAGGAACAGAATTAGCCAAAGAATGAGATATTGAGACTGGGAAAAGGATTTTTCGTCTATATAGAAAAGTATGCTTTTTACCATATAGAACTACTTAAAACTAAGCTTAATCACCAAGTAAGAACAATTCACTTTGTAAAAGGAAAAAAGGGGCTTTTTTTTTTATCTCCAAAGTCAACTTCCTACAAGCCTTTCTAGCCTGGAACAGACAGAATTCACCAAGGAATGTTTGATTCAGACTGAGAAAACCATGTTTTGTCAATCTTGAAAAGTCTGCTTTTTACTCTCTAGAACCACTTAAAACTAATCTTATCCGCCAAGTAACACCTTTCACTTTGCAAATCACTAGCTGTGTGTTTTTCTTCAAAGTCAAGTTCCTACAAGCTTTTCCCGCTTGGAAGGAACAGAATGCGCCTGAGAATGTGTGATTCGGACAGGGAAACACAATTCTTTTCTATATAGAAATGTATGCTTTTTACCTTCTAGGACCATTTAAAACAAAGGTTATTGGCCAAATAACCGCAATTCACTTTGTAAAACAGTAACTGTGTGTCTATCTTCAAATCAACTTCCTGCAAGCTTTTCCTGCTTGGAGGAACAGTATTCGCCCAAGAATGAGAGATTCAGACCGGGAAAACCATGCTTTGTCTATACTGCAAAGTCTGGTTTTTACCATCTAGCACCACTGAAAACTAAGTGTATTGGCCAAGCAAAGCAATTCACTTTCCTAACACCAGCTGTGTGTTTATCTTCAAAGTCAAGTTCCTACAAGCATTTCTCACTTGGATTGGACAAAATTCCCCAAAGAATGAGATTCAGACTGGGAAAACAATGTTTTGTCTATATTGAATAGTCTGCTTTTACCCACTAGAACCACTTAAAACTAAGAATATTCTCCTGGTAAGAACAATTCCCTTTGCAAAAACACTTGCTGTGTGTTTGTCTTCAAAGTCAACTTTCTACAAGATTTTCCTGCTTGGAACACACAGAATTTGCCAAAGAGTGAGAGATTGAGACTGGGAAAAGCTTTTTTAGAATATATAGATAAGTATGCTTTTTACCAACTAGAACTACTTAAAACAGAGCTTAATCCCAAAGTAAGAACAATTCACTTTGTAAAACACTAGCTGTGTGTTTATCTTCAAAGTTCACTTCCTCCAAACTTTTCCTGATTGGAACGAACACGATTCCTCTAAGAATGTGTGACTGAGACTGGGAAACACACGTTTTGTGTATATATAAAAGTCTGCTTTTTTCTCCTTTGAACCACTGAAAACTAAGCTTATTTTCCAAGTAACAGCACTTTACTTTGCAAAACACTACCTGTGTGTTTATCTTGAAAGTCAACTTCCTACAAGCTTTACACCCATGGAAAGGACAGAATTGGCCAAAGAATGAGAGATTCAGACTGGGAAAAACATGTTTGTCTATATTGAAAAGTCTGCTTTTTGCCTCAAGAACCACTTAAAAGTAAGCTTCTTCGCCTAGTAATAGCAATTCACTTTGCAAAACACTAGCTGTGTGTTTATCTTGAAAGTCAACTTCCTACAAGCTTTTCCCTCTTGGAATGAAGAGAATTCGCCAAAGAATGAAAGACTGAGACTGGGAAAAGCTTTTTCAGTCTATATAAATAAGTGTGCTTTTTACCGTCTAGAACCACTTAAAACTAAGCTTATTGGTCAAGTAACAGCAATTCACTTTGCAAAACAGTAGCTGTGTGTTTATCTTCAAAGTCAACTTCCTACAAGCTTTTCCTGCTGGAAGGAACAGAATTCTCCAAAGATTGTTGGATTCAGACTGGGAAATCCATGTTTTGTCTATATTGAAAAGTGTGCTTTTTTCCCTCTAGAACCACTTAGAGCTAAGCTTATTCGCCAAGTAACAGCGATTCACTTTGCAAATCATTAGCTTTGTGTTCAGCTTCAAAGTCAAGTTCCTACAAGCTTTTTCCGCATGGAACGAACAGAACTCGACTGAGAATGTGTGATTCAGACAGGGAAACGCACTTTTTTCTATATAGAGAGGTATGCTTATCACCTTCTAGGACCATTTAAAACAAAGCTTAATCACCAGGTAAGAACAATTCACTTGTAAAATGAAAAAAAAAGGCTGTTTTTTTATCTTCAAAGTCAACTTCCTACAAGCTTTTCCCTCTTGGAATGAAGAGAATTCGCCAAAGAATGAAAGACTGAGACT
The DNA here is from genome assembly GCF_021556685.1 of Rattus norvegicus. NCBI lineage: Eukaryota > Metazoa > Chordata > Mammalia > Rodentia > Muridae > Rattus > Rattus norvegicus. The sequence continues at coordinate 70,217,973 of NC_141555.1, forward strand.
GGGAAAAGCTTTTTCAGTCTATATAAATAAGTGTGCTTTTTACCGTCTAGAACCACTTAAAACTAAGCTTATTGGTCAAGTAACAGCAATTCACTGTGCAAAACAGTAGCTGTGTGTTTATCTTCAAAGTCAACTTCCTACAAGTTTTTCCTGCTGGAAGGAACCGAATTCTCCAAAGATTGTTGGATTCAGACTGGGAAATCCATGTTTTGTCTATATTGAAAAGTGTGCTTTTTTCCCTCTAGAACCACTTAGAGCTAAGCTTATTCGCCAAGTAACAGCGATTCACTTTGCAAATCATTAGCTTTGTGTTCAGCTCAAAGTCAAGTTCCTACAAGCTTTTTCCGCATGGAACGAACAGAACTCGACTGAGAATGTGTGATTCAGACAGGGAAACGCACTTTTTTCTATATAGAGAGGTATGCTTATCACCTTCTAGGACCATTTAAAACAAAGCTTAATCACCAGGTAAGAACAATTCAATTGTAAAATGAAAAAAAAAAGGCTTTTTTTTTATCTTCTAAGTCAACTTCCTACAAGCTTTTCCCTCTTGGAATGAACAGAATTCGCCAAAGAATGAGAGACTAAGACTGGGAAAAGCTTTTTCAGTCTATATAAATAAGTGTGCTTTTTACCGTCTAGAACCACTTAAAACTAAGCTTATTGGTCAAGTAACAGCAATTCACTTTGCAAAACAGTAGCTGTGTGTTTATCTTCAAAGTCAACTTCCTACAAGCTTTTCCTGCTGGAAGGAACAGAATTCTCAAAGATTTTGGATTCAGACTGGGAAATCCATGTTTTCTCTATATTGAAAAGTGTGCTTTTTTCCCTCTAGAACCACTTAGAGCTAAGCTTATTCGCCAAGTAACAGCGATTCACTTTGCAAATCATTAGCTTTGTGTTCAGCTTCAAAGTCAAGTTCCTACAAGCTTTTTCCGCATGGAACGAACAGAACTCGACTGAGAATGTGTGATTCAGACAGGGAAACGCACTTTTTTCTATATAGAGAGGTATGCTTATCACCTTCTAGGACCATTTAAAACAAAGCTTAATCACCAGGTAAGAACAATTCAATTGTAAAATGAAAAAAAAAGGCTGCTTTTTTATCTTCAAAGTCAACTTCCTACAAGCTTTTCCCTCTTGGAATGAACAGAATTCGCCAAAGAATGAGAGACTAAGACTGGGAAAAGCTTTTTCAGTCTATATAAATAGGTCTGCATTTTTACAGTCTAGAACCACTTAAAACTAAGATTATTGGTCATGTAACAGCAATTCACTTTTCAAAACAGTAGCTGTGTGTTTATCTTCAATGTCAACTTCCTATAAGCTTTACCCCCTTGGAAAGAACAGAATTCGCCAAAGAATGAGAGATTCAGACTGGGAAACCCATGTTTGTCTATATTCAAAAGTCTGCTTTTTTGCCTCAAGAACAACTTAAAAGTAAGCTTATTCACCTAGTAAGAAAAGTTCACTTTTCAAAACACTAGCTGTGTGTTTATCTTCAAAGTCAACTTCCTACAAGCTTTTCCCTTTTGGAACGAACAGAATTCACCAAAGAATGGGAGACTGAGACTGGGAAAAGCTTTTTCAGTCTATATGAATAAGTCTGCTTTTTACCATCTAGAACCAGTTAAAACTAAGCTTATTGGCCAAGTAACAGCAATTCATTTTGCAAAACACTAGCTGTGTGTTTATTTCAAAGTCAACATCTTCTAAGCTCTTCCCCCTTGGAGAGAACAGAATTCACCTAAGAATGTCTGATTCAGACTGGAAAATGCAAGTATTGTCTACATTGAAAGTCTGCTTTTTACTGTCTAGGACCACTTAAAACTAAGCCTATTGGCCAAGTAAGAGCAATTCACTTTGCAGATCCTTAGCTCTGTGTTTATCTTCAAAGTGAACTTCCTACAAGCTTTTGCCGCTTGGAACGAACAGAATTCGCCAAAGAATGTTGGATTCAGACTGGGAAACCCATGTTTGGTCCACATAGAAAAGTCTGCTTTTTACTGTCTAGAACCACTTAAAACTAAGCTTATTGGCCAAGTAACAGCAATTCACTTTGCAAAACCCTAGCTGTGTGTTTATTTTCAATGTCAACTTCCTACAAGCTTTTCATACTGGAACCAACAGAATTCTGCAAAGAATGTTGGATTCCGACTGGGAAACCCATGTTTTGTCTACATTGAAAAGTGTGCTTCTTACCCCATAGAACCACTTAAAACTAAGCTTTTTCACCAAGTAACAGCCATTCACTCTGCAAATCACCAGCTTTGTGTTCAGCTTCAAACTCAAGTTCCTACACGCTTTTCCCAATTGGAAGGAACAGAATTAGCCAAAGAATGAGATATTGAGACTGGGAAAAGGATTTTTCGTCTATATAGAAAAGTATGCTTTTTACCATATAGAACTACTTAAAACTAAGCTTAATCACCAAGTAAGAACAATTCACTTTGTAAAAGGAAAAAAGGGGCTTTTTTTTTTATCTCCAAAGTCAACTTCCTACAAGCCTTTCTAGCCTGGAACAGACAGAATTCACCAAGGAATGTTTGATTCAGACTGAGAAAACCATGTTTTGTCAATCTTGAAAAGTCTGCTTTTTACTCTCTAGAACCACTTAAAACTAATCTTATCCGCCAAGTAACACCTTTCACTTTGCAAATCACTAGCTGTGTGTTTTTCTTCAAAGTCAAGTTCCTACAAGCTTTTCCCGCTTGGAAGGAACAGAATGCGCCTGAGAATGTGTGATTCGGACAGGGAAACACAATTCTTTTCTATATAGAAATGTATGCTTTTTACCTTCTAGGACCATTTAAAACAAAGGCTATTGGCCAAATAACCGCAATTCACTTTGTAAAACAGTAACTGTGTGTCTATCTTCAAATCAACTTCCTGCAAGCTTTTCCTGCTTGGAGGAACAGTATTCGCCCAAGAATGAGAGATTCAGACCGGGAAAACCATGCTTTGTCTATACTGCAAAGTCTGGTTTTTACCGTCTAGCACCACTGAAAACTAAGTGTATTGGCCAAGCAAAGCAATTCACTTTCCTAACACCAGCTGTGTGTTTATCTTCAAAGTCAAGTTCCTACAAGCATTTCTCACTTGGATTGGACAAAATTCCCCAAAGAATGAGATTCAGACTGGGAAAACAATGTTTTGTCTATATTGAATAGTCTGCTTTTACCCACTAGAACCACTTAAAACTAAGAATAGTCTCCTGGTAAGAACAATTCCCTTTGCAAAAACACTTGCTGTGTGTTTGTCTTCAAAGTCAACTTTCTACAAGATTTTCCTGCTTGGAACACACAGAATTTGCCAAAGAGTGAGAGATTGAGACTGGGAAAAGCTTTTTTAGAATATATAGATAAGTATGCTTTTTACCAACTAGAACTACTTAAAACAGAGCTTAATCCCAAAGTAAGAACAATTCACTTTGTAAAACACTAGCTGTGTGTTTATCTTCAAAGTTCACTTCCTCCAAACTTTTCCTGATTGGAACGAACACGATTCCTCTAAGAATGTGTGACTGAGACTGGGAAACACACGTTTTGTGTATATATAAAAGTCTGCTTTTTTCTCCTTTGAACCACTGAAAACTAAGCTTATTTTCCAAGTAACAGCACTTTACTTTGCAAAACACTACCTGTGTGTTTATCTTGAAAGTCAACTTCCTACAAGCTTTACACCCATGGAAAGGACAGAATTGGCCAAAGAATGAGAGATTCAGACTGGGAAAAACATGTTTGTCTATATTGAAAAGTCTGCTTTTTGCCTCAAGAACCACTTAAAAGTAAGCTTCTTCACCTAGTAACAGCAATTCACTTTGCAAAACACTAGCTGTGTGTTTATCTTGAAAGTCAACTTCCTACAAGCTTTTCCCTCTTGGAATGAAGAGAATTCGCCAAAGAATGAAAGACTGAGACTGGGAAAAGCTTTTTCAGTCTATATAAATAAGTGTGCTTTTTACCGTCTAGAACCACTTAAAACTAAGCTTATTGGTCAAGTAACAGCAATTCACTTTGCAAAACAGTAGCTGTGTGTTTATCTTCAAAGTCAACTTCCTACAAGCTTTTCCTGCTGGAAGGAACAGAATTCTCCAAAGATTGTTGGATTCAGACTGGGAAATCCATGTTTTGTCTATATTGAAAAGTGTGCTTTTTTCCCTCTAGAACCACTTAGAGCTAAGCTTATTCGCCAAGTAACAGCGATTCACTTTGCAAATCATTAGCTTTGTGTTCAGCTTCAAAGTCAAGTTCCTACAAGCTTTTTCCGCATGGAACGAACAGAACTCGACTGAGAATGTGTGATTCAGACAGGGAAACGCACTTTTTTCTATATAGAGAGGTATGCTTATCACCTTCTAGGACCATTTAAAACAAAGCTTAATCACCAGGTAAGAACAATTCACTTGTAAAATGAAAAAAAAAAGGCTGTTTTTTTATCTTCAAAGTCAACTTCCTACAAGCTTTTCCCTCTTGGAATGAAGAGAATTCGCCAAAGAATGAAAGACTGAGACTGGGAAAAGCTTTTTCAGTCTATATAAATAAGTGTGCTTTTTACCGTCTAGAACCACTTAAAACTAAGCTTATTGGTCAAGTAACAGCAATTCACTGTGCAAAACAGTAGCTGTGTGTTTATCTTCAAAGTCAACTTCCTACAAGTTTTTCCTGCTGGAAGGAACCGAATTCTCCAAAGATTGTTGGATTCAGACTGGGAAATCCATGTTTTGTCTATATTGAAAAGTGTGCTTTTTTCCCTCTAGAACCACTTAGAGCTAAGCTTATTCGCCAAGTAACAGCGATTCACTTTGCAAATCATTAGCTTTGTGTTCAGCTCAAAGTCAAGTTCCTACAAGCTTTTTCCGCATGGAACGAACAGAACTCGACTGAGAATGTGTGATTCAGACAGGGAAACGCACTTTTTTCTATATAGAGAGGTATGCTTATCACCTTCTAGGACCATTTAAAACAAAGCTTAATCACCAGGTAAGAACAATTCAATTGTAAAATGAAAAAAAAAAAGGCTTATTTTTATCTTCAAAGTCAACTTCCTACAAGCTTTTCCCTCTTGGAATGAACAGAATTCGCCAAAGAATGAGAGACTAAGACTGGGAAAAGCTTTTTCAGTCTATATAAATAAGTGTGCTTTTTACCGTCTAGAACCACTTAAAACTAAGCTTATTGGTCAAGTAACAGCAATTCACTTTGCAAAACAGTAGCTGTGTGTTTATCTTCAAAGTCAACTTCCTACAAGCTTTTCCTGCTGGAAGGAACAGAATTCTCAAAGATTTTGGATTCAGACTGGGAAATCCATGTTTTCTCTATATTGAAAAGTGTGCTTTTTTCCCTCTAGAACCACTTAGAGCTAAGCTTATTCGCCAAGTAACAGCGATTCACTTTGCAAATCATTAGCTTTGTGTTCAGCTTCAAAGTCAAGTTCCTACAAGCTTTTTCCACATGGAACGAACAGAACTCGACTGAGAATGTGTGATTCAGACAGGGAAACGCACTTTTTTCTATATAGAGAGGTATGCTTATCACCTTCTAGGACCATTTAAAACAAAGCTTAATCACCAGGTAAGAACAATTCAATTGTAAAATGAAAAAAAAAGGCTGCTTTTTTATCTTCAAAGTCAACTTCCTACAAGCTTTTCCCTCTTGGAATGAACAGAATTCGCCAAAGAATGAGAGACTAAGACTGGGAAAAGCTTTTTCAGTCTATATAAATAGGTCTGCATTTTTACAGTCTAGAACCACTTAAAACTAAGATTATTGGTCATGTAACAGCAATTCACTTTTCAAAACAGTAGCTGTGTGTTTATCTTCAATGTCAACTTCCTATAAGCTTTACCCCCTTGGAAAGAACAGAATTCGCCAAAGAATGAGAGATTCAGACTGGGAAACCCATGTTTGTCTATATTCAAAAGTCTGCTTTTTTGCCTCAAGAACAACTTAAAAGTAAGCTTATTCACCTAGTAAGAAAAGTTCACTTTTCAAAACACTAGCTGTGTGTTTATCTTCAAAGTCAACTTCCTACAAGCTTTTCCCTTTTGGAACGAACAGAATTCACCAAAGAATGGGAGACTGAGACTGGGAAAAGCTTTTTCAGTCTATATGAATAAGTCTGCTTTTTACCATCTAGAACCAGTTAAAACTAAGCTTATTGGCCAAGTAACAGCAATTCATTTTGCAAAACACTAGCTGTGTGTTTATTTCAAAGTCAACATCTTCTAAGCTCTTCCCCCTTGGAGAGAACAGAATTCACCTAAGAATGTCTGATTCAGACTGGAAAATGCAAGTATTGTCTACATTGAAAGTCTGCTTTTTACTGTCTAGGACCACTTAAAACTAAGCCTATTGGCCAAGTAAGAGCAATTCACTTTGCAGATCCTTAGCTCTGTGTTTATCTTCAAAGTGAACTTCCTACAAGCTTTTGCCGCTTGGAACGAACAGAATTCGCCAAAGAATGTTGGATTCAGACTGGGAAACCCATGTTTGGTCCACATAGAAAAGTCTGCTTTTTACTGTCTAGAACCACTTAAAACTAAGCTTATTGGCCAAGTAACAGCAATTCACTTTGCAAAACCCTAGCTGTGTGTTTATTTTCAATGTCAACTTCCTACAAGCTTTTCATACTGGAACCAACAGAATTCTGCAAAGAATGTTGGATTCCGACTGGGAAACCCATGTTTTGTCTACATTGAAAAGTGTGCTTCTTACCCCATAGAACCACTTAAAACTAAGCTTTTTCACCAAGTAACAGCCATTCACTCTGCAAATCACCAGCTTTGTGTTCAGCTTCAAACTCAAGTTCCTACACGCTTTTCCCAATTGGAAGGAACAGAATTAGCCAAAGAATGAGATATTGAGACTGGGAAAAGGATTTTTCGTCTATATAGAAAAGTATGCTTTTTACCATATAGAACTACTTAAAACTAAGCTTAATCACCAAGTAAGAACAATTCACTTTGTAAAAGGAAAAAAGGGGCTTTTTTTTTTATCTCCAAAGTCAACTTCCTACAAGCCTTTCTAGCCTGGAACAGACAGAATTCACCAAGGAATGTTTGATTCAGACTGAGAAAACCATGTTTTGTCAATCTTGAAAAGTCTGCTTTTTACTCTCTAGAACCACTTAAAACTAATCTTATCCGCCAAGTAACACCTTTCACTTTGCAAATCACTAGCTGTGTGTTTTTCTTCAAAGTCAAGTTCCTACAAGCTTTTCCCGCTTGGAAGGAACAGAATGCGCCTGAGAATGTGTGATTCGGACAGGGAAACACAATTCTTTTCTATATAGAAATGTATGCTTTTTACCTTCTAGGACCATTTAAAACAAAGGCTATTGGCCAAATAACCGCAATTCACTTTGTAAAACAGTAACTGTGTGTCTATCTTCAAATCAACTTCCTGCAAGCTTTTCCTGCTTGGAGGAACAGTATTCGCCCAAGAATGAGAGATTCAGACCGGGAAAACCATGCTTTGTCTATACTGCAAAGTCTGGTTTTTACCGTCTAGCACCACTGAAAACTAAGTGTATTGGCCAAGCAAAGCAATTCACTTTCCTAACACCAGCTGTGTGTTTATCTTCAAAGTCAAGTTCCTACAAGCATTTCTCACTTGGATTGGACAAAATTCCCCAAAGAATGAGATTCAGACTGGGAAAACAATGTTTTGTCTATATTGAATAGTCTGCTTTTACCCACTAGAACCACTTAAAACTAAGAATATTCTCCTGGTAAGAACAATTCCCTTTGCAAAAACACTTGCTGTGTGTTTGTCTTCAAAGTCAACTTTCTACAAGATTTTCCTGCTTGGAACACACAGAATTTGCCAAAGAGTGAGAGATTGAGACTGGGAAAAGCTTTTTTAGAATATATAGATAAGTATGCTTTTTACCAACTAGAACTACTTAAAACAGAGCTTAATCCCAAAGTAAGAACAATTCACTTTGTAAAACACTAGCTGTGTGTTTATCTTCAAAGTTCACTTCCTCCAAACTTTTCCTGATTGGAACGAACACGATTCCTCTAAGAATGTGTGACTGAGACTGGGAAACACACGTTTTGTGTATATATAAAAGTCTGCTTTTTTCTCCTTTGAACCACTGAAAACTAAGCTTATTTTCCAAGTAACAGCACTTTACTTTGCAAAACACTACCTGTGTGTTTATCTTGAAAGTCAACTTCCTACAAGCTTTACACCCATGGAAAGGACAGAATTGGCCAAAGAATGAGAGATTCAGACTGGGAAAAACATGTTTGTCTATATTGAAAAGTCTGCTTTTTGCCTCAAGAACCACTTAAAAGTAAGCTTCTTCACCTAGTAACAGCAATTCACTTTGCAAAACACTAGCTGTGTGTTTATCTTGAAAGTCAACTTCCTACAAGCTTTTCCCTCTTGGAATGAAGAGAATTCGCCAAAGAATGAAAGACTGAGACTGGGAAAAGCTTTTTCAGTCTATATAAATAAGTGTGCTTTTTACCGTCTAGAACCACTTAAAACTAAGCTTATTGGTCAAGTAACAGCAATTCACTTTGCAAAACAGTAGCTGTGTGTTTATCTTCAAAGTCAACTTCCTACAAGCTTTTCCTGCTGGAAGGAACAGAATTCTCCAAAGATTGTTGGATTCAGACTGGGAAATCCATGTTTTGTCTATATTGAAAAGTGTGCTTTTTTCCCTCTAGAACCACTTAGAGCTAAGCTTATTCGCCAAGTAACAGCGATTCACTTTGCAAATCATTAGCTTTGTGTTCAGCTTCAAAGTCAAGTTCCTACAAGCTTTTTCCGCATGGAACGAACAGAACTCGACTGAGAATGTGTGATTCAGACAGGGAAACGCACTTTTTTCTATATAGAGAGGTATGCTTATCACCTTCTAGGACCATTTAAAACAAAGCTTAATCACCAGGTAAGAACAATTCACTTGTAAAATGAAAAAAAAAAGGCTGTTTTTTTATCTTCAAAGTCAACTTCCTACAAGCTTTTCCCTCTTGGAATGAAGAGAATTCGCCAAAGAATGAAAGACTGAGACTGGGAAAAGCTTTTTCAGTCTATATAAATAAGTGTGCTTTTTACCGTCTAGAACCACTTAAAACTAAGCTTATTGGTCAAGTAACAGCAATTCACTGTGCAAAACAGTAGCTGTGTGTTTATCTTCAAAGTCAACTTCCTACAAGTTTTTCCTGCTGGAAGGAACCGAATTCTCCAAAGATTGTTGGATTCAGACTGGGAAATCCATGTTTTGTCTATATTGAAAAGTGTGCTTTTTTCCCTCTAGAACCACTTAGAGCTAAGCTTATTCGCCAAGTAACAGCGATTCACTTTGCAAATCATTAGCTTTGTGTTCAGCTCAAAGTCAAGTTCCTACAAGCTTTTTCCGCATGGAACGAACAGAACTCGACTGAGAATGTGTGATTCAGACAGGGAAACGCACTTTTTTCTATATAGAGAGGTATGCTTATCACCTTCTAGGACCATTTAAAACAAAGCTTAATCACCAGGTAAGAACAATTCAATTGTAAAATGAAAAAAAAAAAGGCTTATTTTTATCTTCAAAGTCAACTTCCTACAAGCTTTTCCCTCTTGGAATGAACAGAATTCGCCAAAGAATGAGAGACTAAGACTGGGAAAAGCTTTTTCAGTCTATATAAATAAGTGTGCTTTTTACCGTCTAGAACCACTTAAAACTAAGCTTATTGGTCAAGTAACAGCAATTCACTTTGCAAAACAGTAGCTGTGTGTTTATCTTCAAAGTCAACTTCCTACAAGCTTTTCCTGCTGGAAGGAACAGAATTCTCAAAGATTTTGGATTCAGACTGGGAAATCCATGTTTTCTCTATATTGAAAAGTGTGCTTTTTTCCCTCTAGAACCACTTAGAGCTAAGCTTATTCGCCAAGTAACAGCGATTCACTTTGCAAATCATTAGCTTTGTGTTCAGCTTCAAAGTCAAGTTCCTACAAGCTTTTTCCACATGGAACGAACAGAACTCGACTGAGAATGTGTGATTCAGACAGGGAAACGCACTTTTTTCTATATAGAGAGGTATGCTTATCACCTTCTAGGACCATTTAAAACAAAGCTTAATCACCAGGTAAGAACAATTCAATTGTAAAATGAAAAAAAAAGGCTGCTTTTTTATCTTCAAAGTCAACTTCCTACAAGCTTTTCCCTCTTGGAATGAACAGAATTCGCCAAAGAATGAGAGACTAAGACTGGGAAAAGCTTTTTCAGTCTATATAAATAAGTGTGCTTTTTACCGTCTAGAACCACTTAAAACTAAGCTTATTGGTCAAGTAACAGCAATTCACTTTGCAAAACAGTAGCTGTGTGTTTATCTTCAAAGTCAACTTCCTACAAGCTTTTCCTGCTGGAAGGAACAGAATTCTCAAAGATTTTGGATTCAGACTGGGAAATCCATGTTTTCTCTATATTGAAAAGTGTGCTTTTTTCCCTCTAGAACCACTTAGAGCTAAGCTTATTCGCCAAGTAACAGCGATTCACTTTGCAAATCGTTAGCTTTGTGTTCAGCTTCAAAGTCAAGTTCCTACAAGCTTTTTCCACATGGAACGAACAGAACTCGACTGAGAATTTGTGATTCAGACAGGGAAACGCACTTTTTTCTATATAGAGAGGTATGCTTATCATCTTCTAGGACCATTTAAAACAAAGCTTAATCACCAGGTAAGAACAATTCATTTGTAAAATGAAAAAAAAAGGCTGTTTTTTATCTTCAAAGTCAACTTCCTACAAGGTTTTCCCTCTTGGAATGAACAGAATTCGCCAAAGAATGAGAGACTAAGACTGGGAAAAGCTTTTTCAGTCTATATAAATAAGTCTGCATTTTTACAGTCTAGAACCACTTAAAACTAAGATTATTGGTCAAGTAACAGCAATTCACTTTTCAAAACAGTAGCTGTGTGTTTATCTTCAAAGTCAACTTCCTATAAGCTTTACCCCCTTGGAAAGAACAGAATTCGCCAAAGAATGAGAGATTCAGACTGGGAAACCCATGTTTGTCTATATTCAAAAGTCTGCTTTTTTGCCTCAAGAACAACTTAAAAGTAAGCTTATTCGCCTAGTAACAGAAATTCACTTTTCAAAACACTAGCTGTGTGTTTATCTTCAAAGTCAACTTCCTACAAGCTTTTCCCTTTTGGAACGAACAGAATTCACCAAAGAATGGGAGACTGAGACTGGGAAAAGCTTTTTCAGTCTATATGAATAAGTCTGCTTTTTACCATCTAGAACCAGTTAAAACTAAGCTTATTGGCCAAGTAACAGCAATTCATTTTGCAAAACACTAGCTGTGTGTTTATTTCAAAGTCAACATCTTCTAAGCTCTTCCCCCTTGGAGAGAACAGAATTCACCTAAGAATGTCTGATTCAGACTGGAAAATGCAAGTATTGTCTACATTGAAAGTCTGCTTTTTACTGTCTAGGACCACTTAAAACTAAGCCTATTGGCCAAGTAAGAGCAATTCACTTTGCAGATCCTTAGCTCTGTGTTTATCTTCAAAGTGAACTTCCTACAAGCTTTTGCCGCTTGGAACGAACAGAATTCGCCAAAGAATGTTGGATTCAGACTGGGAAACCCATGTTTGGTCCACATAGAAAAGTCTGCTTTTTACTGTCTAGAACCACTTAAAACTAAGCTTATTGGCCAAGTAACAGCAATTCACTTTGCAAAACCCTAGCTGTGTGTTTATTTTCAATGTCAACTTCCTACAAGCTTTTCATACTGGAACCAACAGAATTCTGCAAAGAATGTTGGATTCCGACTGGGAAACCCATGTTTTGTCTACATTGAAAAGTGTGCTTCTTACCCCATAGAACCACTTAAAACTAAGCTTTTTCACCTAGTAACAGCCATTCACTCTGCAAATCACCAGCTTTGTGTTCAGCTTCAAACTCAAGTTCCTACAAGCTTTTCCCAATTGGAAGGAACAGAATTAGCCAAAGAATGAGATATTGAGACTGGGAAAAGGATTTTTCGTCTATATAGAAAAGTATGCTTTTTACCATATAGAACTACTTAAAACTAAGCTTAATCACCAAGTAAGAACAATTCACTTTGTAAAAGGAAAAAAGGGGCTTTTTTTTTTATCTCCAAAGTCAACTTCCTACAAGCCTTTCCAGCCTGGAACGGACAGAATTCACCAAGGAATGTTTGATTCAGACTGAGAAAACCATGTTTTGTCAATCTTGAAAAGTCTGCTTTTTACTCTCTAGAACCACTTAAAACTAATCTTATCCGCCAAGTAACACCTTTCACTTTGCAAATCACTAGCTGTGTGTTTTTCTTCAAAGTCAAGTTCCTACAAGCTTTTCCCGCTTGGAAGGAACAGAATGCGCCTGAGAATGTGTGATTCGGACAGGGAAACACAATTCTTTTCTATATAGAAATGTATGCTTTTTACCTTCTAGGACCATTTAAAACAAAGGTTATTGGCCAAATAACCGCAATTCACTTTGTAAAACAGTAACTGTGTGTCTATCTTCAAAGTCAACTTCCTGCAAGCTTTTCCTGCTTGGATGAACAGTATTCGCCCAAGAATGAGAGATTCAGACCGGGAAAACCATGCTTTGTCTATACTGAAAAGTCTGGTTTTTACCGTCTAGCACCACTGAAAACTAAGTGTATTGGCCAAGCAAAGCAATTCACTTTCCTAACACCAGCTGTGTGTTTATCTTCAAAGTCAAGTTCCTACAAGCATTTCTCACTTGGATTGGACAAAATTCCCCAAAGAATGAGATTCAGACTAGGAAAACAATGTTTTGTCTATATTGAATAGTCTGCTTTGACCCACTAGAACCACTTAAAACTAAGAATATTCTCCTGGTAAGAACAATTCCCTTTGCAAAAACACTTGCTGTGTGTTTGTCTTCAAAGTCAACTTTCTACAAGATTTTCCTGCTTGGAACACACAGAATTTGCCAAAGAGTGAGAGATTGAGACTGGGAAAAGCTTTTTTAGAATATATAGATAAGTATGCTTTTTACCAACTAGAACTACTTAAAACAGAGCTTAATCCCAAAGTAAGAACAATTCACTTTGTAAAACACTAGCTGTGTGTTTATCTTCAAAGTTCACTTCCTCCAAACTTTTCCCGATTGGAACGAACACGATTCCTCTAAGAATGTGTGACTGAGACTGGGAAACACACGTTTTGTGTATATATAAAAGTCTGCTTTTTTCTCCTTTGAACCACTGAAAACTAAGCTTATTTTCCAAGTAACAGCACTTTACTTTGCAAAACACTACCTGTGTGTTTATCTTGAAAGTCAACTTCCTACAAGCTTTACACCCATGGAAAGGACAGAATTGGCCAAAGAATGAGAGATTAGATTCAGACTGGGAAAAACATGTTTGTCTATATTGAAAAGTCTGCTTTTTGCCTCAAGAACCACTTAAAAGTAAGCTTCTTCGCCTAGTAACAGCAATTCACTTTGCAAAACACTAGCTGTGTGTTTATCTTGAAAGTCAACTTCCTACAAGCTTTTCCCTCTTGGAATGAAGAGAATTCGCCAAAGAATGAAAGACTGAGACTGGGAAAAGCTTTTTCAGTCTATATAAATAAGTGTGCTTTTTACCGTCTAGAACCACTTAAAACTAAGCTTATTGGTCAAGTAACAGCAATTCACTTTGCAAAACAGTAGCTGTGTGTTTATCTTCAAAGTCAACTTCCTACAAGCTTTTCCTGCTGGAAGGAACAGAATTCTCCAAAGATTGTTGGATTCAGACTGGGAAATCCATGTTTTGTCTATATTGAAAAGTGTGCTTTTTTCCCTCTAGAACCACTTAGAGCTAAGCTTATTCGCCAAGTAACAGCGATTCACTTTGCAAATCATTAGCTCTGTGTTCAGCTTCAAAGTCAAGTTCCTACAAGCTTTTTCCGCATGGAACGAACAGAACTCGACTGAGAATGTGTGATTCAGACAGGGAAACGCACTTTTTTCTATATAGAGAGGTATGCTTATCACCTTCTAGGACCATTTAAAACAAAGCTTAATCACCAGGTAAGAACAATTCACGTGTAAAATGAAAAAAAAAGGCTGTTTTTTTATCTTCAAAGTCAACTTCCTACAAGCTTTTCCCTCTTGGAATGAAGAGAATTCGCCAAAGAATGAAAGACTGAGACTGGGAAAAGCTTTTTCAGTCTATATAAATAAGTGTGCTTTTTACCGTCTAGAACCACTTAAAACTAAGCTTATTGGTCAAGTAACAGCAATTCACTGTGCAAAACAGTAGCTGTGTGTTTATCTTCAAAGTCAACTTCCTACAAGTTTTTCCTGCTGGAAGGAACCGAATTCTCCAAAGATTGTTGGATTCAGACTGGGAAATCCATGTTTTGTCTATATTGAAAAGTGTGCTTTTTTCCCTCTAGAACCACTTAGAGCTAAGCTTATTCGCCAAGTAACAGCGATTCACTTTGCAAATCATTAGCTTTGTGTTCAGCTCAAAGTCAAGTTCCTACAAGCTTTTTCCGCATGGAACGAACAGAACTCGACTGAGAATGTGTGATTCAGACAGGGAAACGCACTTTTTTCTATATAGAGAGGTATGCTTATCACCTTCTAGGACCATTTAAAACAAAGCTTAATCACCAGGTAAGAACAATTCAATTGTAAAATGAAAAAAAAAAAGGCTTTTTTTTTATCTTCTAAGTCAACTTCCTACAAGCTTTTCCCTCTTGGAATGAACAGAATTCGCCAAAAAATGAGAGACTAAGACTGGGAAAAGCTTTTTCAGTCTATATAAATAAGTGTGCTTTTTACCGTCTAGAACCACTTAAAACTAAGCTTATTGGTCAAGTAACAGCAATTCACTTTGCAAAACAGTAGCTGTGTGTTTATCTTCAAAGTCAACTTCCTACAAGCTTTTCCTGCTGGAAGGAACAGAATTCTCAAAGATTTTGGATTCAGACTGGGAAATCCATGTTTTCTCTATATTGAAAAGTGTGTTTTTTTCCCTCTAGAACCACTTAGAGCTAAGCTTATTCGCCAAGTAACAGCGATTCACTTTGCAAATCATTAGCTTTGTGTTCAGCTTCAAAGTCAAGTTCCTACAAGCTTTTTCCGCATGGAACGAACAGAACTCGACTGAGAATGTGTGATTCAGACAGGGAAACGCACTTTTTTCTATATAGAGAGGTATGCTTATCACCTTCTAGGACCATTTAAAACAAAGCTTAATCACCAGGTAAGAACAATTCAATTGTAAAATGAAAAAAAAAGGCTGCTTTTTTATCTTCAAAGTCAACTTCCTACAAGCTTTTCCCTCTTGGAATGAACAGAATTCGCCAAAGAATGAGAGACTAAGACTGGGAAAAGCTTTTTCAGTCTATATAAATAGGTCTGCATTTTTACAGTCTAGAACCACTTAAAACTAAGATTATTGGTCATGTAACAGCAATTCACTTTTCAAAACAGTAGCTGTGTGTTTATCTTCAAAGTCAACTTCCTATAAGCTTTACCCCCTTGGAAAGAACAGAATTCGCCAAAGAATGAGAGATTCAGACTGGGAAACCCATGTTTGTCTATATTCAAAAGTCTGCTTTTTTGCCTCAAGAACAACTTAAAAGTAAGCTTATTCACCTAGTAAGAAAAATTCACTTTTCAAAACACTAGCTGTGTGTTTATCTTCAAAGTCAACTTCCTACAAGCTTTTCCCTTTTGGAACGAACAGAATTCACCAAAGAATGGGAGACTGAGACTGGGAAAAGCTTTTTCAGTCTATATGAATAAGTCTGCTTTTTACCATCTAGAACCAGTTAAAACTAAGCTTATTGGCCAAGTAACAGCAATTCATTTTGCAAAACACTAGCTGTGTGTTTATTTCAAAGTCAACATCTTCTAAGCTCTTCCCCCTTGGAGAGAACAGAATTCACCTAAGAATGTCTGATTCAGACTGGAAAATGCAAGTATTGTCTACATTGAAAGTCTGCTTTTTACTGTCTAGGACCACTTAAAACTAAGCCTATTGGCCAAGTAAGAGCAATTCACTTTGCAGATCCTTAGCTCTGTGTTTATCTTCAAAGTGAACTTCCTACAAGCTTTTGCCGCTTGGAACGAACAGAATTCGCCAAAGAATGTTGGATTCAGACTGGGAAACCCATGTTTGGTCCACATAGAAAAGTCTGCTTTTTACTGTCTAGAACCACTTAAAACTAAGCTTATTGGCCAAGTAACAGCAATTCACTTTGCAAAACCCTAGCTGTGTGTTTATTTTCAATGTCAACTTCCTACAAGCTTTTCATACTGGAACCAACAGAATTCTGCAAAGAATGTTGGATTCCGACTGGGAAACCCATGTTTTGTCTACATTGAAAAGTGTGCTTCTTACCCCATAGAACCACTTAAAACTAAGCTTTTTCACCAAGTAACAGCCATTCACTCTGCAAATCACCAGCTTTGTGTTCAGCTTCAAACTCAAGTTCCTACAAGCTTTTCCCAATTGGAAGGAACAGAATTAGCCAAAGAATGAGATATTGAGACTGGGAAAAGGATTTTTCGTCTATATAGAAAAGTATGCTTTTTACCATATAGAACTACTTAAAACTAAGCTTAATCACCAAGTAAGAACAATTCACTTTGTAAAAGGAAAAAAGGGGCTTTTTTTTTTATCTCCAAAGTCAACTTCCTACAAGCCTTTCTAGCCTGGAACAGACAGAATTCACCAAGGAATGTTTGATTCAGACTGAGAAAACCATGTTTTGTCAATCTTGAAAAGTCTGCTTTTTACTCTCTAGAACCACTTAAAACTAATCTTATCCGCCAAGTAACACCTTTCACTTTGCAAATCACTAGCTGTGTGTTTTTCTTCAAAGTCAAGTTCCTACAAGCTTTTCCCGCTTGGAAGGAACAGAATGCGCCTGAGAATGTGTGATTCGGACAGGGAAACACAATTCTTTTCTATATAGAAATGTATGCTTTTTACCTTCTAGGACCATTTAAAACAAAGGTTATTGGCCAAATAACCGCAATTCACTTTGTAAAACAGTAACTGTGTGTCTATCTTCAAATCAACTTCCTGCAAGCTTTTCCTGCTTGGAGGAACAGTATTCGCCCAAGAATGAGAGATTCAGACCGGGAAAACCATGCTTTGTCTATACTGCAAAGTCTGGTTTTTACCGTCTAGCACCACTGAAAACTAAGTGTATTGGCCAAGCAAAGCAATTCACTTTCCTAACACCAGCTGTGTGTTTATCTTCAAAGTCAAGTTCCTACAAGCATTTCTCACTTGGATTGGACAAAATTCCCCAAAGAATGAGATTCAGACTGGGAAAACAATGTTTTGTCTATATTGAATAGTCTGCTTTTACCCACTAGAACCACTTAAAACTAAGAATATTCTCCTGGTAAGAACAATTCCCTTTGCAAAAACACTTGCTGTGTGTTTGTCTTCAAAGTCAACTTTCTACAAGATTTTCCTGCTTGGAACACACAGAATTTGCCAAAGAGTGAGAGATTGAGACTGGGAAAAGCTTTTTTAGAATATATAGATAAGTATGCTTTTTACCAACTAGAACTACTTAAAACAGAGCTTAATCCCAAAGTAAGAACAATTCACTTTGTAAAACACTAGCTGTGTGTTTATCTTCAAAGTTCACTTCCTCCAAACTTTTCCTGATTGGAACGAACACGATTCCTCTAAGAATGTGTGACTGAGACTGGGAAACACACGTTTTGTGTATATATAAAAGTCTGCTTTTTTCTCCTTTGAACCACTGAAAACTAAGCTTATTTTCCAAGTAACAGCACTTTACTTTGCAAAACACTACCTGTGTGTTTATCTTGAAAGTCAACTTCCTACAAGCTTTACACCCATGGAAAGGACAGAATTGGCCAAAGAATGAGAGATTCAGACTGGGAAAAACATGTTTGTCTATATTGAAAAGTCTGCTTTTTGCCTCAAGAACCACTTAAAAGTAAGCTTCTTCGCCTAGTAACAGCAATTCACTTTGCAAAACACTAGCTGTGTGTTTATCTTGAAAGTCAACTTCCTACAAGCTTTTCCCTCTTGAAATGAAGAGAATTCGCCAAAGAATGAAAGACTGAGACTGGGAAAAGCTTTTTCAGTCTATATAATAAGTGTGCTTTTTACCGTCTAGAACCACTTAAAACTAAGCTTATTGGTCAAGTAACAGCAATTCACTGTGCAAAACAGTAGCTGCGTTTTTATCTTCAAAGTCAACTTCCTACAAGCTTTTCCTGCTGGAAGGAACAGAATTCTCCAAAGATTGTTGGATTCAGACTGGGAAATCCATGTTTTGTCTATATTGAAAAGTGTGCTTTTTTCCCTCTAGAACCACTTAGAGCTAAGCTTATTCGCCAAGTAACAGCGATTCACTTTGCAAATCATTAGCTTTGTGTTCAGCTTCAAAGTCAAGTTCCTACAAGCTTTTTCCGCATGGAACGAACAGAACTCGACTGAGAATGTGTGATTCAGACAGGGAAACGCACTTTTTTCTATATAGAGAGGTATGCTTATCACCTTCTAGGACCATTTAAAACAAAGCTTAATCACCAGGTAAGAACAATTCACTTGTAAAATGAAAAAAAAAGGCTGTTTTTTTATCTTCAAAGTCAACTTCCTACAAGCTTTTCCCTCTTGGAATGAAGAGAATTCGCCAAAGAATGAAAGACTGAGACTGGGAAAAGCTTTTTCAGTCTATATAAATAAGTGTGCTTTTTACCGTCTAGAACCACTTAAAACTAAGCTTATTGGTCAAGTAACAGCAATTCACTGTGCAAAACAGTAGCTGTGTGTTTATCTTCAACGTCAACTTCCTACAAGTTTTTCCTGCTGGAAGGAACCGAATTCTCCAAAGATTGTTGGATTCAGACTGGGAAATCCATGTTTTGTCTATATTGAAAAGTGTGCTTTTTTCCCTCTAGAACCACTTAGAGCTAAGCTTATTCGCCAAGTAACAGCGATTCACTTTGCAAATCATTAGCTTTGTGTTCAGCTCAAAGTCAAGTTCCTACAAGCTTTTTCCGCATGGAACGAACAGAACTCGACTGAGAATGTGTGATTCAGACAGGGAAACGCACTTTTTTCTATATAGAGAGGTATGCTTATCACCTTCTAGGACCATTTAAAACAAAGCTTAATCACCAGGTAAGAACAATTCAATTGTAAAATGAAAAAAAAAAGGCTTTTTTTTATCTTCTAAGTCAACTTCCTACAAGCTTTTCCCTCTTGGAATGAACAGAATTCGCCAAAGAATGAGAGACTAAGACTGGGAAAAGCTTTTTCAGTCTATATAAATAAGTGTGCTTTTTACCGTCTAGAACCACTTAAAACTAAGCTTATTGGTCAAGTAACAGCAATTCACTTTGCAAAACAGTAGCTGTGTGTTTATCTTCAAAGTCAACTTCCTACAAGCTTTTCCTGCTGGAAGGAACAGAATTCTCAAAGATTTTGGATTCAGACTGGGAAATCCATGTTTTCTCTATATTGAAAAGTGTGCTTTTTTCCCTCTAGAACCACTTAGAGCTAAGCTTATTCGCCAAGTAACAGCGATTCACTTTGCAAATCATTAGCTTTGTGTTCAGCTTCAAAGTCAAGTTCCTACAAGCTTTTTCCGCATGGAACGAACAGAACTCGACTGAGAATGTGTGATTCAGACAGGGAAACGCACTTTTTTCTATATAGAGAGGTATGCTTATCACCTTCTAGGACCATTTAAAACAAAGCTTAATCACCAGGTAAGAACAATTCAATTGTAAAATGAAAAAAAAAGGCTGCTTTTTTATCTTCAAAGTCAACTTCCTACAAGCTTTTCCCTCTTGGAATGAACAGAATTCGCCAAAGAATGAGAGACTAAGACTGGGAAAAGCTTTTTCAGTCTATATAAATAGGTCTGCATTTTTACAGTCTAGAACCACTTAAAACTAAGATTATTGGTCATGTAACAGCAATTCACTTTTCAAAACAGTAGCTGTGTGTTTATCTTCAATGTCAACTTCCTATAAGCTTTACCCCCTTGGAAAGAACAGAATTCGCCAAAGAATGAGAGATTCAGACTGGGAAACCCATGTTTGTCTATATTCAAAAGTCTGCTTTTTTGCCTCAAGAACAACTTAAAAGTAAGCTTATTCACCTAGTAAGAAAAGTTCACTTTTCAAAACACTAGCTGTGTGTTTATCTTCAAAGTCAACTTCCTACAAGCTTTTCCCTTTTGGAACGAACAGAATTCACCAAAGAATGGGAGACTGAGACTGGGAAAAGCTTTTTCAGTCTATATGAATAAGTCTGCTTTTTACCATCTAGAACCAGTTAAAACTAAGCTTATTGGCCAAGTAACAGCAATTCCTTTTGCAAAACACTAGCTGTGTGTTTATTTCAAAGTCAACATCTTCTAAGCTCTTCCCCCTTGGAGAGAACAGAATTCACCTAAGAATGTCTGATTCAGACTGGAAAATGCAAGTATTGTCTACATTGAAAGTCTGCTTTTTACTGTCTAGGACCACTTAAAACTAAGCCTATTGGCCAAGTAAGAGCAATTCACTTTGCAGATCCTTAGCTCTGTGTTTATCTTCAAAGTGAACTTCCTACAAGCTTTTGCCGCTTGGAACGAACAGAATTCGCCAAAGAATGTTGGATTCAGACTGGGAAACCCATGTTTGGTCCACATAGAAAAGTCTGCTTTTTACTGTCTAGAACCACTTAAAACTAAGCTTATTGGCCAAGTAACAGCAATTCACTTTGCAAAACCCTAGCTGTGTGTTTATTTTCAATGTCAACTTCCTACAAGCTTTTCATACTGGAAACAACAGAATTCTGCAAAGAATGTTGGATTCCGACTGGGAAACCCATGTTTTGTCTACATTGAAAAGTGTGCTTCTTACCCCATAGAACCACTTAAAACTAAGCTTTTTCACCAAGTAACAGCCATTCACTCTGCAAATCACCAGCTTTGTGTTCAGCTTCAAACTCAAGTTCCTACAAGCTTTTCCCAATTGGAAGGAACAGAATTAGCCAAAGAATGAGATATTGAGACTGGGAAAAGGATTTTTCGTCTATATAGAAAAGTATGCTTTTTAA
The DNA here is from genome assembly GCF_021556685.1 of Rattus norvegicus. Lineage (NCBI taxonomy): Eukaryota > Metazoa > Chordata > Mammalia > Rodentia > Muridae > Rattus > Rattus norvegicus. Next base: position 70,239,019 of record NC_141555.1, read on the forward strand.
CATATAGAACTACTTAAAACTAAGCTTAATCACCAAGTAAGAACAATTCAGTTTGTAAAAGGAAAAAAGGGGCTTTTTTTTTTATCTCCAAAGTCAACTTCCTACAAGCCTTTCTAGCCTGGAACAGACAGAATTCACCAAGGAATGTTTGATTCAGACTGAGAAAACCATGTTTTGTCAATCTTGAAAAGTCTGCTTTTTACTCTCTAGAACCACTTAAAACTAATCTTATCCGCCAAGTAACACCTTTCACTTTGCAAATCACTAGCTGTGTGTTTTTCTTCAAAGTCAAGTTCCTACAAGCTTTTCCCGCTTGGAAGGAACAGAATGCGCCTGAGAATGTGTGATTCGGACAGGGAAACACAATTCTTTTCTATATAGAAATGTATGCTTTTTACCTTCTAGGACCATTTAAAACAAAGGCTATTGGCCAAATAACCGCAATTCACTTTGTAAAACAGTAACTGTGTGTCTATCTTCAAATCAACTTCCTGCAAGCTTTTCCTGCTTGGAGGAACAGTATTCGCCCAAGAATGAGAGATTCAGACCGGGAAAACCATGCTTTGTCTATACTGCAAAGTCTGGTTTTTACCGTCTAGCACCACTGAAAACTAAGTGTATTGGCCAAGCAAAGCAATTCACTTTCCTAACACCAGCTGTGTGTTTATCTTCAAAGTCAAGTTCCTACAAGCATTTCTCACTTGGATTGGACAAAATTCCCCAAAGAATGAGATTCAGACTGGGAAAACAATGTTTTGTCTATATTGAATAGTCTGCTTTTACCCACTAGAACCACTTAAAACTAAGAATAGTCTCCTGGTAAGAACAATTCCCTTTGCAAAAACACTTGCTGTGTGTTTGTCTTCAAAGTCAACTTTCTACAAGATTTTCCTGCTTGGAACACACAGAATTTGCCAAAGAGTGAGAGATTGAGACTGGGAAAAGCTTTTTTAGAATATATAGATAAGTATGCTTTTTACCAACTAGAACTACTTAAAACAGAGCTTAATCCCAAAGTAAGAACAATTCACTTTGTAAAACACTAGCTGTGTGTTTATCTTCAAAGTTCACTTCCTCCAAACTTTTCCTGATTGGAACGAACACGATTCCTCTAAGAATGTGTGACTGAGACTGGGAAACACACGTTTTGTGTATATATAAAAGTCTGCTTTTTTCTCCTTTGAACCACTGAAAACTAAGCTTATTTTCCAAGTAACAGCACTTTACTTTGCAAAACACTACCTGTGTGTTTATCTTGAAAGTCAACTTCCTACAAGCTTTACACCCATGGAAAGGACAGAATTGGCCAAAGAATGAGAGATTCAGACTGGGAAAAACATGTTTGTCTATATTGAAAAGTCTGCTTTTTGCCTCAAGAACCACTTAAAAGTAAGCTTCTTCACCTAGTAACAGCAATTCACTTTGCAAAACACTAGCTGTGTGTTTATCTTGAAAGTCAACTTCCTACAAGCTTTTCCCTCTTGGAATGAAGAGAATTCGCCAAAGAATGAAAGACTGAGACTGGGAAAAGCTTTTTCAGTCTATATAAATAAGTGTGCTTTTTACCGTCTAGAACCACTTAAAACTAAGCTTATTGGTCAAGTAACAGCAATTCACTTTGCAAAACAGTAGCTGTGTGTTTATCTTCAAAGTCAACTTCCTACAAGCTTTTCCTGCTGGAAGGAACAGAATTCTCCAAAGATTGTTGGATTCAGACTGGGAAATCCATGTTTTGTCTATATTGAAAAGTGTGCTTTTTTCCCTCTAGAACCACTTAGAGCTAAGCTTATTCGCCAAGTAACAGCGATTCACTTTGCAAATCATTAGCTTTGTGTTCAGCTTCAAAGTCAAGTTCCTACAAGCTTTTTCCGCATGGAACGAACAGAACTCGACTGAGAATGTGTGATTCAGACAGGGAAACGCACTTTTTTCTATATAGAGAGGTATGCTTATCACCTTCTAGGACCATTTAAAACAAAGCTTAATCACCAGGTAAGAACAATTCACTTGTAAAATGAAAAAAAAAAGGCTGTTTTTTTATCTTCAAAGTCAACTTCCTACAAGCTTTTCCCTCTTGGAATGAAGAGAATTCGCCAAAGAATGAAAGACTGAGACTGGGAAAAGCTTTTTCAGTCTATATAAATAAGTGTGCTTTTTACCGTCTAGAACCACTTAAAACTAAGCTTATTGGTCAAGTAACAGCAATTCACTGTGCAAAACAGTAGCTGTGTGTTTATCTTCAAAGTCAACTTCCTACAAGTTTTTCCTGCTGGAAGGAACCGAATTCTCCAAAGATTGTTGGATTCAGACTGGGAAATCCATGTTTTGTCTATATTGAAAAGTGTGCTTTTTTCCCTCTAGAACCACTTAGAGCTAAGCTTATTCGCCAAGTAACAGCGATTCACTTTGCAAATCATTAGCTTTGTGTTCAGCTCAAAGTCAAGTTCCTACAAGCTTTTTCCGCATGGAACGAACAGAACTCGACTGAGAATGTGTGATTCAGACAGGGAAACGCACTTTTTTCTATATAGAGAGGTATGCTTATCACCTTCTAGGACCATTTAAAACAAAGCTTAATCACCAGGTAAGAACAATTCAATTGTAAAATGAAAAAAAAAAAGGCTTATTTTTATCTTCAAAGTCAACTTCCTACAAGCTTTTCCCTCTTGGAATGAACAGAATTCGCCAAAGAATGAGAGACTAAGACTGGGAAAAGCTTTTTCAGTCTATATAAATAAGTGTGCTTTTTACCGTCTAGAACCACTTAAAACTAAGCTTATTGGTCAAGTAACAGCAATTCACTTTGCAAAACAGTAGCTGTGTGTTTATCTTCAAAGTCAACTTCCTACAAGCTTTTCCTGCTGGAAGGAACAGAATTCTCAAAGATTTTGGATTCAGACTGGGAAATCCATGTTTTCTCTATATTGAAAAGTGTGCTTTTTTCCCTCTAGAACCACTTAGAGCTAAGCTTATTCGCCAAGTAACAGCGATTCACTTTGCAAATCATTAGCTTTGTGTTCAGCTTCAAAGTCAAGTTCCTACAAGCTTTTTCCACATGGAACGAACAGAACTCGACTGAGAATGTGTGATTCAGACAGGGAAACGCACTTTTTTCTATATAGAGAGGTATGCTTATCACCTTCTAGGACCATTTAAAACAAAGCTTAATCACCAGGTAAGAACAATTCAATTGTAAAATGAAAAAAAAAGGCTGCTTTTTTATCTTCAAAGTCAACTTCCTACAAGCTTTTCCCTCTTGGAATGAACAGAATTCGCCAAAGAATGAGAGACTAAGACTGGGAAAAGCTTTTTCAGTCTATATAAATAAGTGTGCTTTTTACCGTCTAGAACCACTTAAAACTAAGCTTATTGGTCAAGTAACAGCAATTCACTTTGCAAAACAGTAGCTGTGTGTTTATCTTCAAAGTCAACTTCCTACAAGCTTTTCCTGCTGGAAGGAACAGAATTCTCAAAGATTTTGGATTCAGACTGGGAAATCCATGTTTTCTCTATATTGAAAAGTGTGCTTTTTTCCCTCTAGAACCACTTAGAGCTAAGCTTATTCGCCAAGTAACAGCGATTCACTTTGCAAATCGTTAGCTTTGTGTTCAGCTTCAAAGTCAAGTTCCTACAAGCTTTTTCCACATGGAACGAACAGAACTCGACTGAGAATTTGTGATTCAGACAGGGAAACGCACTTTTTTCTATATAGAGAGGTATGCTTATCATCTTCTAGGACCATTTAAAACAAAGCTTAATCACCAGGTAAGAACAATTCATTTGTAAAATGAAAAAAAAAGGCTGTTTTTTATCTTCAAAGTCAACTTCCTACAAGGTTTTCCCTCTTGGAATGAACAGAATTCGCCAAAGAATGAGAGACTAAGACTGGGAAAAGCTTTTTCAGTCTATATAAATAAGTCTGCATTTTTACAGTCTAGAACCACTTAAAACTAAGATTATTGGTCAAGTAACAGCAATTCACTTTTCAAAACAGTAGCTGTGTGTTTATCTTCAAAGTCAACTTCCTATAAGCTTTACCCCCTTGGAAAGAACAGAATTCGCCAAAGAATGAGAGATTCAGACTGGGAAACCCATGTTTGTCTATATTCAAAAGTCTGCTTTTTTGCCTCAAGAACAACTTAAAAGTAAGCTTATTCGCCTAGTAACAGAAATTCACTTTTCAAAACACTAGCTGTGTGTTTATCTTCAAAGTCAACTTCCTACAAGCTTTTCCCTTTTTAACGAACAGAATTCACCAAAGAATGGGAGACTGAGACTGGGAAAAGCTTTTTCAGTCTATATGAATAAGTCTGCTTTTTACCATCTAGAACCAGTTAAAACTAAGCTTATTGGCCAAGTAACAGCAATTCATTTTGCAAAACACTAGCTGTGTGTTTATTTCAAAGTCAACATCTTCTAAGCTCTTCCCCCTTGGAGAGAACAGAATTCACCTAAGAATGTCTGATTCAGACTGGAAAATGCAAGTATTGTCTACATTGAAAGTCTGCTTTTTACTGTCTAGGACCACTTAAAACTAAGCCTATTGGCCAAGTAAGAGCAATTCACTTTGCAGATCCTTAGCTCTGTGTTTATCTTCAAAGTGAACTTCCTACAAGCTTTTGCCGCTTGGAACGAACAGAATTCGCCAAAGAATGTTGGATTCAGACTGGGAAACCCATGTTTGGTCCACATAGAAAAGTCTGCTTTTTACTGTCTAGAACCACTTAAAACTAAGCTTATTGGCCAAGTAACAGCAATTCACTTTGCAAAACCCTAGCTGTGTGTTTATTTTCAATGTCAACTTCCTACAAGCTTTTCATACTGGAACCAACAGAATTCTGCAAAGAATGTTGGATTCCGACTGGGAAACCCATGTTTTGTCTACATTGAAAAGTGTGCTTCTTACCCCATAGAACCACTTAAAACTAAGCTTTTTCACCTAGTAACAGCCATTCACTCTGCAAATCACCAGCTTTGTGTTCAGCTTCAAACTCAAGTTCCTACAAGCTTTTCCCAATTGGAAGGAACAGAATTAGCCAAAGAATGAGATATTGAGACTGGGAAAAGGATTTTTCGTCTATATAGAAAAGTATGCTTTTTACCATATAGAACTACTTAAAACTAAGCTTAATCACCAAGTAAGAACAATTCACTTTGTAAAAGGAAAAAAGGGGCTTTTTTTTTTATCTCCAAAGTCAACTTCCTACAAGCCTTTCCAGCCTGGAACGGACAGAATTCACCAAGGAATGTTTGATTCAGACTGAGAAAACCATGTTTTGTCAATCTTGAAAAGTCTGCTTTTTACTCTCTAGAACCACTTAAAACTAATCTTATCCGCCAAGTAACACCTTTCACTTTGCAAATCACTAGCTGTGTGTTTTTCTTCAAAGTCAAGTTCCTACAAGCTTTTCCCGCTTGGAAGGAACAGAATGCGCCTGAGAATGTGTGATTCGGACAGGGAAACACAATTCTTTTCTATATAGAAATGTATGCTTTTTACCTTTTAGGACCATTTAAAACAAAGGTTATTGGCCAAATAACCGCAATTCACTTTGTAAAACAGTAACTGTGTGTCTATCTTCAAAGTCAACTTCCTGCAAGCTTTTCCTGCTTGGATGAACAGTATTCGCCCAAGAATGAGAGATTCAGACCGGGAAAACCATGCTTTGTCTATACTGAAAAGTCTGGTTTTTACCGTCTAGCACCACTGAAAACTAAGTGTATTGGCCAAGCAAAGCAATTCACTTTCCTAACACCAGCTGTGTGTTTATCTTCAAAGTCAAGTTCCTACAAGCATTTCTCACTTGGATTGGACAAAATTCCCCAAAGAATGAGATTCAGACTAGGAAAACAATGTTTTGTCTATATTGAATAGTCTGCTTTGACCCACTAGAACCACTTAAAACTAAGAATATTCTCCTGGTAAGAACAATTCCCTTTGCAAAAACACTTGCTGTGTGTTTGTCTTCAAAGTCAACTTTCTACAAGATTTTCCTGCTTGGAACACACAGAATTTGCCAAAGAGTGAGAGATTGAGACTGGGAAAAGCTTTTTTAGAATATATAGATAAGTATGCTTTTTACCAACTAGAACTACTTAAAACAGAGCTTAATCCCAAAGTAAGAACAATTCACTTTGTAAAACACTAGCTGTGTGTTTATCTTCAAAGTTCACTTCCTCCAAACTTTTCCCGATTGGAACGAACACGATTCCTCTAAGAATGTGTGACTGAGACTGGGAAACACACGTTTTGTGTATATATAAAAGTCTGCTTTTTTCTCCTTTGAACCACTGAAAACTAAGCTTATTTTCCAAGTAACAGCACTTTACTTTGCAAAACACTACCTGTGTGTTTATCTTGAAAGTCAACTTCCTACAAGCTTTACACCCATGGAAAGGACAGAATTGGCCAAAGAATGAGAGATTAGATTCAGACTGGGAAAAACATGTTTGTCTATATTGAAAAGTCTGCTTTTTGCCTCAAGAACCACTTAAAAGTAAGCTTCTTCGCCTAGTAACAGCAATTCACTTTGCAAAACACTAGCTGTGTGTTTATCTTGAAAGTCAACTTCCTACAAGCTTTTCCCTCTTGGAATGAAGAGAATTCGCCAAAGAATGAAAGACTGAGACTGGGAAAAGCTTTTTCAGTCTATATAAATAAGTGTGCTTTTTACCGTCTAGAACCACTTAAAACTAAGCTTATTGGTCAAGTAACAGCAATTCACTGTGCAAAACAGTAGCTGTGTGTTTATCTTCAAAGTCAACTTCCTACAAGTTTTTCCTGCTGGAAGGAACCGAATTCTCCAAAGATTGTTGGATTCAGACTGGGAAATCCATGTTTTGTCTATATTGAAAAGTGTGCTTTTTTCCCTCTAGAACCACTTAGAGCTAAGCTTATTCGCCAAGTAACAGCGATTCACTTTGCAAATCATTAGCTTTGTGTTCAGCTCAAAGTCAAGTTCCTACAAGCTTTTTCCGCATGGAACGAACAGAACTCGACTGAGAATGTGTGATTCAGACAGGGAAACGCACTTTTTTCTATATAGAGAGGTATGCTTATCACCTTCTAGGACCATTTAAAACAAAGCTTAATCACCAGGTAAGAACAATTCAATTGTAAAATGAAAAAAAAAAAGGCTTTTTTTTTATCTTCTAAGTCAACTTCCTACAAGCTTTTCCCTCTTGGAATGAACAGAATTCGCCAAAAAATGAGAGACTAAGACTGGGAAAAGCTTTTTCAGTCTATATAAATAAGTGTGCTTTTTACCGTCTAGAACCACTTAAAACTAAGCTTATTGGTCAAGTAACAGCAATTCACTTTGCAAAACAGTAGCTGTGTGTTTATCTTCAAAGTCAACTTCCTACAAGCTTTTCCTGCTGGAAGGAACAGAATTCTCAAAGATTTTGGATTCAGACTGGGAAATCCATGTTTTCTCTATATTGAAAAGTGTGTTTTTTTCCCTCTAGAACCACTTAGAGCTAAGCTTATTCGCCAAGTAACAGCGATTCACTTTGCAAATCATTAGCTTTGTGTTCAGCTTCAAAGTCAAGTTCCTACAAGCTTTTTCCGCATGGAACGAACAGAACTCGACTGAGAATGTGTGATTCAGACAGGGAAACGCACTTTTTTCTATATAGAGAGGTATGCTTATCACCTTCTAGGACCATTTAAAACAAAGCTTAATCACCAGGTAAGAACAATTCAATTGTAAAATGAAAAAAAAAGGCTGCTTTTTTATCTTCAAAGTCAACTTCCTACAAGCTTTTCCCTCTTGGAATGAACAGAATTCGCCAAAGAATGAGAGACTAAGACTGGGAAAAGCTTTTTCAGTCTATATAAATAGGTCTGCATTTTTACAGTCTAGAACCACTTAAAACTAAGATTATTGGTCATGTAACAGCAATTCACTTTTCAAAACAGTAGCTGTGTGTTTATCTTCAAAGTCAACTTCCTATAAGCTTTACCCCCTTGGAAAGAACAGAATTCGCCAAAGAATGAGAGATTCAGACTGGGAAACCCATGTTTGTCTATATTCAAAAGTCTGCTTTTTTGCCTCAAGAACAACTTAAAAGTAAGCTTATTCACCTAGTAAGAAAAATTCACTTTTCAAAACACTAGCTGTGTGTTTATCTTCAAAGTCAACTTCCTACAAGCTTTTCCCTTTTGGAACGAACAGAATTCACCAAAGAATGGGAGACTGAGACTGGGAAAAGCTTTTTCAGTCTATATGAATAAGTCTGCTTTTTACCATCTAGAACCAGTTAAAACTAAGCTTATTGGCCAAGTAACAGCAATTCATTTTGCAAAACACTAGCTGTGTGTTTATTTCAAAGTCAACATCTTCTAAGCTCTTCCCCCTTGGAGAGAACAGAATTCACCTAAGAATGTCTGATTCAGACTGGAAAATGCAAGTATTGTCTACATTGAAAGTCTGCTTTTTACTGTCTAGGACCACTTAAAACTAAGCCTATTGGCCAAGTAAGAGCAATTCACTTTGCAGATCCTTAGCTCTGTGTTTATCTTCAAAGTGAACTTCCTACAAGCTTTTGCCGCTTGGAACGAACAGAATTCGCCAAAGAATGTTGGATTCAGACTGGGAAACCCATGTTTGGTCCACATAGAAAAGTCTGCTTTTTACTGTCTAGAACCACTTAAAACTAAGCTTATTGGCCAAGTAACAGCAATTCACTTTGCAAAACCCTAGCTGTGTGTTTATTTTCAATGTCAACTTCCTACAAGCTTTTCATACTGGAACCAACAGAATTCTGCAAAGAATGTTGGATTCCGACTGGGAAACCCATGTTTTGTCTACATTGAAAAGTGTGCTTCTTACCCCATAGAACCACTTAAAACTAAGCTTTTTCACCAAGTAACAGCCATTCACTCTGCAAATCACCAGCTTTGTGTTCAGCTTCAAACTCAAGTTCCTACAAGCTTTTCCCAATTGGAAGGAACAGAATTAGCCAAAGAATGAGATATTGAGACTGGGAAAAGGATTTTTCGTCTATATAGAAAAGTATGCTTTTTACCATATAGAACTACTTAAAACTAAGCTTAATCACCAAGTAAGAACAATTCACTTTGTAAAAGGAAAAAAGGGGCTTTTTTTTTTATCTCCAAAGTCAACTTCCTACAAGCCTTTCTAGCCTGGAACAGACAGAATTCACCAAGGAATGTTTGATTCAGACTGAGAAAACCATGTTTTGTCAATCTTGAAAAGTCTGCTTTTTACTCTCTAGAACCACTTAAAACTAATCTTATCCGCCAAGTAACACCTTTCACTTTGCAAATCACTAGCTGTGTGTTTTTCTTCAAAGTCAAGTTCCTACAAGCTTTTCCCGCTTGGAAGGAACAGAATGCGCCTGAGAATGTGTGATTCGGACAGGGAAACACAATTCTTTTCTATATAGAAATGTATGCTTTTTACCTTCTAGGACCATTTAAAACAAAGGTTATTGGCCAAATAACCGCAATTCACTTTGTAAAACAGTAACTGTGTGTCTATCTTCAAATCAACTTCCTGCAAGCTTTTCCTGCTTGGAGGAACAGTATTCGCCCAAGAATGAGAGATTCAGACCGGGAAAACCATGCTTTGTCTATACTGCAAAGTCTGGTTTTTACCGTCTAGCACCACTGAAAACTAAGTGTATTGGCCAAGCAAAGCAATTCACTTTCCTAACACCAGCTGTGTGTTTATCTTCAAAGTCAAGTTCCTACAAGCATTTCTCACTTGGATTGGACAAAATTCCCCAAAGAATGAGATTCAGACTGGGAAAACAATGTTTTGTCTATATTGAATAGTCTGCTTTTACCCACTAGAACCACTTAAAACTAAGAATATTCTCCTGGTAAGAACAATTCCCTTTGCAAAAACACTTGCTGTGTGTTTGTCTTCAAAGTCAACTTTCTACAAGATTTTCCTGCTTGGAACACACAGAATTTGCCAAAGAGTGAGAGATTGAGACTGGGAAAAGCTTTTTTAGAATATATAGATAAGTATGCTTTTTACCAACTAGAACTACTTAAAACAGAGCTTAATCCCAAAGTAAGAACAATTCACTTTGTAAAACACTAGCTGTGTGTTTATCTTCAAAGTTCACTTCCTCCAAACTTTTCCTGATTGGAACGAACACGATTCCTCTAAGAATGTGTGACTGAGACTGGGAAACACACGTTTTGTGTATATATAAAAGTCTGCTTTTTTCTCCTTTGAACCACTGAAAACTAAGCTTATTTTCCAAGTAACAGCACTTTACTTTGCAAAACACTACCTGTGTGTTTATCTTGAAAGTCAACTTCCTACAAGCTTTACACCCATGGAAAGGACAGAATTGGCCAAAGAATGAGAGATTCAGACTGGGAAAAACATGTTTGTCTATATTGAAAAGTCTGCTTTTTGCCTCAAGAACCACTTAAAAGTAAGCTTCTTCGCCTAGTAACAGCAATTCACTTTGCAAAACACTAGCTGTGTGTTTATCTTGAAAGTCAACTTCCTACAAGCTTTTCCCTCTTGAAATGAAGAGAATTCGCCAAAGAATGAAAGACTGAGACTGGGAAAAGCTTTTTCAGTCTATATAATAAGTGTGCTTTTTACCGTCTAGAACCACTTAAAACTAAGCTTATTGGTCAAGTAACAGCAATTCACTGTGCAAAACAGTAGCTGCGTTTTTATCTTCAAAGTCAACTTCCTACAAGCTTTTCCTGCTGGAAGGAACAGAATTCTCCAAAGATTGTTGGATTCAGACTGGGAAATCCATGTTTTGTCTATATTGAAAAGTGTGCTTTTTTCCCTCTAGAACCACTTAGAGCTAAGCTTATTCGCCAAGTAACAGCGATTCACTTTGCAAATCATTAGCTTTGTGTTCAGCTTCAAAGTCAAGTTCCTACAAGCTTTTTCCGCATGGAACGAACAGAACTCGACTGAGAATGTGTGATTCAGACAGGGAAACGCACTTTTTTCTATATAGAGAGGTATGCTTATCACCTTCTAGGACCATTTAAAACAAAGCTTAATCACCAGGTAAGAACAATTCACTTGTAAAATGAAAAAAAAAGGCTGTTTTTTTATCTTCAAAGTCAACTTCCTACAAGCTTTTCCCTCTTGGAATGAAGAGAATTCGCCAAAGAATGAAAGACTGAGACTGGGAAAAGCTTTTTCAGTCTATATAAATAAGTGTGCTTTTTACCGTCTAGAACCACTTAAAACTAAGCTTATTGGTCAAGTAACAGCAATTCACTGTGCAAAACAGTAGCTGTGTGTTTATCTTCAACGTCAACTTCCTACAAGTTTTTCCTGCTGGAAGGAACCGAATTCTCCAAAGATTGTTGGATTCAGACTGGGAAATCCATGTTTTGTCTATATTGAAAAGTGTGCTTTTTTCCCTCTAGAACCACTTAGAGCTAAGCTTATTCGCCAAGTAACAGCGATTCACTTTGCAAATCATTAGCTTTGTGTTCAGCTCAAAGTCAAGTTCCTACAAGCTTTTTCCGCATGGAACGAACAGAACTCGACTGAGAATGTGTGATTCAGACAGGGAAACGCACTTTTTTCTATATAGAGAGGTATGCTTATCACCTTCTAGGACCATTTAAAACAAAGCTTAATCACCAGGTAAGAACAATTCAATTGTAAAATGAAAAAAAAAAGGCTTTTTTTTATCTTCTAAGTCAACTTCCTACAAGCTTTTCCCTCTTGGAATGAACAGAATTCGCCAAAGAATGAGAGACTAAGACTGGGAAAAGCTTTTTCAGTCTATATAAATAAGTGTGCTTTTTACCGTCTAGAACCACTTAAAACTAAGCTTATTGGTCAAGTAACAGCAATTCACTTTGCAAAACAGTAGCTGTGTGTTTATCTTCAAAGTCAACTTCCTACAAGCTTTTCCTGCTGGAAGGAACAGAATTCTCAAAGATTTTGGATTCAGACTGGGAAATCCATGTTTTCTCTATATTGAAAAGTGTGCTTTTTTCCCTCTAGAACCACTTAGAGCTAAGCTTATTCGCCAAGTAACAGCGATTCACTTTGCAAATCATTAGCTTTGTGTTCAGCTTCAAAGTCAAGTTCCTACAAGCTTTTTCCGCATGGAACGAACAGAACTCGACTGAGAATGTGTGATTCAGACAGGGAAACGCACTTTTTTCTATATAGAGAGGTATGCTTATCACCTTCTAGGACCATTTAAAACAAAGCTTAATCACCAGGTAAGAACAATTCAATTGTAAAATGAAAAAAAAAGGCTGCTTTTTTATCTTCAAAGTCAACTTCCTACAAGCTTTTCCCTCTTGGAATGAACAGAATTCGCCAAAGAATGAGAGACTAAGACTGGGAAAAGCTTTTTCAGTCTATATAAATAGGTCTGCATTTTTACAGTCTAGAACCACTTAAAACTAAGATTATTGGTCATGTAACAGCAATTCACTTTTCAAAACAGTAGCTGTGTGTTTATCTTCAATGTCAACTTCCTATAAGCTTTACCCCCTTGGAAAGAACAGAATTCGCCAAAGAATGAGAGATTCAGACTGGGAAACCCATGTTTGTCTATATTCAAAAGTCTGCTTTTTTGCCTCAAGAACAACTTAAAAGTAAGCTTATTCACCTAGTAAGAAAAGTTCACTTTTCAAAACACTAGCTGTGTGTTTATCTTCAAAGTCAACTTCCTACAAGCTTTTCCCTTTTGGAACGAACAGAATTCACCAAAGAATGGGAGACTGAGACTGGGAAAAGCTTTTTCAGTCTATATGAATAAGTCTGCTTTTTACCATCTAGAACCAGTTAAAACTAAGCTTATTGGCCAAGTAACAGCAATTCCTTTTGCAAAACACTAGCTGTGTGTTTATTTCAAAGTCAACATCTTCTAAGCTCTTCCCCCTTGGAGAGAACAGAATTCACCTAAGAATGTCTGATTCAGACTGGAAAATGCAAGTATTGTCTACATTGAAAGTCTGCTTTTTACTGTCTAGGACCACTTAAAACTAAGCCTATTGGCCAAGTAAGAGCAATTCACTTTGCAGATCCTTAGCTCTGTGTTTATCTTCAAAGTGAACTTCCTACAAGCTTTTGCCGCTTGGAACGAACAGAATTCGCCAAAGAATGTTGGATTCAGACTGGGAAACCCATGTTTGGTCCACATAGAAAAGTCTGCTTTTTACTGTCTAGAACCACTTAAAACTAAGCTTATTGGCCAAGTAACAGCAATTCACTTTGCAAAACCCTAGCTGTGTGTTTATTTTCAATGTCAACTTCCTACAAGCTTTTCATACTGGAACCAACAGAATTCTGCAAAGAATGTTGGATTCCGACTGGGAAACCCATGTTTTGTCTACATTGAAAAGTGTGCTTCTTACCCCATAGAACCACTTAAAACTAAGCTTTTTCACCAAGTAACAGCCATTCACTCTGCAAATCACCAGCTTTGTGTTCAGCTTCAAACTCAAGTTCCTACAAGCTTTTCCCAATTGGAAGGAACAGAATTAGCCAAAGAATGAGATATTGAGACTGGGAAAAGGATTTTTCGTCTATATAGAAAAGTATGCTTTTTAACATATAGAACTACTTAAAACTAAGCTTAATCACCAAGTAAGAACAATTCACTTTGTAAAAGGAAAAAAGGGGCTTTTTTTTTTATCTCCAAAGTCAACTTCCTACAAGCCTTTCTAGCCTGGAACAGACAGAATTCACCAAGGAATGTTTGATTCAGACTGAGAAAACCATGTTTTGTCAATCTTGAAAAGTCTGCTTTTTACTCTCTAGAACCACTTAAAACTAATCTTATCCGCCAAGTAACACCTTTCACTTTGCAAATCACTAGCTGTGTGTTTTTCTTCAAAGTCAAGTTCCTACAAGCTTTTCCCGCTTGGAAGGAACAGAATGCGCCTGAGAATGTGTGATTCGGACAGGGAAACACAATTCTTTTCTATATAGAAATGTATGCTTTTTACCTTCTAGGACCATTTAAAACAAAGGCTATTGGCCAAATAACCGCAATTCACTTTGTAAAACAGTAACTGTGTGTCTATCTTCAAATCAACTTCCTGCAAGCTTTTCCTGCTTGGAGGAACAGTATTCGCCCAAGAATGAGAGATTCAGACCGGGAAAACCATGCTTTGTCTATACTGCAAAGTCTGGTTTTTACCGTCTAGCACCACTGAAAACTAAGTGTATTGGCCAAGCAAAGCAATTCACTTTCCTAACACCAGCTGTGTGTTTATCTTCAAAGTCAAGTTCCTACAAGCATTTCTCACTTGGATTGGACAAAATTCCCCAAAGAATGAGATTCAGACTGGGAAAACAATGTTTTGTCTATATTGAATAGTCTGCTTTTACCCACTAGAACCACTTAAAACTAAGAATAGTCTCCTGGTAAGAACAATTCCCTTTGCAAAAACACTTGCTGTGTGTTTGTCTTCAAAGTCAACTTTCTACAAGATTTTCCTGCTTGGAACACACAGAATTTGCCAAAGAGTGAGAGATTGAGACTGGGAAAAGCTTTTTTAGAATATATAGATAAGTATGCTTTTTACCAACTAGAACTACTTAAAACAGAGCTTAATCCCAAAGTAAGAACAATTCACTTTGTAAAACACTAGCTGTGTGTTTATCTTCAAAGTTCACTTCCTCCAAACTTTTCCTGATTGGAACGAACACGATTCCTCTAAGAATGTGTGACTGAGACTGGGAAACACACGTTTTGTGTATATATAAAAGTCTGCTTTTTTCTCCTTTGAACCACTGAAAACTAAGCTTATTTTCCAAGTAACAGCACTTTACTTTGCAAAACACTACCTGTGTGTTTATCTTGAAAGTCAACTTCCTACAAGCTTTACACCCATGGAAAGGACAGAATTGGCCAAAGAATGAGAGATTCAGACTGGGAAAAACATGTTTGTCTATATTGAAAAGTCTGCTTTTTGCCTCAAGAACCACTTAAAAGTAAGCTTCTTCACCTAGTAACAGCAATTCACTTTGCAAAACACTAGCTGTGTGTTTATCTTGAAAGTCAACTTCCTACAAGCTTTTCCCTCTTGGAATGAAGAGAATTCGCCAAAGAATGAAAGACTGAGACTGGGAAAAGCTTTTTCAGTCTATATAAATAAGTGTGCTTTTTACCGTCTAGAACCACTTAAAACTAAGCTTATTGGTCAAGTAACAGCAATTCACTTTGCAAAACAGTAGCTGTGTGTTTATCTTCAAAGTCAACTTCCTACAAGCTTTTCCTGCTGGAAGGAACAGAATTCTCCAAAGATTGTTGGATTCAGACTGGGAAATCCATGTTTTGTCTATATTGAAAAGTGTGCTTTTTTCCCTCTAGAACCACTTAGAGCTAAGCTTATTCGCCAAGTAACAGCGATTCACTTTGCAAATCATTAGCTTTGTGTTCAGCTTCAAAGTCAAGTTCCTACAAGCTTTTTCCGCATGGAACGAACAGAACTCGACTGAGAATGTGTGATTCAGACAGGGAAACGCACTTTTTTCTATATAGAGAGGTATGCTTATCACCTTCTAGGACCATTTAAAACAAAGCTTAATCACCAGGTAAGAACAATTCACTTGTAAAATGAAAAAAAAAAGGCTGTTTTTTTATCTTCAAAGTCAACTTCCTACAAGCTTTTCCCTCTTGGAATGAACAGAATTCGCCAAAGAATGAAAGACTGAGACTGGGAAAAGCTTTTTCAGTCTATATAAATAAGTGTGCTTTTTACCGTCTAGAACCACTTAAAACTAAGCTTATTGGTCAAGTAACAGCAATTCACTGTGCAAAACAGTAGCTGTGTGTTTATCTTCAAAGTCAACTTCCTACAAGTTTTTCCTGCTGGAAGGAACCGAATTCTCCAAAGATTGTTGGATTCAGACTGGGAAATCCATGTTTTGTCTATATTGAAAAGTGTGCTTTTTTCCCTCTAGAACCACTTAGAGCTAAGCTTATTCGCCAAGTAACAGCGATTCACTTTGCAAATCATTAGCTTTGTGTTCAGCTCAAAGTCAAGTTCCTACAAGCTTTTTCCGCATGGAACGAACAGAACTCGACTGAGAATGTGTGATTCAGACAGGGAAACGCACTTTTTTCTATATAGAGAGGTATGCTTATCACCTTCTAGGACCATTTAAAACAAAGCTTAATCACCAGGTAAGAACAATTCAATTGTAAAATGAAAAAAAAAAAGGCTTATTTTTATCTTCAAAGTCAACTTCCTACAAGCTTTTCCCTCTTGGAATGAACAGAATTCGCCAAAGAATGAGAGACTAAGACTGGGAAAAGCTTTTTCAGTCTATATAAATAAGTGTGCTTTTTACCGTCTAGAACCACTTAAAACTAAGCTTATTGGTCAAGTAACAGCAATTCACTTTGCAAAACAGTAGCTGTGTGTTTATCTTCAAAGTCAACTTCCTACAAGCTTTTCCTGCTGGAAGGAACCGAATTCTCAAAGATTTTGGATTCAGACTGGGAAATCCATGTTTTCTCTATATTGAAAAGTGTGCTTTTTTCCCTCTAGAACCACTTAGAGCTAAGCTTATTCGCCAAGTAACAGCGATTCACTTTGCAAATCATTAGCTTTGTGTTCAGCTTCAAAGTCAAGTTCCTACAAGCTTTTTCCACATGGAACGAACAGAACTCGACTGAGAATGTGTGATTCAGACAGGGAAACGCACTTTTTTCTATATAGAGAGGTATGCTTATCACCTTCTAGGACCATTTAAAACAAAGCTTAATCACCAGGTAAGAACAATTCAATTGTAAAATGAAAAAAAAAGGCTGCTTTTTTATCTTCAAAGTCAACTTCCTACACGCTTTTCCCTCTTGGAATGAACAGAATTCGCCAAAGAATGAGAGACTAAGACTGGGAAAAGCTTTTTCAGTCTATATAAATAAGTGTGCTTTTTACCGTCTAGAACCACTTAAAACTAAGCTTATTGGTCAAGTAACAGCAATTCACTTTGCAAAACAGTAGCTGTGTGTTTATCTTCAAAGTCAACTTCCTACAAGCTTTTCCTGCTGGAAGGAACAGAATTCTCAAAGATTTTGGATTCAGACTGGGAAATCCATGTTTTCTCTATATTGAAAAGTGTGCTTTTTTCCCTCTAGAACCACTTAGAGCTAAGCTTATTCGCCAAGTAACAGCGATTCACTTTGCAAATCGTTAGCTTTGTGTTCAGCTTCAAAGTCAAGTTCCTACAAGCTTTTTCCACATGGAACGAACAGAACTCGACTGAGAATTTGTGATTCAGACAGGGAAACGCACTTTTTTCTATATAGAGAGGTATGCTTATCACCTTCTAGGACCATTTAAAACAAAGCTTAATCACCAGGTAAGAACAATTCACTTGTAAAATGAAAAAAAAAGGCTGTTTTTTTATCTTCAAAGTCAACTTCCTACAAGCTTTTCCCTCTTGGAATGAAGAGAATTCGCCAAAGAATGAAAGACTGAGACTGGGAAAAGCTTTTTCAGTCTATATAAATAAGTGTGCTTTTTACCGTCTAGAACCACTTAAAACTAAGCTTATTGGTCAAGTAACAGCAATTCACTGTGCAAAACAGTAGCTGTGTGTTTATCTTCAACGTCAACTTCCTACAAGTTTTTCCTGCTGGAAGGAACCGAATTCTCCAAAGATTGTTGGATTCAGACTGGGAAATCCATGTTTTGTCTATATTGAAAAGTGTGCTTTTTTCCCTCTAGAACCACTTAGAGCTAAGCTTATTCGCCAAGTAACAGCGATTCACTTTGCAAATCATTACCTTTGTGTTCAGCTCAAAGTCAAGTTCCTACAAGCTTTTTCCGCATGGAACGAACAGAACTCGACTGAGAATGTGTGATTCAGACAGGGAAACGCACTTTTTTCTATATAGAGAGGTATGCTTATCACCTTCTAGGACCATTTAAAACAAAGCTTAATCACCAGGTAAGAACAATTCAATTGTAAAATGAAAAAAAAAAGGCTTTTTTTTATCTTCTAAGTCAACTTCCTACAAGCTTTTCCCTCTTGGAATGAACAGAATTCGCCAAAGAATGAGAGACTAAGACTGGGAAAAGCTTTTTCAGTCTATATAAATAAGTGTGCTTTTTACCGTCTAGAACCACTTAAAACTAAGCTTATTGGTCAAGTAACAGCAATTCACTTTGCAAAACAGTAGCTGTGTGTTTATCTTCAAAGTCAACTTCCTACAAGCTTTTCCTGCTGGAAGGAACAGAATTCTCAAAGATTTTGGATTCAGACTGGGAAATCCATGTTTTCTCTATATTGAAAAGTGTGCTTTTTTCCCTCTAGAACCACTTAGAGCTAAGCTTATTCGCCAAGTAACAGCGATTCACTTTGCAAATCATTAGCTTTGTGTTCAGCTTCAAAGTCAAGTTCCTACAAGCTTTTTCCGCATGGAACGAACAGAACTCGACTGAGAATGTGTGATTCAGACAGGGAAACGCACTTTTTTCTATATAGAGAGGTATGCTTATCACCTTCTAGGACCATTTAAAACAAAGCTTAATCACCAGGTAAGAACAATTCAATTGTAAAATGAAAAAAAAAGGCTGCTTTTTTATCTTCAAAGTCAACTTCCTACAAGCTTTTCCCTCTTGGAATGAACAGAATTCGCCAAAGAATGAGAGACTAAGACTGGGAAAAGCTTTTTCAGTCTATATAAATAGGTCTGCATTTTTACAGTCTAGAACCACTTAAAACTAAGATTATTGGTCATGTAACAGCAATTCACTTTTCAAAACAGTAGCTGTGTGTTTATCTTCAATGTCAACTTCCTATAAGCTTTACCCCCTTGGAAAGAACAGAATTCGCCAAAGAATGAGAGATTCAGACTGGGAAACCCATGTTTGTCTATATTCAAAAGTCTGCTTTTTTGCCTCAAGAACAACTTAAAAGTAAGCTTATTCACCTAGTAAGAAAAGTTCACTTTTCAAAACACTAGCTGTGTGTTTATCTTCAAAGTCAACTTCCTACAAGCTTTTCCCTTTTGGAACGAACAGAATTCACCAAAGAATGGGAGACTGAGACTGGGAAAAGCTTTTTCAGTCTATATGAATAAGTCTGCTTTTTACCATCTAGAACCAGTTAAAACTAAGCTTATTGGCCAAGTAACAGCAATTCCTTTTGCAAAACACTAGCTGTGTGTTTATTTCAAAGTCAACATCTTCTAAGCTCTTCCCCCTTGGAGAGAACAGAATTCACCTAAGAATGTCTGATTCAGACTGGAAAATGCAAGTATTGTCTACATTGAAAGTCTGCTTTTTACTGTCTAGGACCACTTAAAACTAAGCCTATTGGCCAAGTAAGAGCAATTCACTTTGCAGATCCTTAGCTCTGTGTTTATCTTCAAAGTGAACTTCCTACAAGCTTTTGCCGCTTGGAACGAACAGAATTCGCCAAAGAATGTTGGATTCAGACTGGGAAACCCATGTTTGGTCCACATAGAAAAGTCTGCTTTTTACTGTCTAGAACCACTTAAAACTAAGCTTATTGGCCAAGTAACAGCAATTCACTTTGCAAAACCCTAGCTGTGTGTTTATTTTCAATGTCAACTTCCTACAAGCTTTTCATACTGGAACCAACAGAATTCTGCAAAGAATGTTGGATTCCGACTGGGAAACCCATGTTTTGTCTACATTGAAAAGTGTGCTTCTTACCCCATAGAACCACTTAAAACTAAGCTTTTTCACCAAGTAACAGCCATTCACTCTGCAAATCACCAGCTTTGTGTTCAGCTTCAAACTCAAGTTCCTACAAGCTTTTCCCAATTGGAAGGAACAGAATTAGCCAAAGAATGAGATATTGAGACTGGGAAAAGGATTTTTCGTCTATATAGAAAAGTATGCTTTTTAACATATAGAACTACTTAAAACTAAGCTTAATCACCAAGTAAGAACAATTCACTTTGTAAAAGGAAAAAAGGGGCTTTTTTTTTTATCTCCAAAGTCAACTTCCTACAAGCCTTTCTAGCCTGGAACAGACAGAATTCACCAAGGAATGTTTGATTCAGACTGAGAAAACCATGTTTTGTCAATCTTGAAAAGTCTGCTTTTTACTCTCTAGAACCACTTAAAACTAATCTTATCCGCCAAGTAACACCTTTCACTTTGCAAATCACTAGCTGTGTGTTTTTCTTCAAAGTCAAGTTCCTACAAGCTTTTCCCGCTTGGAAGGAACAGAATGCGCCTGAGAATGTGTGATTCGGACAGGGAAACACAATTCTTTTCTATATAGAAATGTATGCTTTTTACCTTCTAGGACCATTTAAAACAAAGGCTATTGGCCAAATAACCGCAATTCACTTTGTAAAACAGTAACTGTGTGTCTATCTTCAAATCAACTTCCTGCAAGCTTTTCCTGCTTGGAGGAACAGTATTCGCCCAAGAATGAGAGATTCAGACCGGGAAAACCATGCTTTGTCTATACTGCAAAGTCTGGTTTTTACCGTCTAGCACCACTGAAAACTAAGTGTATTGGCCAAGCAAAGCAATTCACTTTCCTAACACCAGCTGTGTGTTTATCTTCAAAGTCAAGTTCCTACAAGCATTTCTCACTTGGATTGGACAAAATTCCCCAAAGAATGAGATTCAGACTGGGAAAACAATGTTTTGTCTATATTGAATAGTCTGCTTTTACCCACTAGAACCACTTAAAACTAAGAATAGTCTCCTGGTAAGAACAATTCCCTTTGCAAAAACACTTGCTGTGTGTTTGTCTTCAAAGTCAACTTTCTACAAGATTTTCCTGCTTGGAACACACAGAATTTGCCAAAGAGTGAGAGATTGAGACTGGGAAAAGCTTTTTTAGAATATATAGATAAGTATGCTTTTTACCAACTAGAACTACTTAAAACAGAGCTTAATCCCAAAGTAAGAACAATTCACTTTGTAAAACACTAGCTGTGTGTTTATCTTCAAAGTTCACTTCCTCCAAACTTTTCCTGATTGGAACGAACACGATTCCTCTAAGAATGTGTGACTGAGACTGGGAAACACACGTTTTGTGTATATATAAAAGTCTGCTTTTTTCTCCTTTGAACCACTGAAAACTAAGCTTATTTTCCAAGTAACAGCACTTTACTTTGCAAAACACTACCTGTGTGTTTATCTTGAAAGTCAACTTCCTACAAGCTTTACACCCATGGAAAGGACAGAATTGGCCAAAGAATGAGAGATTCAGACTGGGAAAAACATGTTTGTCTATATTGAAAAGTCTGCTTTTTGCCTCAAGAACCACTTAAAAGTAAGCTTCTTCACCTAGTAACAGAAATTCACTTTGCAAAACACTAGCTGTGTGTTTATCTTGAAAGTCAACTTCCTACAAGCTTTTCCCTCTTGGAATGAAGAGAATTCGCCAAAGAATGAAAGACTGAGACTGGGAAAAGCTTTTTCAGTCTATATAAATAAGTGTGCTTTTTACCGTCTAGAACCACTTAAAACTAAGCTTATTGGTCAAGTAACAGCAATTCACTTTGCAAAACAGTAGCTGTGTGTTTATCTTCAAAGTCAACTTCCTACAAGCTTTTCCTGCTGGAAGGAACAGAATTCTCCAAAGATTGTTGGATTCAGACTGGGAAATCCATGTTTTGTCTATATTGAAAAGTGTGCTTTTTTCCCTCTAGAACCACTTAGAGCTAAGCTTATTCGCCAAGTAACAGCGATTCACTTTGCAAATCATTAGCTTTGTGTTCAGCTTCAAAGTCAAGTTCCTACAAGCTTTTTCCGCATGGAACGAACAGAACTCGACTGAGAATGTGTGATTCAGACAGGGAAACGCACTTTTTTCTATATAGAGAGGTATGCTTATCACCTTCTAGGACCATTTAAAACAAAGCTTAATCACCAGGTAAGAACAATTCACTTGTAAAATGAAAAATAAAAGGCTGTTTTTTTATCTTCAAAGTCAACTTCCTACAAGCTTTTCCCTCTTGGAATGAACAGAATTCGCCAAAGAATGAAAGACTGAGACTGGGAAAAGCTTTTTCAGTCTATATAAATAAGTGTGCTTTTTACCGTCTAGAACCACTTAAAACTAAGCTTATTGGTCAAGTAACAGCAATTCACTGTGCAAAACAGTAGCTGTGTGTTTATCTTCAAAGTCAACTTCCTACAAGTTTTTCCTGCTGGAAGGAACCGAATTCTCCAAAGATTGTTGGATTCAGACTGGGAAATCCATGTTTTGTCTATATTGAAAAGTGTGCTTTTTTCCCTCTAGAACCACTTAGAGCTAAGCTTATTCGCCAAGTAACAGCGA
The DNA here is from genome assembly GCF_021556685.1 of Rattus norvegicus. Lineage (NCBI taxonomy): Eukaryota > Metazoa > Chordata > Mammalia > Rodentia > Muridae > Rattus > Rattus norvegicus. Next base: position 70,261,245 of record NC_141555.1, read on the forward strand.
TTCACTTTGCAAATCATTAGCTTTGTGTTCAGCTCAAAGTCAAGTTCCTACAAGCTTTTTCCGCATGGAACGAACAGAACTCGACTGAGAATGTGTGATTCAGACAGGGAAACGCACTTTTTTCTATATAGAGAGGTATGCTTATCACCTTCTAGGACCATTTAAAACAAAGCTTAATCACCAGGTAAGAACAATTCAATTGTAAAATGAAAAAAAAAAAAGGCTTATTTTTATCTTCAAAGTCAACTTCCTACAAGCTTTTCCCTCTTGGAATGAACAGAATTCGCCAAAGAATGAGAGACTAAGACTGGGAAAAGCTTTTTCAGTCTATATAAATAAGTGTGCTTTTTACCGTCTAGAACCACTTAAAACTAAGCTTATTGGTCAAGTAACAGCAATTCACTTTGCAAAACAGTAGCTGTGTGTTTATCTTCAAAGTCAACTTCCTACAAGCTTTTCCTGCTGGAAGGAACCGAATTCTCAAAGATTTTGGATTCAGACTGGGAAATCCATGTTTTCTCTATATTGAAAAGTGTGCTTTTTTCCCTCTAGAACCACTTAGAGCTAAGCTTATTCGCCAAGTAACAGCGATTCACTTTGCAAATCATTAGCTTTGTGTTCAGCTTCAAAGTCAAGTTCCTACAAGCTTTTTCCACATGGAACGAACAGAACTCGACTGAGAATGTGTGATTCAGACAGGGAAACGCACTTTTTTCTATATAGAGAGGTATGCTTATCACCTTCTAGGACCATTTAAAACAAAGCTTAATCACCAGGTAAGAACAATTCAATTGTAAAATGAAAAAAAAAGGCTGCTTTTTTATCTTCAAAGTCAACTTCCTACAAGCTTTTCCCTCTTGGAATGAACAGAATTCGCCAAAGAATGAGAGACTAAGACTGGGAAAAGCTTTTTCAGTCTATATAAATAAGTGTGCTTTTTACCGTCTAGAACCACTTAAAACTAAGCTTATTGGTCAAGTAACAGCAATTCACTTTGCAAAACAGTAGCTGTGTGTTTATCTTCAAAGTCAACTTCCTACAAGCTTTTCCTGCTGGAAGGAACAGAATTCTCAAAGATTTTGGATTCAGACTGGGAAATCCATGTTTTCTCTATATTGAAAAGTGTGCTTTTTTCCCTCTAGAACCACTTAGAGCTAAGCTTATTCGCCAAGTAACAGCGATTCACTTTGCAAATCGTTAGCTTTGTGTTCAGCTTCAAAGTCAAGTTCCTACAAGCTTTTTCCACATGGAACGAACAGAACTCGACTGAGAATTTGTGATTCAGACAGGGAAACGCACTTTTTTCTATATAGAGAGGTATGCTTATCATCTTCTAGGACCATTTAAAACAAAGCTTAATCACCAGGTAAGAACAATTCACTTGTAAAATGAAAAAAAAAGGCTGTTTTTTATCTTCAAAGTCAACTTCCTACAAGGTTTTCCCTCTTGGAATGAACAGAATTCGCCAAAGAATGAGAGACTAAGACTGGGAAAAGCTTTTTCAGTCTATATAAATAAGTCTGCATTTTTACAGTCTAGAACCACTTAAAACTAAGATTATTGGTCAAGTAACAGCAATTCACTTTTCAAAACAGTAGCTGTGTGTTTATCTTCAAAGTCAACTTCCTATAAGCTTTACCCCCTTGGAAAGAACAGAATTCGCCAAAGAATGAGAGATTCAGACTGGGAAACCCATGTTTGTCTATATTCAAAAGTCTGCTTTTTTGCCTCAAGAACAACTTAAAAGTAAGCTTATTCGCCTAGTAACAGAAATTCACTTTTCAAAACACTAGCTGTGTGTTTATCTTCAAAGTCAACTTCCAACAAGCTTTTCCCTTTTGGAACGAACAGAATTCACCAAAGAATGGGAGACTGAGACTGGGAAAAGCTTTTTCAGTCTATATGAATAAGTCTGCTTTTTACCATCTAGAACCAGTTAAAACTAAGCTTATTGGCCAAGTAACAGCAATTCATTTTGCAAAACACTAGCTGTGTGTTTATTTCAAAGTCAACATCTTCTAAGCTCTTCCCCCTTGGAGAGAACAGAATTCACCTAAGAATGTCTGATTCAGACTGGAAAATGCAAGTATTGTCTACATTGAAAGTCTGCTTTTTACTGTCTAGGACCACTTAAAACTAAGCCTATTGGCCAAGTAAGAGCAATTCACTTTGCAGATCCTTAGCTCTGTGTTTATCTTCAAAGTGAACTTCCTACAAGCTTTTGCCGCTTGGAACGAACAGAATTCGCCAAAGAATGTTGGATTCAGACTGGGAAACCCATGTTTGGTCCACATAGAAAAGTCTGCTTTTTACTGTCTAGAACCACTTAAAACTAAGCTTATTGGCCAAGTAACAGCAATTCACTTTGCAAAACCCTAGCTGTGTGTTCATTTTCAATGTCAACTTCCTACAAGCTTTTCATACTGGAACCAACAGAATTCTGCAAAGAATGTTGGATTCCGACTGGGAAACCCATGTTTTGTCTACATTGAAAAGTGTGCTTCTTACCCCATAGAACCACTTAAAACTAAGCTTTTTCACCTAGTAACAGCCATTCACTCTGCAAATCACCAGCTTTGTGTTCAGCTTCAAACTCAAGTTCCTACAAGCTTTTCCCAATTGGAAGGAACAGAATTAGCCAAAGAATGAGATATTGAGACTGGGAAAAGGATTTTTCGTCTATATAGAAAAGTATGCTTTTTACCATATAGAACTACTTAAAACTAAGCTTAATCACCAAGTAAGAACAATTCACTTTGTAAAAGGAAAAATGGGGCTTTTTTTTTTATCTCCAAAGTCAACTTCCTACAAGCCTTTCCAGCCTGGAACGGACAGAATTCACCAAGGAATGTTTGATTCAGACTGAGAAAACCATGTTTTGTCAATCTTGAAAAGTCTGCTTTTTACTCTCTAGAACCACTTAAAACTAATCTTATCCGCCAAGTAACACCTTTCACTTTGCAAATCACTAGCTGTGTGTTTTTCTTCAAAGTCAAGTTCCTACAAGCTTTTCCCGCTTGGAAGGAACAGAATGCGCCTGAGAATGTGTGATTCGGACAGGGAAACACAATTCTTTTCTATATAGAAATGTATGCTTTTTACCTTCTAGGACCATTTAAAACAAAGGTTATTGGCCAAATAACCGCAATTCACTTTGTAAAACAGTAACTGTGTGTCTATCTTCAAATCAACTTCCTGCAAGCTTTTCCTGCTTGGAGGAACAGTATTCGCCCAAGAATGAGAGATTCAGACCGGGAAAACCATGCTTTGTCTATACTGCAAAGTCTGGTTTTTACCGTCTAGCACCACTGAAAACTAAGTGTATTGGCCAAGCAAAGCAATTCACTTTCCTAACACCAGCTGTGTGTTTATCTTCAAAGTCAAGTTCCTACAAGCATTTCTCACTTGGATTGGACAAAATTCCCCAAAGAATGAGATTCAGACTAGGAAAACAATGTTTTGTCTATATTGAATAGTCTGCTTTGACCCACTAGAACCACTTAAAACTAAGAATATTCTCCTGGTAAGAACAATTCCCTTTGCAAAAACACTTGCTGTGTGTTTGTCTTCAAAGTCAACTTTCTACAAGATTTTCCTGCTTGGAACACACAGAATTTGCCAAAGAGTGAGAGATTGAGACTGGGAAAAGCTTTTTTAGAATATATAGATAAGTATGCTTTTTACCAACTAGAACTACTTAAAACAGAGCTTAATCCCAAAGTAAGAACAATTCACTTTGTAAAACACTAGCTGTGTGTTTATCTTCAAAGTTCACTTCCTCCAAACTTTTCCCGATTGGAACGAACACGATTCCTCTAAGAATGTGTGACTGAGACTGGGAAACACACGTTTTGTGTATATATAAAAGTCTGCTTTTTTCTCCTTTGAACCACTGAAAACTAAGCTTATTTTCCAAGTAACAGCACTTTACTTTGCAAAACACTACCTGTGTGTTTATCTTGAAAGTCAACTTCCTACAAGCTTTACACCCATGGAAAGGACAGAATTGGCCAAAGAATGAGAGATTAGATTCAGACTGGGAAAAACATGTTTGTCTATATTGAAAAGTCTGCTTTTTGCCTCAAGAACCACTTAAAAGTAAGCTTCTTCGCCTAGTAACAGCAATTCACTTTGCAAAACACTAGCTGTGTGTTTATCTTGAAAGTCAACTTCCTACAAGCTTTTCCCTCTTGGAATGAAGAGAATTCGCCAAAGAATGAAAGACTGAGACTGGGAAAAGCTTTTTCAGTCTATATAAATAAGTGTGCTTTTTACCGTCTAGAACCACTTAAAACTAAGCTTATTGGTCAAGTAACAGCAATTCACTTTGCAAAACAGTAGCTGTGTGTTTATCTTCAAAGTCAACTTCCTACAAGCTTTTCCTGCTGGAAGGAACAGAATTCTCCAAAGATTGTTAGATTCAGACTGGGAAATCCATGTTTTGTCTATATTGAAAAGTGTGCTTTTTTCCCTCTAGAACCACTTAGAGCTAAGCTTATTCGCCAAGTAACAGCGATTCACTTTGCAAATCATTAGCTTTGTGTTCAGCTTCAAAGTCAAGTTCCTACAAGCTTTTTCCGCATGGAACGAACAGAACTCGACTGAGAATGTGTGATTCAGACAGGGAAACGCACTTTTTTCTATATAGAGAGGTATGCTTATCACCTTCTAGGACCATTTAAAACAAAGCTTAATCACCAGGTAAGAACAATTCACTTGTAAAATGAAAAAAAAAGGCTGTTTTTTTATCTTCAAAGTCAACTTCCTACAAGCTTTTCCCTCTTGGAATGAAGAGAATTCGCCAAAGAATGAAAGACTGAGACTGGGAAAAGCTTTTTCAGTCTATATAAATAAGTGTGCTTTTTACCGTCTAGAACCACTTAAAACTAAGCTTATTGGTCAAGTAACAGCAATTCACTGTGCAAAACAGTAGCTGTGTGTTTATCTTCAAAGTCAACTTCCTACAAGTTTTTCCTGCTGGAAGGAACCGAATTCTCCAAAGATTGTTGGATTCAGACTGGGAAATCCATGTTTTGTCTATATTGAAAAGTGTGCTTTTTTCCCTCTAGAACCACTTAGAGCTAAGCTTATTCGCCAAGTAACAGCGATTCACTTTGCAAATCATTAGCTTTGTGTTCAGCTCAAAGTCAAGTTCCTACAAGCTTTTTCCGCATGGAACGAACAGAACTCGACTGAGAATGTGTGATTCAGACAGGGAAACGCACTTTTTTCTATATAGAGAGGTATGCTTATCACCTTCTAGGACCATTTAAAACAAAGCTTAATCACCAGGTAAGAACAATTCAATTGTAAAATGAAAAAAAAAAAGGCTTTTTTTTTATCTTCTAAGTCAACTTCCTACAAGCTTTTCCCTCTTGGAATGAACAGAATTCGCCAAAAAATGAGAGACTAAGACTGGGAAAAGCTTTTTCAGTCTATATAAATAAGTGTGCTTTTTACCGTCTAGAACCACTTAAAACTAAGCTTATTGGTCAAGTAACAGCAATTCACTTTGCAAAACAGTAGCTGTGTGTTTATCTTCAAAGTCAACTTCCTACAAGCTTTTCCTGCTGGAAGGAACAGAATTCTCAAAGATTTTGGATTCAGACTGGGAAATCCATGTTTTCTCTATATTGAAAAGTGTGTTTTTTTCCCTCTAGAACCACTTAGAGCTAAGCTTATTCGCCAAGTAACAGCGATTCACTTTGCAAATCATTAGCTTTGTGTTCAGCTTCAAAGTCAAGTTCCTACAAGCTTTTTCCGCATGGAACGAACAGAACTCGACTGAGAATGTGTGATTCAGACAGGGAAACGCACTTTTTTCTATATAGAGAGGTATGCTTATCACCTTCTAGGACCATTTAAAACAAAGCTTAATCACCAGGTAAGAACAATTCAATTGTAAAATGAAAAAAAAAGGCTGCTTTTTTATCTTCAAAGTCAACTTCCTACAAGCTTTTCCCTCTTGGAATGAACAGAATTCGCCAAAGAATGAGAGACTAAGACTGGGAAAAGCTTTTTCAGTCTATATAAATAGGTCTGCATTTTTACAGTCTAGAACCACTTAAAACTAAGATTATTGGTCATGTAACAGCAATTCACTTTTCAAAACAGTAGCTGTGTGTTTATCTTCAAAGTCAACTTCCTATAAGCTTTACCCCCTTGGAAAGAACAGAATTCGCCAAAGAATGAGAGATTCAGACTGGGAAACCCATGTTTGTCTATATTCAAAAGTCTGCTTTTTTGCCTCAAGAACAACTTAAAAGTAAGCTTATTCGCCTAGTAACAGAAATTCACTTTTCAAAACACTAGCTGTGTGTTTATCTTCAAAGTCACTTCCTACAAGCTTTTCCCTTTTGGAACGAACAGAATTCACCAAAGAATGGGAGACTGAGACTGGGAAAAGCTTTTTCAGTCTATATGAATAAGTCTGCTTTTTACCATCTAGAACCAGTTAAAACTAAGCTTATTGGCCAAGTAACAGCAATTCATTTTGCAAAACACTAGCTGTGTGTTTATTTCAAAGTCAACATCTTCTAAGCTCTTCCCCCTTGGAGAGAACAGAATTCACCTAAGAATGTCTGATTCAGACTGGAAAATGCAAGTATTGTCTACATTGAAAGTCTGCTTTTTACTGTCTAGGACCACTTAAAACTAAGCCTATTGGCCAAGTAAGAGAAATTCACATTGCAGATCCTTAGCTCTGTGTTTATCTTCAAAGTGAACTTCCTACAAGCTTTTGCCGCTTGGAACGAACAGAATTCGCCAAAGAATGTTGGATTCAGACTGGGAAACCCATGTTTGGTCCACATAGAAAAGTCTGCTTTTTACTGTCTAGAACCACTTAAAACTAAGCTTATTGGCCAAGTAACAGCAATTCACTTTGCAAAACCCTAGCTGTGTGTTTATTTTCAATGTCAACTTCCTACAAGCTTTTCATACTGGAACCAACAGAATTCTGCAAAGAATGTTGGATTCCGACTGGGAAACCCATGTTTTGTCTACATTGAAAAGTGTGCTTCTTACCCCATAGAACCACTTAAAACTAAGCTTTTTCACCAAGTAACAGCCATTCACTCTGCAAATCACCAGCTTTGTGTTCAGCTTCAAACTCAAGTTCCTACAAGCTTTTCCCAATTGGAAGGAACAGAATTAGCCAAAGAATGAGATATTGAGACTGGGAAAAGGATTTTTCGTCTATATAGAAAAGTATGCTTTTTACCATATAGAACTACTTAAAACTAAGCTTAATCACCAAGTAAGAACAATTCACTTTGTAAAAGGAAAAATGGGGCTTTTTTTTTTATCTCCAAAGTCAACTTCCTACAAGCCTTTCTAGCCTGGAACAGACAGAATTCACCAAGGAATGTTTGATTCAGACTGAGAAAACCATGTTTTGTCAATCTTGAAAAGTCTGCTTTTTACTCTCTAGAACCACTTAAAACTAATCTTATCCGCCAAGTAACACCTTTCACTTTGCAAATCACTAGCTGTGTGTTTTTCTTCAAAGTCAAGTTCCTACAAGCTTTTCCCGCTTGGAAGGAACAGAATGCGCCTGAGAATGTGTGATTCGGACAGGGAAACACAATTCTTTTCTATATAGAAATGTATGCTTTTTACCTTCTAGGACCATTTAAAACAAAGGTTATTGGCCAAATAACCGCAATTCACTTTGTAAAACAGTAACTGTGTGTCTATCTTCAAATCAACTTCCTGCAAGCTTTTCCTGCTTGGAGGAACAGTATTCGCCCAAGAATGAGAGATTCAGACCGGGAAAACCATGCTTTGTCTATACTGCAAAGTCTGGTTTTTACCGTCTAGCACCACTGAAAACTAAGTGTATTGGCCAAGCAAAGCAATTCACTTTCCTAACACCAGCTGTGTGTTTATCTTCAAAGTCAAGTTCCTACAAGCATTTCTCACTTGGATTGGACAAAATTCCCCAAAGAATGAGATTCAGACTGGGAAAACAATGTTTTGTCTATATTGAATAGTCTGCTTTTACCCACTAGAACCACTTAAAACTAAGAATATTCTCCTGGTAAGAACAATTCCCTTTGCAAAAACACTTGCTGTGTGTTTGTCTTCAAAGTCAACTTTCTACAAGATTTTCCTGCTTGGAACACACAGAATTTGCCAAAGAGTGAGAGATTGAGACTGGGAAAAGCTTTTTTAGAATATATAGATAAGTATGCTTTTTACCAACTAGAACTACTTAAAACAGAGCTTAATCCCAAAGTAAGAACAATTCACTTTGTAAAACACTAGCTGTGTGTTTATCTTCAAAGTTCACTTCCTCCAAACTTTTCCTGATTGGAACGAACACGATTCCTCTAAGAATGTGTGACTGAGACTGGGAAACACACGTTTTGTGTATATATAAAAGTCTGCTTTTTTCTCCTTTGAACCACTGAAAACTAAGCTTATTTTCCAAGTAACAGCACTTTACTTTGCAAAACACTACCTGTGTGTTTATCTTGAAAGTCAACTTCCTACAAGCTTTACACCCATGGAAAGGACAGAATTGGCCAAAGAATGAGAGATTCAGACTGGGAAAAACATGTTTGTCTATATTGAAAAGTCTGCTTTTTGCCTCAAGAACCACTTAAAAGTAAGCTTCTTCGCCTAGTAACAGCAATTCACTTTGCAAAACACTAGCTGTGTGTTTATCTTGAAAGTCAACTTCCTACAAGCTTTTCCCTCTTGAAATGAAGAGAATTCGCCAAAGAATGAAAGACTGAGACTGGGAAAAGCTTTTTCAGTCTATATAAATAAGTGTGCTTTTTACCGTCTAGAACCACTTAAAACTAAGCTTATTGGTCAAGTAACAGCAATTCACTTTGCAAAACAGTAGCTGTGTGTTTATCTTCAAAGTCAACTTCCTACAAGCTTTTCCTGCTGGAAGGAACAGAATTCTCCAAAGATTGTTGGATTCAGACTGGGAAATCCATGTTTTGTCTATATTGAAAATTGTGCTTTTTTCCCTCTAGAACCACTTAGAGCTAAGCTTATTCGCCAAGTAACAGCGATTCACTTTGCAAATCATTAGCTTTGTGTTCAGCTTCAAAGTCAAGTTCCTACAAGCTTTTTCCGCATGGAACGAACAGAACTCGACTGAGAATGTGTGATTCAGACAGGGAAACGCACTTTTTTCTATATAGAGAGGTATGCTTATCACCTTCTAGGACCATTTAAAACAAAGCTTAATCACCAGGTAAGAACAATTCACTTGTAAAATGAAAAAAAAAGACTGTTTTTTTATCTTCAAAGTCAACTTCCTACAAGCTTTTCCCTCTTGGAATGAAGAGAATTCGCCAAAGAATGAAAGACTGAGACTGGGAAAAGCTTTTTCAGTCTATATAAATAAGTGTGCTTTTTACCGTCTAGAACCACTTAAAACTAAGCTTATTGGTCAAGTAACAGCAATTCACTGTGCAAAACAGTAGCTGTGTGTTTATCTTCAAAGTCAACTTCCTACAAGTTTTTCCTGCTGGAAGGAACCGAATTCTCCAAAGATTGTTGGATTCAGACTGGGAAATCCATGTTTTGTCTATATTGAAAAGTGTGCTTTTTTCCCTCTAGAACCACTTAGAGCTAAGCTTATTCGCCAAGTAACAGCGATTCACTTTGCAAATCATTAGCTTTGTGTTCAGCTCAAAGTCAAGTTCCTACAAGCTTTTTCCGCATGGAACGAACAGAACTCGACTGAGAATGTGTGATTCAGACAGGGAAACGCACTTTTTTCTATATAGAGAGGTATGCTTATCACCTTCTAGGACCATTTAAAACAAAGCTTAATCACCAGGTAAGAACAATTCAATTGTAAAATGAAAAAAAAAAGGCTTTTTTTTATCTTCTAAGTCAACTTCCTACAAGCTTTTCCCTCTTGGAATGAAGAGAATTCGCCAAAGAATGAGAGACTAAGACTGGGAAAAGCTTTTTCAGTCTATATAAATAAGTGTGCTTTTTACCGTCTAGAACCACTTAAAACTAAGCTTATTGGTCAAGTAACAGCAATTCACTTTGCAAAACAGTAGCTGTGTGTTTATCTTCAAAGTCAACTTCCTACAAGCTTTTCCTGCTGGAAGGAACAGAATTCTCCAAAGATTGTTGGATTCAGACTGGGAAATTCATGTTTTGTCTATATTGAAAAGTGTGCTTTTTTCCCTCTAGAACCACTTAGAGCTAAGCTTATTCGCCAAGTAACAGCGATTCACTTTGCAAATCATTAGCTTTGTGTTCAGCTTCAAAGTCAAGTTCCTACAAGCTTTTTCCTCATGGAACGAACAGAACTCGACTGAGAATGTGTGATTCAGACAGGGAAACGCACTTTTTTCTATATAGAGAGGTATGCTTATCACCTTCTAGGACCATTTAAAACAAAGCTTAATCACCAGGTAAGAACAATTCAATTGTAAAATGAAAAAAAAAGGCTGCTTTTTTATCTTCAAAGTCAACTTCCTACAAGCTTTTCCCTCTTGGAATGAACAGAATTCGCCAAAGAATGAGAGACTAAGACTGGGAAAAGCTTTTTCAGTCTATATAAATAGGTCTGCATTTTTACAGTCTAGAACCACTTAAAACTAAGATTATTGGTCATGTAACAGCAATTCACTTTTCAAAACAGTAGCTGTGTGTTTATCTTCAAAGTCAACTTCCTATAAGCTTTACCCCCTTGGAAAGAACAGAATTCGCCAAAGAATGAGAGATTCAGACTGGGAAACCCATGTTTGTCTATATTCAAAAGTCTGCTTTTTTGCCTCAAGAACAACTTAAAAGTAAGCTTATTCACCTAGTAAGAAAAATTCACTTTTCAAAACACTAGCTGTGTGTTTATCTTCAAAGTCAACTTCCTACAAGCTTTTCCCTTTTGGAACGAACAGAATTCACCAAAGAATGGGAGACTGAGACTGGGAAAAGCTTTTTCAGTCTATATGAATAAGTCTGCTTTTTACCATCTAGAACCAGTTAAAACTAAGCTTATTGGCCAAGTAACAGCAATTCATTTTGCAAAACACTAGCTGTGTGTTTATTTCAAAGTCAACATCTTCTAAGCTCTTCCCCCTTGGAGAGAACAGAATTCACCTAAGAATGTCTGATTCAGACTGGAAAATGCAAGTATTGTCTACATTGAAAGTCTGCTTTTTACTGTCTAGGACCACTTAAAACTAAGCCTATTGGCCAAGTAAGAGCAATTCACTTTGCAGATCCTTAGCTCTGTGTTTATCTTCAAAGTGAACTTCCTACAAGCTTTTGCCGCTTGGAACGAACAGAATTCGCCAAAGAATGTTGGATTCAGACTGGGAAACCCATGTTTGGTCCACATAGAAAAGTCTGCTTTTTACTGTCTAGAACCACTTAAAACTAAGCTTATTGGCCAAGTAACAGCAATTCACTTTGCAAAACCCTAGCTGTGTGTTTATTTTCAATGTCAACTTCCTACAAGCTTTTCATACTGGAACCAACAGAATTCTGCAAAGAATGTTGGATTCCGACTGGGAAACCCATGTTTTGTCTACATTGAAAAGTGTGCTTCTTACCCCATAGAACCACTTAAAACTAAGCTTTTTCACCAAGTAACAGCCATTCACTCTGCAAATCACCAGCTTTGTGTTCAGCTTCAAACTCAAGTTCCTACAAGCTTTTCCCAATTGGAAGGAACAGAATTAGCCAAAGAATGAGATATTGAGACTGGGAAAAGGATTTTTCGTCTATATAGAAAAGTATGCTTTTTACCATATAGAACTACTTAAAACTAAGCTTAATCCCCAAGTAAGAACAATTCACTTTGTAAAAGGAAAAAAGGGGCTTTTTTTTTATCTCCAAAGTCAACTTCCTACAAGCCTTTCTAGCCTGGAACAGACAGAATTCACCAAGGAATGTTTGATTCAGACTGAGAAAACCATGTTTTGTCAATCTTGAAAAGTCTGCTTTTTACTCTCTAGAACCACTTAAAACTAATCTTATCCGCCAAGTAACACCTTTCACTTTGCAAATCACTAGCTGTGTGTTTTTCTTCAAAGTCAAGTTCCTACAAGCTTTTCCCGCTTGGAAGGAACAGAATGCGCCTGAGAATGTGTGATTCGGACAGGGAAACACAATTCTTTTCTATATAGAAATGTATGCTTTTTACCTTCTAGGACCATTTAAAACAAAGGTTATTGGCCAAATAACCGCAATTCACTTTGTAAAACAGTAACTGTGTGTCTATCTTCAAAGTCAACTTCCTGCAAGCTTTTCCTGCTTGGATGAACAGTATTCGCCCAAGAATGAGAGATTCAGACCGGGAAAACCATGCTTTGTCTATACTGCAAAGTCTGGTTTTTACCGTCTAGCACCACTGAAAACTAAGGGTATTGGCCAAGCAAAGCAATTCACTTTCCTAACACCAGCTGTGTGTTTATCTTCAAAGTCAAGTTCCAACAAGCATTTCTCACTTGGATTGGACAAAATTCCCCAAAGAATGAGATTCAGACTGGGAAAACAATGTTTTGTCTATATTGAATAGTCTGCTTTTACCCACTAGAACCACTTAAAACTAAGAATATTCTCCTGGTAAGAACAATTCCCTTTGCAAAAACACTTGCTGTGTGTTTGTCTTCAAAGTCAACTTTCTACAAGATTTTCCTGCTTGGAACACACAGAATTTGCCAAAGAGTGAGAGATTGAGACTGGGAAAAGCTTTTTTAGAATATATAGATAAGTATGCTTTTTACCAACTAGAACTACTTAAAACAGAGCTTAATCCCAAAGTAAGAACAATTCACTTTGTAAAACACTAGCTGTGTGTTTATCTTCAAAGTTCACTTCCTCCAAACTTTTCCTGATTGGAACGAACACGATTCCTCTAAGAATGTGTGACTGAGACTGGGAAACACACGTTTTGTGTATATATAAAAGTCTGCTTTTTTCTCCTTTGAACCACTGAAAACTAAGCTTATTTTCCAAGTAACAGCACTTTACTTTGCAAAACACTACCTGTGTGTTTATCTTGAAAGTCAACTTCCTACAAGCTTTACACCCATGGAAAGGACAGAATTGGCCAAAGAATGAGAGATTAAGACTGGGAAAAACATGTTTGTCTATATTGAAAAGTCTGCTTTTTGCCTCAAGAACCATTTAAAAGTAAGCTTCTTCGCCTAGTAACAGCAATTCACTTTGCAAAACACTAGCTGTGTGTTTATCTTGAAAGTCAACTTCCTACAAGCTTTTCCCTCTTGGAATGAAGAGAATTCGCCAAAGAATGAAAGACTGAGACTGGGAAAAGCTTTTTCAGTCTATATAAATAAGTGTGCTTTTTACCGTCTAGAACCACTTAAAACTAAGCTTATTGGTCAAGTAACAGCAATTCACTTTGCAAAACAGTAGCTGTGTGTTTATCTTCAAAGTCAACTTCCTACAAGCTTTTCCTGCTGGAAGGAACAGAATTCTCCAGAGATTGTTGGATTCAGACTGGGAAATCCATGTTTTGTCTATATTGAAAAGTGTGCTTTTTTCCCTCTAGAACCACTTAGAGCTAAGCTTATTCGCCAAGTAACAGCGATTCACTTTGCAAATCATTAGCTTTGTGTTCAGCTTCAAAGTCAAGTTCCTACAAGCTTTTTCCGCATGGAACGAACAGAACTCGACTGAGAATGTGTGATTCAGACAGGGAAACGCACTTTTTTCTATATAGAGAGGTATGCTTATCACCTTCTAGGACCATTTAAAACAAAGCTTAATCACCAGGTAAGAAAAATTCACTTGTAAAATGAAAAAAAAAGGCTGTTTTTTTATCTTCAAAGTCAACTTCCTACAAGCTTTTCCCTCTTGGAATGAACAGAATTCGCCAAAGAATGAGAGACTAAGACTGGGAAAAGCTTTTTCAGTCTATATAAATAAGTGTGCTTTTTTACAGTCTAGAACCACTTAAAACTAAGATTATTGGTCAAGTAACAGCAATTCACTTTTCAAAACACTAGCTGTGTGTTTATCTTCAAAGTCAACTTCCTACAAGCTTTACCCCCTTGGAAAGAACAGAATTCGCCAAAGAATGAGAGATTCAGACTGGGAAACCCATGTTTGTCTATATTCAAAAGTCTGCTTTTTAGCCTCAAGAACAACTTAAAAGTAAGCTTATTCGCTTAGTAACAGAAATTCACTTTTCAAAACACTAGCTGTGTGTTTATCTTCAAAGTCAACTTCCAACAAGCTTTTCCCTTTTGGAACGAACAGAATTCACCAAAGAATGGGAGACTGAGACTGGGAAAAGCTTTTTCAGTCTATATGAATAAGTCTGCTTTTTACCATCTAGAACCAGTTAAAACTAAGCTTATTGGCCAAGTAACAGCAATTCATTTTGCAAAACACTAGCTGTGTGTTTATCTTGAAAGTCAACTTCCTACAAGCTTTTCCCTCTTGGAATGAACAGAATTCGCCAAAGAATGAGAGACTAAGACTGGGAAAAGCTTTTTCAGTCTATATAAATAAGTCTGCATTTTTACAGTCTAGAACCACTTAAAACTAAGATTATTGGTCAAGTAACAGCAATTCACTTTTCAAAACAGTAGCTGTGTGTTTATCTTCAAAGTCAACTTCCTATAAGCTTTACACCCTTGGAAAGAACAGAATTCGCCAAAGAATGAGAGATTCAGACTGGGAAACCCATGTTTGTCTATATTCAAAAGTCTGCTTTTTAGCCTCAAGAACAACTTAAAAGTAAGCTTATTCGCCTAGTAACAGAAATTCACTTTTCAAAACACTAGCTGTGTGTTTATCTTCAAAGTCAACTTCCTACAAGCTTTTCCCTTTTGGAACGAACAGAATTCACCAAAGAATGGGAGACTGAGACTGGGAAAAGCTTTTTCAGTCTATATGAATAAGTCTGCTTTTTACCATCTAGAACCAGTTAAAACTAAGCTTATTGGCCAAGTAACAGCAATTCATTTTGCAAAACACTAGCTGTGTGTTTATTTCAAAGTCAACATCTTCTAAGCTCTTCCCCCTTGGAGAGAACAGAATTCACCTAAGAATGTCTGATTCAGACTGGAAAATGCAAGTATTGTCTACATTGAAAGTCTGCTTTTTACTGTCTAGGACCACTTAAAACTAAGCCTATTGGCCAAGTAAGAGCAATTCACTTTGCAGATCCTTAGCTCTGTGTTTATCTTCAAAGTGAACTTCCTACAAGCTTTTGCCGCTTGGAACGAACAGAATTCGCCAAAGAATGTTGGATTCAGACTGGGAAACCCATGTTTGGTCCACATAGAAAAGTCTGCTTTTTACTGTCTAGAACCACTTAAAACTAAGCTTATTGGCCAAGTAACAGCAATTCACTTTGCAAAACCCTAGCTGTGTGTTTATTTTCAATGTCAACTTCCTACAAGCTTTTCATACTGGAACCAACAGAATTCTGCAAAGAATGTTGGATTCCGACTGGGAAACCCATGTTTGTATACATTGAAAGTGTGCTTCTTACCCCATAGAACCACTTAAAACTAAGCTTTTTCACCAAGTAACAGCCATTCACTCTGCAAATCACCAGCTTTGTGTTCAGCTTCAAACTCAAGTTCCTACAAGCTTTTCCCAATTGGAAGGAACAGAATTAGCCAAAGAATGAGATATTGAGACTGGGAAAAGGATTTTTCGTCTATATAGAAAAGTATGCTTTTTACCATATAGAACTACTTAAAACTAAGCTTAATCACCAAGTAAGAACAATTCACTTTGTAAAAGGAAATAAGGGGCTTTTTTTTTTTATCTCCAAAGTCAACTTCCTACAAGCCTTTCCAGCCTGGAACGGACAGAATTCACCAAGGAATGTTTGATTCAGACTGAGAAAACCATGTTTTGTCAATCTTGAAAAGTCTGCTTTTTACTCTCTAGAACCACTTAAAACTAATCTTATCCGCCAAGTAACACCTTTCACTTTGCAAATCACTAGCTGTGTGTTTTTCTTCAAAGTCAAGTTCCTACAAGCTTTTCCCGCTTGGAAGGAACAGAATGCGCCTGAGAATGTGTGATTCGGACAGGGAAACACAATTCTTTTCTATATAGAAATGTATGCTTTTTACCTTCTAGGACCATTTAAAACAAAGGTTATTGGCCAAATAACCGCAATTCACTTTGTAAAACAGTAACTGTGTGTCTATCTTCAAAGTCAACTTCCTGCAAGCTTTTCCTGCTTGGATGAACAGTATTCGCCCAAGAATGAGAGATTCAGACCGGGAAAACCATGCTTTGTCTATACTGCAAAGTCTGGTTTTTACCGTCTAGCACCACTGAAAACTAAGGGTATTGGCCAAGCAAAGCAATTCACTTTCCTAACACCAGCTGTGTGTTTATCTTCAAAGTCAAGTTCCAACAAGCATTTCTCACTTGGATTGGACAAAATTCCCCAAAGAATGAGATTCAGACTGGGAAAACAATGTTTTGTCTATATTGAATAGTCTGCTTTTACCCACTAGAACCACTTAAAACTAAGAATATTCTCCTGGTAAGAACAATTCCCTTTGCAAAAACACTTGCTGTGTGTTTGTCTTCAAAGTCAACTTTCTACAAGATTTTCCTGCTTGGAACACACAGAATTTGCCAAAGAGTGAGAGATTGAGACTGGGAAAAGCTTTTTTAGAATATATAGATAAGTATGCTTTTTACCAACTAGAACTACTTAAAACAGAGCTTAATCCCAAAGTAAGAACAATTCACTTTGTAAAACACTAGCTGTGTGTTTATCTTCAAAGTTCACTTCCTCCAAACTTTTCCTGATTGGAACGAACACGATTCCTCTAAGAATGTGTGACTGAGACTGGGAAACACACGTTTTGTGTATATATAAAAGTCTGCTTTTTTCTCCTTTGAACCACTGAAAACTAAGCTTATTTTCCAAGTAACAGCACTTTACTTTGCAAAACACTACCTGTGTGTTTATCTTGAAAGTCAACTTCCTACAAGCTTTACACCCATGGAAAGGACAGAATTGGCCAAAGAATGAGAGATTAAGACTGGGAAAAACATGTTTGTCTATATTGAAAAGTCTGCTTTTTGCCTCAAGAACCATTTAAAAGTAAGCTTCTTCGCCTAGTAACAGCAATTCACTTTGCAAAACACTAGCTGTGTGTTTATCTTGAAAGTCAACTTCCTACAAGCTTTTCCCTCTTGGAATGAAGAGAATTCGCCAAAGAATGAAAGACTGAGACTGGGAAAAGCTTTTTCAGTCTATATAAATAAGTGTGCTTTTTACCGTCTAGAACCACTTAAAACTAAGCTTATTGGTCAAGTAACAGCAATTCACTTTGCAAAACAGTAGCTGTGTGTTTATCTTCAAAGTCAACTTCCTACAAGCTTTTCCTGCTGGAAGGAACAGAATTCTCCAGAGATTGTTGGATTCAGACTGGGAAATCCATGTTTTGTCTATATTGAAAAGTGTGCTTTTTTCCCTCTAGAACCACTTAGAGCTAAGCTTATTCGCCAAGTAACAGCGATTCACTTTGCAAATCATTAGCTTTGTGTTCAGCTTCAAAGTCAAGTTCCTACAAGCTTTTTCCGCATGGAACGAACAGAACTCGACTGAGAATGTGTGATTCAGACAGGGAAACGCACTTTTTTCTATATAGAGAGGTATGCTTATCACCTTCTAGGACCATTTAAAACAAAGCTTAATCACCAGGTAAGAAAAATTCACTTGTAAAATGAAAAAAAAAGGCTGTTTTTTTATCTTCAAAGTCAACTTCCTACAAGCTTTTCCCTCTTGGAATGAACAGAATTCGCCAAAGAATGAGAGACTAAGACTGGGAAAAGCTTTTTCAGTCTATATAAATAAGTGTGCTTTTTTACAGTCTAGAACCACTTAAAACTAAGATTATTGGTCAAGTAACAGCAATTCACTTTTCAAAACACTAGCTGTGTGTTTATCTTCAAAGTCAACTTCCTACAAGCTTTACCCCCTTGGAAAGAACAGAATTCGCCAAAGAATGAGAGATTCAGACTGGGAAACCCATGTTTGTCTATATTCAAAAGTCTGCTTTTTAGCCTCAAGAACAACTTAAAAGTAAGCTTATTCGCTTAGTAACAGAAATTCACTTTTCAAAACACTAGCTGTGTGTTTATCTTCAAAGTCAACTTCCAACAAGCTTTTCCCTTTTGGAACGAACAGAATTCACCAAAGAATGGGAGACTGAGACTGGGAAAAGCTTTTTCAGTCTATATGAATAAGTCTGCTTTTTACCATCTAGAACCAGTTAAAACTAAGCTTATTGGCCAAGTAACAGCAATTCATTTTGCAAAACACTAGCTGTGTGTTTATCTTGAAAGTCAACTTCCTACAAGCTTTTCCCTCTTGGAATGAACAGAATTCGCCAAAGAATGAGAGACTAAGACTGGGAAAAGCTTTTTCAGTCTATATAAATAAGTCTGCATTTTTACAGTCTAGAACCACTTAAAACTAAGATTATTGGTCAAGTAACAGCAATTCACTTTTCAAAACAGTAGCTGTGTGTTTATCTTCAAAGTCAACTTCCTATAAGCTTTACACCCTTGGAAAGAACAGAATTCGCCAAAGAATGAGAGATTCAGACTGGGAAACCCATGTTTGTCTATATTCAAAAGTCTGCTTTTTAGCCTCAAGAACAACTTAAAAGTAAGCTTATTCGCCTAGTAACAGAAATTCACTTTTCAAAACACTAGCTGTGTGTTTATCTTCAAAGTCAACTTCCTACAAGCTTTTCCCTTTTGGAACGAACAGAATTCACCAAAGAATGGGAGACTGAGACTGGGAAAAGCTTTTTCAGTCTATATGAATAAGTCTGCTTTTTACCATCTAGAACCAGTTAAAACTAAGCTTATTGGCCAAGTAACAGCAATTCATTTTGCAAAACACTAGCTGTGTGTTTATTTCAAAGTCAACATCTTCTAAGCTCTTCCCCCTTGGAGAGAACAGAATTCACCTAAGAATGTCTGATTCAGACTGGAAAATGCAAGTATTGTCTACATTGAAAGTCTGCTTTTTACTGTCTAGGACCACTTAAAACTAAGCCTATTGGCCAAGTAAGAGCAATTCACTTTGCAGATCCTTAGCTCTGTGTTTATCTTCAAAGTGAACTTCCTACAAGCTTTTGCCGCTTGGAACGAACAGAATTCGCCAAAGAATGTTGGATTCAGACTGGGAAACCCATGTTTGGTCCACATAGAAAAGTCTGCTTTTTACTGTCTAGAACCACTTAAAACTAAGCTTATTGGCCAAGTAACAGCAATTCACTTTGCAAAACCCTAGCTGTGTGTTTATTTTCAATGTCAACTTCCTACAAGCTTTTCATACTGGAACCAACAGAATTCTGCAAAGAATGTTGGATTCCGACTGGGAAACCCATGTTTGTATACATTGAAAGTGTGCTTCTTACCCCATAGAACCACTTAAAACTAAGCTTTTTCACCAAGTAACAGCCATTCACTCTGCAAATCACCAGCTTTGTGTTCAGCTTCAAACTCAAGTTCCTACAAGCTTTTCCCAATTGGAAGGAACAGAATTAGCCAAAGAATGAGATATTGAGACTGGGAAAAGGATTTTTCGTCTATATAGAAAAGTATGCTTTTTACCATATAGAACTACTTAAAACTAAGCTTAATCACCAAGTAAGAACAATTCACTTTGTAAAAGGAAATAAGGGGCTTTTTTTTTTTATCTCCAAAGTCAACTTCCTACAAGCCTTTCCAGCCTGGAACGGACAGAATTCACCAAGGAATGTTTGATTCAGACTGAGAAAACCATGTTTTGTCAATCTTGAAAAGTCTGCTTTTTACTCTCTAGAACCACTTAAAACTAATCTTATCCGCCAAGTAACACCTTTCACTTTGCAAATCACTAGCTGTGTGTTTTTCTTCAAAGTCAAGTTCCTACAAGCTTTTCCCGCTTGGAAGGAACAGAATGCGCCTGAGAATGTGTGATTCGGACAGGGAAACACAATTCTTTTCTATATAGAAATGTATGCTTTTTACCTTCTAGGACCATTTAAAACAAAGGTTATTGGCCAAATAACCGCAATTCACTTTGTAAAACAGTAACTGTGTGTCTATCTTCAAATCAACTTCCTGCAAGCTTTTCCTGCTTGGAGGAACAGTATTCGCCCAAGAATGAGAGATTCAGACCGGGAAAACCATGCTTTGTCTATACTGCAAAGTCTGGTTTTTACCGTCTAGCACCACTGAAAACTAAGTGTATTGGCCAAGCAAAGCAATTCACTTTCCTAACACCAGCTGTGTGTTTATCGTCAAAGTCAAGTTCCTACAAGCATTTCTCACTTGGATTGGACAAAATTCCCCAAAGAATGAGATTCAGACTGGGAAAACAATGTTTTGTCTATATTGAATAGTCTGCTTTTACCCACTAGAACCACTTAAAACTAAGAATATTCTCCTGGTAAGAACAATTCCCTTTGCAAAAACACTTGCTGTGTGTTTGTCTTCAAAGTCAAATTTCTACAAGATTTTCCTGCTTGGAACACACAGAATTTGCCAAAGAGTGAGAGATTGAGACTGGGAAAAGCTTTTTTAGAATATATAGATAAGTATGCTTTTTACCAACTAGAACTACTTAAAACAGAGCTTAATCCCAAAGTAAGAACAATTCACTTTGTAAAACACTAGCTGTGTGTTTATCTTCAAAGTTCACTTCCTCCAAACTTTTCCCGATTGGAACGAACACGATTCCTCTAAGAATCTGTGAGTGAGACTGGGAAACACACGTTTTGTGTATATATAAAAGTCTGCTTTTTTCTCCTTTGAACCACTGAAAACTAAGCTTATTTTCCAAGTAACAGCACTTTACTTTGCAAAACACTACCTGTGTGTTTATCTTGAAAGTCAACTTCCTACAAGCTTTACACCCATGGAAAGGACAGAATTGGCCAAAGAATGAGAGATTCAGACTGGGAAAAACATGTTTGTCTATATTGAAAAGTCTGCTTTTTGCCTCAAGAACCATTTAAAAGTAAGCTTCTTCGCCTAGTAACAGCAATTCACTTTGCAAAACACTAGCTGTGTGTTTATCTTGAAAGTCAACTTCCTACAAGCTTTTCCCTCTTGGAATGAAGAGAATTCGCCAAAGAATGAAAGACTGAGACTGGGAAAAGCTTTTTCAGTCTATATAAATAAGTGTGCTTTTTACCTTCTAGAACCACTTAAAACTAAGCTTATTGGTCAAGTAACAGCAATTCACTTTGCAAAACAGTAGCTGTGTGTTTATCTTCAAAGTCAACTTCCTACAAGCTTTACCTGCTGGAGGGAACAGAATTCTCCAAAGATTGTTGGATTCAGACTGGGAAATCCATGTTTTGTCTATATTGAAAAGTGTGCTTTTTTCCCTCTAGAACCACTTAGAGCTAAGCTTATTCGCCAAGTAACAGCGATTCACTTTGCAAATCATTAGCTTTGTGTTCAGCTTCAAAGTCAAGTTCCTACAAGCTTTTTCCGCATGGAACGAACAGAACTCGACTGAGAATGTGTGATTCAGACAGGGAAACGCACTTTTTTCTATATAGAGAGGTATGCTTATCACCTTCTAGGACCATTTAAAACAAAGCTTAATCACCAGGTAAGAACAATTCACTTGTAAAATGAAAAAAAAAGGCTGTTTTTTTATCTTCAAAGTCAACTTCCTACAAGCTTTTCCCTCTTGGAATGAACAGAATTCGCCAAAGAATGAGAGACTAAGACTGGGAAAAGCTTTTTCAGTCTATATAAATAAGTCTGCTTTTTTACAGTCTAGAACCACTTAAAACTAAGATTATTGGTCAAGTAACAGCAATTCACTTTTCAAAACACTAGCTGTGTGTTTATCTTCAAAGTCAACTTCCTACAAGCTTTACCCCCTTGGAAAGAACAGAATTCGCCAAAGAATGAGAGATTCAGACTGGGAAACCCATGTTTGTCTATATTCAAAAGTCTGCTTTTTAGCCTCAAGAACAACTTAAAAGTAAGCTTATTCGCTTAGTAACAGAAATTCACTTTTCAAAACACTAGCTGTGTGTTTATCTTCAAAGTCAACTTCCAACAAGCTTTTCCCTTTTGGAACGAACAGAATTCACCAAAGAATGGGAGACTGAGACTGGGAAAAGCTTTTTCAGTCTATATGAATAAGTCTGCTTTTTACCATCTAGAACCAGTTAAAACTAAGCTTATTGGCCAAGTAACAGCAATTCATTTTGCAAAACACTAGCTGTGTGTTTATCTTGAAAGTCAACTTCCTACAAGCTTTTCCCTCTTGGAATGAACAGAATTCGCCAAAGAATGAGAGACTAAGACTGGGAAAAGCTTTTTCAGTCTATATAAATAAGTCTGCATTTTTACAGTCTAGAACCACTTAAAACTAAGATTATTGGTCAAGTAACAGCAATTCACTTTTCAAAACAGTAGCTGTGTGTTTATCTTCAAAGTCAACTTCCTATAAGCTTTACACCCTTGGAAAGAACAGAATTCGCCAAAGAATGAGAGATTCAGACTGGGAAACCCATGTTTGTCTATATTCAAAAGTCTGCTTTTTAGCCTCAAGAACAACTTAAAAGTAAGCTTATTCGCCTAGTAACAGAAATTCACTTTTCAAAACACTAGCTGTGTGTTTATCTTCAAAGTCAACTTCCTACAAGCTTTTCCCTTTTGGAACGAACAGAATTCACCAAAGAATGGGAGACTGAGACTGGGAAAAGCTTTTTCAGTCTATATGAATAAGTCTGCTTTTTACCATCTAGAACCAGTTAAAACTAAGCTTATTGGCCAAGTAACAGCAATTCATTTTGCAAAACACTAGCTGTGTGTTTATTTCAAAGTCAACATCTTCTAAGCTCTTCCCCCTTGGAGAGAACAGAATTCACCTAAGAATGTCTGATTCAGACTGGAAAATGCAAGTATTGTCTACATTGAAAGTCTGCTTTTTACTGTCTAGGACCACTTAAAACTAAGCCTATTGGCCAAGTAAGAGCAATTCACTTTGCAGATCCTTAGCTCTGTGTTTATCTTCAAAGTGAACTTCCTACAAGCTTTTGCCGCTTGGAACGAACAGAATTCGCCAAAGAATGTTGGATTCAGACTGGGAAACCCATGTTTGGTCCACATAGAAAAGTCTGCTTTTTACTGTCTAGAACCACTTAAAACTAAGCTTATTGGCCAAGTAACAGCAATTCACTTTGCAAAACCCTAGCTGTGTGTTTATTTTCAATGTCAACTTCCTACAAGCTTTTCATACTGGAACCAACAGAATTCTGCAAAGAATGTTGGATTCCGACTGGGAAACCCATGTTTGTATACATTGAAAGTGTGCTTCTTACCCCATAGAACCACTTAAAACTAAGCTTTTTCACCAAGTAACAGCCATTCACTCTGCAAATCACCAGCTTTGTGTTCAGCTTCAAACTCAAGTTCCTACAAGCTTTTCCCAATTGGAAGGAACAGAATTAGCCAAAGAATGAGATATTGAGACTGGGAAAAGGATTTTTCGTCTATATAGAAAAGTATGCTTTTTACCATATAGAACTACTTAAAACTAAGCTTAATCACCAAGTAAGAACAATTCACTTTGTAAAAGGAAATAAGGGGCTTTTTTTTTTTATCTCCAAAGTCAACTTCCTACAAGCCTTTCCAGCCTGGAACGGACAGAATTCACCAAGGAATGTTTGATTCAGACTGAGAAAACCATGTTTTGTCAATCTTGAAAAGTCTGCTTTTTACTCTCTAGAACCACTTAAAACTAATCTTATCCGCCAAGTAACACCTTTCACTTTGCAAATCACTAGCTGTGTGTTTTTCTTCAAAGTCAAGTTCCTACAAGCTTTTCCCGCTTGGAAGGAACAGAATGCGCCTGAGAATGTGTGATTCGGACAGGGAAACACAATTCTTTTCTATATAGAAATGTATGCTTTTTACCTTCTAGGACCATTTAAAACAAAGGTTATTGGCCAAATAACCGCAATTCACTTTGTAAAACAGTAACTGTGTGTCTATCTTCAAATCAACTTCCTGCAAGCTTTTCCTGCTTGGAGGAACAGTATTCGCCCAAGAATGAGAGATTCAGACCGGGAAAACCATGCTTTGTCTATACTGCAAAGTCTGGTTTTTACCGTCTAGCACCACTGAAAACTAAGTGTATTGGCCAAGCAAAGCAATTCACTTTCCTAACACCAGCTGTGTGTTTATCTTCAAAGTCAAGTTCCTACAAGCATTTCTCACTTGGATTGGACAAAATTCCCCAAAGAATGAGATTCAGACTGGGAAAACAATGTTTTGTCTATATTGAATAGTCTGCTTTTACCCACTAGAACCACTTAAAACTAAGAATATTCTCCTGGTAAGAACAATTCCCTTTGCAAAAACACTTGCTGTGTGTTTGTCTTCAAAGTCAACTTTCTACAAGATTTTCCTGCTTGGAACACACAGAATTTGCCAAGAGTGAGATATTGAGACTGGGAAAAGCTTTTTTAGAATATATAGATAAGTATGCTTTTTACCAACTAGAACTACTTAAAACAGAGCTTAATCCCAAAGTAAGAACAATTCACTTTGTAAAACACTAGCTGTGTGTTTATCTTCAAAGTTCACTTCCTCCAAACTTTTCCCGATTGGAACGAACACGATTCCTCTAAGAATGTGTGACTGAGACTGGGAAACACACGTTTTGTGTATATATAAAAGTCTGCTTTTTTCTCCTTTGAACCACTGAAAACTAAGCTTATTTTCCAAGTAACAGCACTTTACTTTGCAAAACACTACCTGTGTGTTTATCTTGAAAGTCAACTTCCTACAAGCTTTACACCCATGGAAAGGACAGAATTGGCCAAAGAATGAGAGATTCAGACTGGGAAAAACATGTTTGTCTATATTGAAAAGTCTTCTTTTTGCCTCAAGAACCACTTAAAAGTAAGCTTCTTCGCCTAGTAACAGCAATTCACTTTGCAAAACACTAGCTGTGTGTTTATCTTGAAAGTCAACTTCCTACAAGCTTTTCCCTCTTGGAATGAAGAGAATTCGCCAAAGAATGAAAGACTGAGACTGGGAAAAGCTTTTTCAGTCTATATAAATAAGTGTGCTTTTTACCGTCTAGAACCACTTAAAACTAAGCTTATTGGTCAAGTAACAGCAATTCACTTTGCAAAACAGTAGCTGTGTGTTTCTCTTCAAAGTCAACTTCCTACAAGCTTTACCTGCTGGAGGGAACAGAATTCTCCAAAGATTGTTGGATTCAGACTGGGAAATCCATGTTTTGTCTATATTGAAAAGTGTGCTTTTTTCCCTCTAGAACCACTTAGAGCTAAGCTTATTCGCCAAGTAACAGCGATTCACTTTGCAAATCATTAGCTTTGTGTTCAGCTTCAAAGTCAAGTTCCTACAAGCTTTTTCCGCATGGAACGAACAGAACTCGACTGAGAATGTGTGATTCAGACAGGGAAACGCACTTTTTTCTATATAGAGAGGTATGCTTATCACCTTCTAGGACCATTTAAAACAAAGCTTAATCACCAGGTAAGAACAATTCACTTGTAAAATGAAAAAAAAAGGCTGTTTTTTTATCTTCAAAGTCAACTTCCTACAAGCTTTTCCCTCTTGGAATGAACAGAATTCGCCAAAGAATGAGAGACTAAGACTAGGAAAAGCTTTTTCAGTCTATATAAATAAGTCTGCTTTTTTACAGTCTAGAACCACTTAAAACTAAGATTATTGGTCAAGTAACAGCAATTCACTTTTCAAAACACTAGCTGTGTGTTTATCTTCAAAGTCAACTTCCTACAAGCTTTACCCCCTTGGAAAGAACAGAATTCGCCAAAGAATGAGAGATTCAGACTGGGAAACCCATGTTTGTCTATATTCAAAAGTCTGCTTTTTAGCCTCAAGAACAACTTAAAAGTAAGCTTATTCGCCTAGTAACAGAAATTCACTTTTCAAAACACTAGCTGTGTGTTTATCTTCAAAGTCATCTTCCTAGAAGCTTTTCCCTTTTGGAACGAACAGAATTCACCAAAGAATGGGAGACTGATACTGGGAAAAGCTTTTTCAGTCTATATGAATAAGTCTGCTTTTTACCATCTAGAACCAGTTAAAACTAAGCTTATTGGCCAAGTAACAGCAATTCATTTTGCAAAACACTAGCTGTGTGTTTATCTTGAAAGTCAACTTCCTACAAGCTTTTCCCTCTTGGAATGAAGAGAATTCGCCAAAGAATGAAAGACTGAGACTGGGAAAAGCTTTTTCAGTCTATATAAATAAGTGTGCTTTTTAACGTCTAGAACCACTTAAAACTAAGCTTATTGGTCAAGTAACAGCAATTCACTGTGCAAAACAGTAGCTGCGTTTTTATCTTCAAAGTCAACTTCCTACAAGCTTTTCCTGCTGGAAGGAACAGAATTCTCCAAAGATTGTTGGATTCAGACTGGGAAATCTATGTTTTGTCTATTTTGAAAAGTGTGCTTTTTTCCCTCTAGAACCACTTAGAGCTAAGCTTATTCGCCAAGTAACAGCGATTCACTTTGCAAATCATTAGCTTTGTGTTCAGCTTCAAAGTCAAGTTCCTACAAGCTTTTTCCGCATGGAACGAACAGAACTCGACTGAGAATGTGTGATTCAGACAGGGAAACGCACTTTTTTCTATATAGAGAGGTATGCTTATCACCTTCTAGGACCCTTTAAAACAAAGCTTAATCACCAGGTAAGAACAATTCAATTGTAAAATGAAAAAAAAAGGCTGTTTTTTTATCTTCAAAGTCAACTTCCTACAAGCTTTTCCCTCTTGGAATGAACAGAATTCGCCAAAGAATGAGAGACTAAGACTGGGAAAAGCTTTTTCAGTCTATATAAATAAGTCTGCATTTCTACAGTCTAGAACCACTTAAAACTAAGATTATTGGTCAAGTAACAGCAATTCACTTTTCAAAACAGTAGCTGTGTGTTTATCTTCAAAGTCAACTTCCTATAAGCTTTACACCCTTGGAAAGAACAGAATTCGCCAAAGAATGAGAGATTCAGACTGGGAAACCCATGTTTGTCTATATTCAAAAATCTGCTTTTTAGCCTCAAGAACAACTTAAAAGTAAGCTTATTCGCCTAGTAACAGAAATTCACTTTTCAAAACACTAGCTGTGTGTTTATTTCAAAGTCAACATCTTCTAAGCTCTTCCCCCTTGGAGAGAACAGAATTCACCTAAGAATGTCTGATTCAGACTGGAAAATGCAAGTATTGTCTACATTGAAAGTCTGCTTTTTACTGTCTAGGACCACTTAAAACTAAGCCTATTGGCCAAGTAAGAGCAATTCACTTTGCAGATCCTTAGCTCTGTGTTTATCTTCAAAGTGAACTTCCTACAAGCTTTTGCCGCTTGGAACGAACAGAATTCGCCAAAGAATGTTGGATTCAGACTGGGAAACCCATGTTTGGTCCACATAGAAAAGTCTGCTTTTTACTGTCTAGAACCACTTAAAACTAAGCTTATTGGCCAAGTAACAGCAATTCACTTTGCAAAACCCTAGCTGTGTGTTTATTTTCAATGTCAACTTCCTACAAGCTTTTCATACTGGAACCAACAGAATTCTGCAAAGAATGTTGGATTCCGACTGGGAAACCCATGTTTGTATACATTGAAAGTGTGCTTCTTACCCCATAGAACCACTTAAAACTAAGCTTTTTCACCAAGTAACAGCCATTCACTCTGCAAATCACCAGCTTTGTGTTCAGCTTCAAACTCAAGTTCCTACAAGCTTTTCCCAATTGGAAGGAACAGAATTAGCCAAAGAATGAGATATTGAGACTGGGAAAAGGATTTTTCGTCTATATAGAAAAGTATGCTTTTTACCATATAGAACTACTTAAAACTAAGCTTAATCACCAAGTAAGAACAATTCACTTTGTAAAAGGAAATAAGGGGCTTTTTTTTTTTATCTCCAAAGTCAACTTCCTACAAGCCTTTCCAGCCTGGAACGGACAGAATTCACCAAGGAATGTTTGATTCAGACTGAGAAAACCATGTTTTGTCAATCTTGAAAAGTCTGCTTTTTACTCTCTAGAACCACTTAAAACTAATCTTATCCGCCAAGTAACACCTTTCACTTTGCAAATCACTAGCTGTGTGTTTTTCTTCAAAGTCAAGTTCCTACAAGCTTTTCCCGCTTGGAAGGAACAGAATGCGCCTGAGAATGTGTGATTCGGACAGGGAAACACAATTCTTTTCTATATAGAAATGTATGCTTTTTACCTTCTAGGACCATTTAAAACAAAGGTTATTGGCCAAATAACCGCAATTCACTTTGTAAAACAGTAACTGTGTGTCTATCTTCAAATCAACTTCCTGCAAGCTTTTCCTGCTTGGAGGAACAGTATTCGCCCAAGAATGAGAGATTCAGACCGGGAAAACCATGCTTTGTCTATACTGCAAAGTCTGGTTTTTACCGTCTAGCACCACTGAAAACTAAGTGTATTGGCCAAGCAAAGCAATTCACTTTCCTAACACCAGCTGTGTGTTTATCTTCAAAGTCAAGTTCCTACAAGCATTTCTCACTTGGATTGGACAAAATTCCCCAAAGAATGAGATTCAGACTGGGAAAACAATGTTTTGTCTATATTGAATAGTCTGCTTTTACCCACTAGAACCACTTAAAACTAAGAATATTCTCCTGGTAAGAACAATTCCCTTTGCAAAAACACTTGCTGTGTGTTTGTCTTCAAAGTCAACTTTCTACAAGATTTTCCTGCTTGGAACACACAGAATTTGCCAAGAGTGAGATATTGAGACTGGGAAAAGCTTTTTTAGAATATATAGATAAGTATGCTTTTTACCAACTAGAACTACTTAAAACAGAGCTTAATCCCAAAGTAAGAACAATTCACTTTGTAAAACACTAGCTGTGTGTTTATCTTCAAAGTTCACTTCCTCCAAACTTTTCCCGATTGGAACGAACACGATTCCTCTAAGAATGTGTGACTGAGACTGGGAAACACACGTTTTGTGTATATATAAAAGTCTGCTTTTTTCTCCTTTGAACCACTGAAAACTAAGCTTATTTTCCAAGTAACAGCACTTTACTTTGCAAAACACTACCTGTGTGTTTATCTTGAAAGTCAACTTCCTACAAGCTTTACACCCATGGAAAGGACAGAATTGGCCAAAGAATGAGAGATTCAGACTGGGAAAAACATGTTTGTCTATATTGAAAAGTCTGCTTTTTGCCTCAAGAACCATTTAAAAGTAAGCTTCTTCGCCTAGTAACAGCAATTCACTTTGCAAAACACTAGCTGTGTGTTTATCTTGAAAGTCAACTTCCTACAAGCTTTTCCCTCTTGGAATGAAGAGAATTCGCCAAAGAATGAAAGACTGAGACTGGGAAAAGCTTTTTCAGTCTATATAAATAAGTGTGCTTTTTACCGTCTAGAACCACTTAAAACTAAGCTTATTGGTCAAGTAACAGCAATTCACTTTGCAAAACAGTAGCTGTGTGTTTCTCTTCAAAGTCAACTTCCTACAAGCTTTACCTGCTGGAGGGAACAGAATTCTCCAAAGATTGTTGGATTCAGACTGGGAAATCCATGTTTTGTCTATATTGAAAAGTGTGCTTTTTTCCCTCTAGAACCACTTAGAGCTAAGCTTATTCGCCAAGTAACAGCGATTCACTTTGCAAATCATTAGCTTTGTGTTCAGCTTCAAAGTCAAGTTCCTACAAGCTTTTTCCGCATGGAACGAACAGAACTCGACTGAGAATGTGTGATTCAGACAGGGAAACGCACTTTTTTCTATATAGAGAGGTATGCTTATCACCTTCTAGGACCATTTAAAACAAAGCTTAATCACCAGGTAAGAACAATTCACTTGTAAAATGAAAAAAAAAGGCTGTTTTTTTATCTTCAAAGTCAACTTCCTACAAGCTTTTCCCTCTTGGAATGAACAGAATTCGCCAAAGAATGAGAGACTAAGACTAGGAAAAGCTTTTTCAGTCTATATAAATAAGTCTGCTTTTTTACAGTCTAGAACCACTTAAAACTAAGATTATTGGTCAAGTAACAGCAATTCACTTTTCAAAACACTAGCTGTGTGTTTATCTTCAAAGTCAACTTCCTACAAGCTTTACCCCCTTGGAAAGAACAGAATTCGCCAAAGAATGAGAGATTCAGACTGGGAAACCCATGTTTGTCTATATTCAAAAGTCTGCTTTTTAGCCTCAAGAACAACTTAAAAGTAAGCTTATTCGCCTAGTAACAGAAATTCACTTTTCAAAACACTAGCTGTGTGTTTATCTTCAAAGTCATCTTCCTAGAAGCTTTTCCCTTTTGGAACGAACAGAATTCACCAAAGAATGGGAGACTGATACTGGGAAAAGCTTTTTCAGTCTATATGAATAAGTCTGCTTTTTACCATCTAGAACCAGTTAAAACTAAGCTTATTGGCCAAGTAACAGCAATTCATTTTGCAAAACACTAGCTGTGTGTTTATCTTGAAAGTCAACTTCCTACAAGCTTTTCCCTCTTGGAATGAAGAGAATTCGCCAAAGAATGAAAGACTGAGACTGGGAAAAGCTTTTTCAGTCTATATAAATAAGTGTGCTTTTTAACGTCTAGAACCACTTAAAACTAAGCTTATTGGTCAAGTAACAGCAATTCACTGTGCAAAACAGTAGCTGCGTTTTTATCTTCAAAGTCAACTTCCTACAAGCTTTTCCTGCTGGAAGGAACAGAATTCTCCAAAGATTGTTGGATTCAGACTGGGAAATCTATGTTTTGTCTATTTTGAAAAGTGTGCTTTTTTCCCTCTAGAACCACTTAGAGCTAAGCTTATTCGCCAAGTAACAGCGATTCACTTTGCAAATCATTAGCTTTGTGTTCAGCTTCAAAGTCAAGTTCCTACAAGCTTTTTCCGCATGGAACGAACAGAACTCGACTGAGAATGTGTGATTCAGACAGGGAAACGCACTTTTTTCTATATAGAGAGGTATGCTTATCACCTTCTAGGACCCTTTAAAACAAAGCTTAATCACCAGGTAAGAACAATTCAATTGTAAAATGAAAAAAAAAGGCTGTTTTTTTATCTTCAAAGTCAACTTCCTACAAGCTTTTCCCTCTTGGAATGAACAGAATTCGCCAAAGAATGAGAGACTAAGACTGGGAAAAGCTTTTTCAGTCTATATAAATAAGTCTGCATTTCTACAGTCTAGAACCACTTAAAACTAAGATTATTGGTCAAGTAACAGCAATTCACTTTTCAAAACAGTAGCTGTGTGTTTATCTTCAAAGTCAACTTCCTATAAGCTTTACACCCTTGGAAAGAACAGAATTCGCCAAAGAATGAGAGATTCAGACTGGGAAACCCATGTTTGTCTATATTCAAAAATCTGCTTTTTAGCCTCAAGAACAACTTAAAAGTAAGCTTATTCGCCTAGTAACAGAAATTCACTTTTCAAAACACTAGCTGTGTGTTTATCTTCAAAGTCAACTTCCTACAAGCTTTTCCCTTTTGGAACGAACAGAATTCACCAAAGAATGGGAGACTGAGACTGGGAAAAGCTTTTTCAGTCTATATGAATAAGTCTGCTTTTTACCATCTAGAACCAGTTAAAACTAAGCTTATTGGCCAAGTAACAGCAATTCATTTTGCAAAACACTAGCTGTGTGTTTATTTCAAAGTCAACATCTTCTAAGCTCTTCCCCCTTGGAGAGAACAGAATTCACCTAAGAATGTCTGATTCAGACTGGAAAATGCAAGTATTGTCTACATTGAAAGTCTGTTTTTTACTGTCTAGGACCACTTAAAACTAAGCCTATTGGCCAAGTAAGAGCAATTCACTTTGCAGATCCTTAGCTCTGTGTTTATCTTCAAAGTGAACTTCCTACAAGCTTTTGCCGCTTGGAACGAACAGAATTCGCCAAAGAATGTTGGATTCAGACTGGGAAACCCATGTTTGGTCCACATAGAAAAGTCTGCTTTTTACTGTCTAGAACCACTTAAAACTAAGCTTATTGGCCAAGTAACAGCAATTCACTTTGCAAAACCCTAGCTGTGTGTTTATTTTCAATGTCAACTTCCTACAAGCTTTTCATACTGGAACCAACAGAATTCTGCAAAGAATGTTGGATTCCGACTGGGAAACCCATGTTTTGTCTACATTTGAAAGTGTGCTTCTTACCCCATAGAACCACTTAAAACTAAGCTTTTTCACCAAGTAACAGCCATTCACTCTGCAAATCACCAGCTTTGTGTTCAGCTTCAAACTCAAGTTCCTACAAGCTTTTCCCAATTGGAAGGAACAGAATTAGCCAAAGAATGAGATATTGAGACTGGGAAAAGGATTTTTCGTCTATATAGAAAAGTATGCTTTTTACCATATAGAACTACTTAAAACTAAGCTTAATCACCAAGTAAGAACAATTCACTTTGTAAAAGGAAAAAAGGGGCTTTTTTTTTTATCTCCAAAGTCAACTTCCTACAAGCCTTTCCAGCCTGGAACAGACAGAATTCACCAAGGAATGTTTGATTCAGACTGAGAAAACCATGTTTTGTCAATCTTGAAAAGTCTGCTTTTTACTCTCTAGAACCACTTAAAACTAATCTTATCCGCCAAGTAACACCTTTCACTTTGCAAATCACTAGCTGTGTGTTTTTCTTCAAAGTCAAGTTCCTACAAGCTTTTCCCGCTTGGAAGGAACAGAATGCGCCTGAGAATGTGTGATTCGGACAGGGAAACACAATTCTTTTCTATATAGAAATGTATGCTTTTTACCTTCTAGGACCATTTAAAACAAAGGCTATTGGCCAAATAACCGCAATTCACTTTGTAAAACAGTAACTGTGTGTCTATCTTCAAATCAACTTCCTGCAAGCTTTTCCTGCTTGGAGGAACAGTATTCGCCCAAGAATGAGAGATTCAGACCGGGAAAACCATGCTTTGTCTATACTGCAAAGTCTGGTTTTTACCGTCTAGCACCACTGAAAACTAAGTGTATTGGCCAAGCAAAGCAATTCACTTTCCTAACACCAGCTGTGTGTTTATCTTCAAAGTCAAGTTCCTACAAGCATTTCTCACTTGGATTGGACAAAATTCCCCAAAGAATGAGATTCAGACTGGGAAAACAATGTTTTGTCTATATTGAATAGTCTGCTTTTACCCACTAGAACCACTTAAAACTAAGAATATTCTCCTGGTAAGAACAATTCCCTTTGCAAAAACACTTGCTGTGTGTTTGTCTTCAAAGTCAACTTTCTACAAGATTTTCCTGCTTGGAACACACAGAATTTGCCAAGAGTGAGATATTGAGACTGGGAAAAGCTTTTTTAGAATATATAGATAAGTATGCTTTTTACCAACTAGAACTACTTAAAACAGAGCTTAATCCCAAAGTAAGAACAATTCACTTTGTAAAACACTAGCTGTGTGTTTATCTTCAAAGTTCACTTCCTCCAAACTTTTCCCGATTGGAACGAACACGATTCCTCTAAGAATGTGTGACTGAGACTGGGAAACACACGTTTTGTGTATATATAAAAGTCTGCTTTTTTCTCCTTTGAACCACTGAAAACTAAGCTTATTTTCCAAGTAACAGCACTTTACTTTGCAAAACACTACCTGTGTGTTTATCTTGAAAGTCAACTTCCTACAAGCTTTACACCCATGGAAAGGACAGAATTGGCCAAAGAATGAGAGATTCAGACTGGGAAAAACATGTTTGTCTATATTGAAAAGTCTGCTTTTTGCCTCAAGAACCATTTAAAAGTAAGCTTCTTCGCCTAGTAACAGCAATTCACTTTGCAAAACACTAGCTGTGTGTTTATCTTGAAAGTCAACTTCCTACAAGCTTTTCCCTCTTGGAATGAAGAGAATTCGCCAAAGAATGAAAGACTGAGACTGGGAAAAGCTTTTTCAGTCTATATAAATAAGTGTGCTTTTTACCGTCTAGAACCACTTAAAACTAAGCTTATTGGTCAAGTAACAGCAATTCACTTTGCAAAACAGTAGCTGTGTGTTTATCTTCAAAGTCAACTTCCTACAAGCTTTACCTGCTGGAGGGAACAGAATTCTCCAAAGATTGTTGGATTCAGACTGGGAAATCCATGTTTTGTCTATATTGAAAAGTGTGCTTTTTTCCCTCTAGAACCACTTAGAGCTAAGCTTATTCGCCAAGTAACAGCGATTCACTTTGCAAATCATTAGCTTTGTGTTCAGCTTCAAAGTCAAGTTCCTACAAGCTTTTTCCGCATGGAACGAACAGAACTCGACTGAGAATGTGTGATTCAGACAGGGAAACGCACTTTTTTCTATATAGAGAGGTATGCTTATCACCTTCTAGGACCATTTAAAACAAAGCTTAATCACCAGGTAAGAACAATTCACTTGTAAAATGAAAAAAAAAGGCTGTTTTTTTATCTTCAAAGTCAACTTCCTACAAGCTTTTCCCTCTTGGAATGAACAGAATTCGCCAAAGAATGAGAGACTAAGACTAGGAAAAGCTTTTTCAGTCTATATAAATAAGTCTGCTTTTTTACAGTCTAGAACCACTTAAAACTAAGATTATTGGTCAAGTAACAGCAATTCACTTTTCAAAACACTAGCTGTGTGTTTATCTTCAAAGTCAACTTCCTACAAGCTTTACCCCCTTGGAAAGAACAGAATTCGCCAAAGAATGAGAGATTCAGACTGGGAAACCCATGTTTGTCTATATTCAAAAGTCTGCTTTTTAGCCTCAAGAACAACTTAAAAGTAAGCTTATTCGCCTAGTAACAGAAATTCACTTTTCAAAACACTAGCTGTGTGTTTATCTTCAAAGTCATCTTCCTAGAAGCTTTTCCCTTTTGGAACGAACAGAATTCACCAAAGAATGGGAGACTGATACTGGGAAAAGCTTTTTCAGTCTATATGAATAAGTCTGCTTTTTACCATCTAGAACCAGTTAAAACTAAGCTTATTGGCCAAGTAACAGCAATTCATTTTGCAAAACACTAGCTGTGTGTTTATCTTGAAAGTCAACTTCCTACAAGCTTTTCCCTCTTGGAATGAAGAGAATTCGCCAAAGAATGAAAGACTGAGACTGGGAAAAGCTTTTTCAGTCTATATAAATAAGTGTGCTTTTTACCGTCTAGAACCACTTAAAACTAAGCTTATTGGTCAAGTAACAGCAATTCACTGTGCAAAACAGTAGCTGCGTTTTTATCTTCAAAGTCAACTTCCTACAAGCTTTTCCTGCTGGAAGGAACAGAATTCTCCAAAGATTGTTGGATTCAGACTGGGAAATCTATGTTTTGTCTATTTTGAAAAGTGTGCTTTTTTCCCTCTAGAACCACTTAGAGCTAAGCTTATTCGCCAAGTAACAGCGATTCACTTTGCAAATCATTAGCTTTGTGTTCAGCTTCAAAGTCAAGTTCCTACAAGCTTTTTCCGCATGGAACGAACAGAACTCGACTGAGAATGTGTGATTCAGACAGGGAAATGCACTTTTTTCTATATAGAGAGGTATGCTTATCACCTTCTAGGACCCTTTAAAACAAAGCTTAATCACCAGGTAAGAACAATTCAATTGTAAAATGAAAAAAAAAGGCTGTTTTTTTATCTTCAAAGTCAACTTCCTACAAGCTTTTCCCTCTTGGAATGAACAGAATTCGCCAAAGAATGAGAGACTAAGACTGGGAAAAGCTTTTTCAGTCTATATAAATAAGTCTGCATTTCTACAGTCTAGAACCACTTAAAACTAAGATTATTGGTCAAGTAACAGCAATTCACTTTTCAAAACAGTAGCTGTGTGTTTATCTTCAAAGTCAACTTCCTATAAGCTTTACCCCCTTGGAAAGAACAGAATTCGCCAAAGAATGAGAGATTCAGACTGGGAAACCCATGTTTGTCTATATTCAAAAATCTGCTTTTTAGCCTCAAGAACAACTTAAAAGTAAGCTTATTCGCCTAGTAACAGAAATTCACTTTTCAAAACACTAGCTGTGTGTTTATCTTCAAAGTCAACTTCCTACAAGCTTTTCCCTTTTGGAACGAACAGAATTCACCAAAGAATGGGAGACTGAGACTGGGAAAAGCTTTTTCAGTCTATATGAATAAGTCTGCTTTTTACCATCTAGAACCAGTTAAAACTAAGCTTATTGGCCAAGTAACAGCAATTCATTTTGCAAAACACTAGCTGTGTGTTTATTTCAAAGTCAACATCTTCTAAGCTCTTCCCCCTTGGAGAGAACAGAATTCACCTAAGAATGTCTGATTCAGACTGGAAAATGCAAGTATTGTCTACATTGAAAGTCTGTTTTTTACTGTCTAGGACCACTTAAAACTAAGCCTATTGGCCAAGTAAGAGCAATTCACTTTGCAGATCCTTAGCTCTGTGTTTATCTTCAAAGTGAACTTCCTACAAGCTTTTGCCGCTTGGAACGAACAGAATTCGCCAAAGAATGTTGGATTCAGACTGGGAAACCCATGTTTGGTCCACATAGAAAAGTCTGCTTTTTACTGTCTAGAACCACTTAAAACTAAGCTTATTGGCCAAGTAACAGCAATTCACTTTGCAAAACCCTAGCTGTGTGTTTATTTTCAATGTCAACTTCCTACAAGCTTTTCATACTGGAACCAACAGAATTCTGCAAAGAATGTTGGATTCCGACTGGGAAACCCATGTTTTGTCTACATTTGAAAGTGTGCTTCTTACCCCATAGAACCACTTAAAACTAAGCTTTTTCACCAAGTAACAGCCATTCACTCTGCAAATCACCAGCTTTGTGTTCAGCTTCAAACTCAAGTTCCTACAAGCTTTTCCCAATTGGAAGGAACAGAATTAGCCAAAGAATGAGATATTGAGACTGGGAAAAGGATTTTTCGTCTATATAGAAAAGTATGCTTTTTACCATATAGAACTACTTAAAACTAAGCTTAATCACCAAGTAAGAACAATTCACTTTGTAAAAGGAAAAAAGGGGCTTTTTTTTTTATCTCCAAAGTCAACTTCCTACAAGCCTTTCCAGCCTGGAACAGACAGAATTCACCAAGGAATGTTTGATTCAGACTGAGAAAACCATGTTTTGTCAATCTTGAAAAGTCTGCTTTTTACTCTCTAGAACCACTTAAAACTAATCTTATCCGCCAAGTAACACCTTTCACTTTGCAAATCACTAGCTGTGTGTTTTTCTTCAAAGTCAAGTTCCTACAAGCTTTTCCCGCTTGGAAGGAACAGAATGCGCCTGAGAATGTGTGATTCGGACAGGGAAACACAATTCTTTTCTATATAGAAATGTATGCTTTTTACCTTCTAGGACCATTTAAAACAAAGGCTATTGGCCAAATAACCGCAATTCACTTTGTAAAACAGTAACTGTGTGTCTATCTTCAAATCAACTTCCTGCAAGCTTTTCCTGCTTGGAGGAACAGTATTCGCCCAAGAATGAGAGATTCAGACCGGGAAAACCATGCTTTGTCTATACTGCAAAGTCTGGTTTTTACCGTCTAGCACCACTGAAAACTAAGTGTATTGGCCAAGCAAAGCAATTCACTTTCCTAACACCAGCTGTGTGTTTATCTTCAAAGTCAAGTTCCTACAAGCATTTCTCACTTGGATTGGACAAAATTCCCCAAAGAATGAGATTCAGACTGGGAAAACAATGTTTTGTCTATATTGAATAGTCTGCTTTTACCCACTAGAACCACTTAAAACTAAGAATATTCTCCTGGTAAGAACAATTCCCTTTGCAAAAACACTTGCTGTGTGTTTGTCTTCAAAGTCAACTTTCTACAAGATTTTCCTGCTTGGAACACACAGAATTTGCCAAAGAGTGAGAGATTGAGACTGGGAAAAGCTTTTTTAGAATATATAGATAAGTATGCTTTTTACCAACTAGAACTACTTAAAACAGAGCTTAATCCCAAAGTAAGAACAATTCACTTTGTAAAACACTAGCTGTGTGTTTATCTTCAAAGTTCACTTCCACAAACTTTTCCCGATTGGAACGAACACGATTCCTCTAAGAATGTGTGACTGAGACTGGGAAACACACGTTTTGTGTATATATAAAAGTCTGCTTTTTTCTCCTTTGAACCACTGAAAACTAAGCTTATTTTCCAAGTAACAGCACTTTACTTTGCAAAACACTACCTGTGTGTTTATCTTGAAAGTCAACTTCCTACAAGCTTTACACCCATGGAAAGGACAGAATTGGCCAAAGAATGAGAGATTCAGACTGGGAAAAACATGTTTGTCTATATTGAAAAGTCTGCTTTTTGCCTCAAGAACCATTTAAAAGTAAGCTTCTTCACCTAGTAACAGCAATTCACTTTGCAAAACACTAGCTGTGTGTTTATCTTGAAAGTCAACTTCCTACAAGCTTTTCCCTCTTGGAATGAAGAGAATTCGCCAAAGAATGAAAGACTGAGACTGGGAAAAGCTTTTTCAGTCTATATAAATAAGTGTGCTTTTTACCGTCTAGAACCACTTAAAACTAAGCTTATTGGTCAAGTAACAGCAATTCACTTTGCAAAACAGTAGCTGCGTTTTATCTTCAAAGTCAACTTCCTACAAGCTTTTCCTGCTGGAAGGAACAGAATTCTCCAAAGATTGTTGGATTCAGACTGGGAAATCCATGTTTTGTCTATATTGAAAAGTGTGCTTTTTTCCCTCTAGAACCACTTAGAGCTAAGCTTATTCGCCAAGTAACAGCGATTCACTTTGCAAATCATTAGCTTTGTGTTCAGCTTCAAAGTCAAGTTCCTACAAGCTTTTTCCACATGGAACGAACAGAACTCGACTGAGAATGTGTGATTCAGACAGTGAAACGCACTTTTTTCTATATAGAGAGGTATGCTTATCACCTTCTAGGACCATTTAAAACAAAGCTTAATCACCAGGTAAGAACAATTCACTTGTAAAATGAAAAAAAAAGGCTTTTTTTTATCTTCAAAGTCAACTTCCTACAAGCTTTTCCCTCTTGGAATGAACAGAATTCGCCAAAGAATGAGAGACTAAGACTGGGAAAAGCTTTTTCAGTCTATATAAATAAGTCTGCGTTTTTACAGTCTAGAACCACTTAAAACTAAGATTATTGGTCAAGTAACAGCAATTCACTTTTCAAAACACTAGCTGTGTGTTTATCTTCAAAGTCAACTCCCTACAAGCTTTACCCCCTTGGAAAGAACAGAATTCGCAAAAGAATGAGAGATTCAGACTGGGAAACCCATGTTTGTCTATATTCAAAAGTCTGCTTTTTAGCCTCAAGAACAACTTAAAAGTAAGCTTATTCGCCTAGTAACAGAAATTCACTTTTCAAAACACTAGCTGTGTGTTTATCTTCAAAGTCAACTTCCTACTAGCTTTTCCCTTTTGGAACGAACAGAATTCACCAAAGAATGGGAGACTGAGACTGGGAAAAGCTTTTTCAGTCTATATGAATAAGTCTGCTTTTTACCATCTAGAACCAGTTAAAACTAAGCTTATTGGCCAAGTAACAGCAATTCATTTTGCAAAACACTAGCTGTGTGTTTATTTCAAAGTCAACATCTTCTAAGCTCTTCCCCCTTGGAGAGAACAGAATTCACCTAAGAATGTCTGATTCAGACTGCAAAATGCAAGTATTGTCTACATTGAAAGTCTGCTTTTTACTGTCTAGGACCACTTAAAACTAAGCCTATTGGCCAAGTAAGAGCAATTCACTTTGCAGATCATTAGCTCTGTGTTTATCTTCAAAGTGAACTTCCTACAAGCTTTTGCCGCTTGGAACGAACAGAATTCGCCAAAGAATGTTGGATTCAGACTGGGAAACCCATGTTTGGTCCACATAGAAAAGTCTGCTTTTTACTGTCTAGAACCACTTAAAACTAAGCTTATTGGCCAAGTAACAGCAATTCACTTTGCAAAACCCTAGCTGTGTGTTTATTTTCAATGTCAACTTCCTACAAGCTTTTCATACTGGAACCAACAGAATTCTGCAAAGAATGTTGGATTCCGACTGGGAAACCCATGTTTTGTCTACATTGAAAAGTGTGCTTCTTACCCCATAGAACCACTTAAAACTAAGCTTTTTCACCAAGTAACAGCCATTCACTCTGCAAATCACCAGCTTTGTGTTCAGCTTCAAACTCAAGTTCCTACAAGCTTTTCCCAATTGGAAGGAACAGAATTAGCCAAAGAATGAGATATTGAGACTGGGAAAAGGATTTTTCGTCTATATAGAAAAGTATGCTTTTTACCATATAGAACTACTTAAAACTAAGCTTAATCACCAAGTAAGAACAATTCACTTTGTAAAAGGAAAAAAGGGGCTTTTTTTTTTATCTCCAAAGTCAACTTCCTACAAGCCTTTCTAGCCTAGAACAGACAGAATTCACCAAGGAATGTTTGATTCAGACTGAGAAAACCATGTTTTGTCAATCTTGAAAAGTCTGCTTTTTACTCTCTAGAACCACTTAAAACTAATCTTATCCGCCAAGTAACACCTTTCACTTTGCAAATCACTAGCTGTGTGTTTTTCTTCAAAGTCAAGTTCCTACAAGCTTTTCCCGCTTGGAAGGAACAGAATGCGCCTGAGAATGTGTGATTCGGACAGGGAAACACAATTCTTTTCTATATAGAAATGTATGCTTTTTACCTTCTAGGACCATTTAAAACAAAGGTTATTGGCCAAATAACCGCAATTCACTTTGTAAAACAGTAACTGTGTGTCTATCTTCAAATCAACTTCCTGCAAGCTTTTCCTGCTTGGAGGAACAGTATTCGCCCAAGAATGAGAGATTCAGACCGGGAAAACCATGCTTTGTCTATACTGCAAAGTCTGGTTTTTACCGTCTAGCACCACTGAAAACTAAGTGTATTGGCCAAGCAAAGCAATTCACTTTCCTAACACCAGCTGTGTGTTTATCTTCAAAGTCAAGTTCCTACAAGCATTTCTCACTTGGATTGGACAAAATTCCCCAAAGAATGAGATTCAGACTGGGAAAACAATGTTTTGTCTATATTGAATAGTCTGCTTTTACCCACTAGAACCACTTAAAACTAAGAATATTCTCCTGGTAAGAACAATTCCCTTTGCAAAAACACTTGCTGTGTGTTTGTCTTCAAAGTCAACTTTCTACAAGATTTTCCTGCTTGGAACACACAGAATTTGCCAAAGAGTGAGAGATTGAGACTGGGAAAAGCTTTTTTAGAATATATAGATAAGTATGCTTTTTACCAACTAGAACTACTTAAAACAGAGCTTAATCCCAAAGTAAGAACAATTCACTTTGTAAAACACTAGCTGTGTGTTTATCTTCAAAGTTCACTTCCTCCAAACTTTTCCCGATTGGAACGAACACGATTCCTCTAAGAATGTGTGACTGAGACTGGGAAACACACGTTTTGTGTATATATAAAAGTCTGCTTTTTTCTCCTTTGAACCACTGAAAACTAAGCTTATTTTCCAAGTAACAGCACTTTACTTTGCAAAACACTACCTGTGTGTTTATCTTGAAAGTCAACTTCCTACAAGCTTTACACCCATGGAAAGGACAGAATTGGCCACAGAATGAGAGATTCAGACTGGGAAAAACATGTTTGTCTATATTGAAAAGTCTGCTTTTTGCCTCAAGAACCATTTAAAAGTAAGCTTCTTCACCTAGTAACAGCAGTTCACTTTGCAAAACACTAGCTGTGTGTTTATCTTGAAAGTCAACTTCCTACAAGCTTTTCCCTCTTGGAATGAAGAGAATTTGCCAAAGAATGAAAGACTGAGACTGGGAAAAGCTTTTTCAGTCTATATAAATAAGTGTGCTTTTTACCGTCTAGAACCACTTAAAACTAAGCTTATTGGTCAAGTAACAGCAATTCACTTTGCAAAACAGTAGCTGTGTGTTTATCTTCAAAGTCAACTTCCTACAAGCTTTTCCTGCTGGAAGGAACAGAATTCTCCAAAGATTGTTGGATTCAGACTGGGAAATCCATGTTTTGTCTACATTGAAAAGTGTGCTTTTTTCCCTCTAGAACCACTTAGAGCTAAGCTTATTCGCCATGTAACAGCGATTCACTTTGCAAATCATTAGCTCTGTGTTCAGCTTCAAAGTCAAGTTCCTACAAGCTTTTTCCGCATGTAACGAACAGAACTCGACTGAGAATGTGTGATTCAGACAGGGAAACGCACTTTTTTCTATATAGAGAGGTATGCTTATCACCTTCTAGGACCATTTAAAACAAAGCTTAATCACCAGGTAAGAACAATTCACTTGTAAAATGAAAAAAAAAGGCTGTTTTTTTATCTTCAAAGTCAACTTCCTACAAGCTTTTCCCTCTTGGAATGAAGAGAATTCGCCAAAGAATGAGAGACTAAGACTGGGAAAAGCTTTTTCAGTCTATATAAATAAGTCTGCTTTTTTACAGTCTAGAACCACTTAAAACTAAGATTATTGGTCAAGTAACAGCAATTCACTTTTCAAAACACTAGCTGTGTGTTTATCTTCAAAGTCAACTTCCTACAAGCTTTACCCCCTTGGAAAGAACAGAATTCGCCAAAGAATGAGAGATTCAGACTGGGAAACCCATGTTTGTCTATATTCAAAAGTCTGCTTTTTAGCCTCAAGAACAACTTAAAAGTAAGCTTATTCGCCTAGTAACAGAAATTCACTTTTCAAAACACTAGCTGTGTGTTTATCTTCAAAGTCAACTTCCTACAAGCTTTTCCCTTTTGGAACGAACAGAATTCACCAAAGAATGGGAGACTGAGACTGGGAAAAGCTTTTTCAGTCTATATGAATAAGTCTGCTTTTTACCATCTAGAACCAGTTAAAACTAAGCTTATTGGCCAAGTAACAGCAATTCATTTTGCAAAACACTAGCTGTGTGTTTATTTCAAAGTCAACATCTTCTAAGCTCTTCCCCCTTGGAGAGAACAGAATTCACCTAAGAATGTCTGATTCAGACTGGAAAATGCAAGTATTGTCTACATTGAAAGTCTGCTTTTTACTGTCTAGGACCACTTAAAACTAAGCCTATTGGCCAAGTAAGAGAAATTCACTTTGCAGATCCTTAGCTCTGTGTTTATCTTCAAAGTGAACTTCCTACAAGCTTTTGCCGCTTGGAACGAACAGAATTCGCCAAAGAATGTTGGATTCAGACTGGGAAACCCATGTTTGGTCCACATAGAAAAGTCTGCTTTTTACTGTCTAGAACCACTTAAAACTAAGCTTATTGGCCAAGTAACAGCAATTCACTTTGCAAAACCCTAGCTGTGTGTTTATTTTCAATGTCAACTTCTTACAAGCTTTTCATACTGGAACCAACAGAATTCTGCAAAGAATGTTGGATTCCGACTGGGAAACCCATGTTTTGTCTACATTGAAAAGTGTGCTTCTTACCCCATAGAACCACTTAAAACTAAGCTTTTTCACCAAGTAACAGCCATTCACTCTGCAAATCACCAGCTTTGTGTTCAGCTTCAAACTCAAGTTCCTACAAGCTTTTCCCAATTGGAAGGAACAGAATTAGCCAAAGAATGAGATATTGAGACTGGGAAAAGGATTTTTCGTCTATATAGAAAAGTATGCTTTTTACCATATAGAACTACTTAAAACTAAGCTTAATCACCAAGTAAGAACAATTCACTTTGTAAAAGGAAAAAAGGGGCTTTTTTTTTTATCTCCAAAGTCAACTTCCTACAAGCCTTTCCAGCCTGGAACGGACAGAATTCACCAAGGAATGTTTGATTCAGACTGAGAAAACCATGTTTTGTCAATCTTGAAAAGTCTGCTTTTTACTTTCTAGAACCACTTAAAACTAATCTTATCCGCCAAGTAACACCTTTCACTTTGCAAATCACTAGCTGTGTGTTTTTCTTCAAAGTCAAGTTCCTACAAGCTTTTCCCGCTTGGAAGGAACAGAATGCGCCTGAGAATGTGTGATTCGGACAGGGAAACACAATTCTTTTCTATATAGAAATGTATGCTTTTTACCTTCTAGGACCATTTAAAACAAAGGTTATTGGCCAAATAACCGCAATTCACTTTGTAAAACAGTAACTGTGTGTCTATCTTCAAAGTCAACTTCCTGCAAGCTTTTCCTGCTTGGAGGAACAGTATTCGCCCAAGAATGAGAGATTCAGACCGGGAAAACCATGCTTTGTCTATACTGCAAAGTCTGGTTTTTACCGTCTAGCACCACTGAAAACTAAGTGTATTGGCCAAGCAAAGCTATTCACTTTCCTAACACCAGCTGTGTGTTTATCTTCAAAGTCAAGTTCCTACAAGCATTTCTCACTTGGATTGGACAAAATTCCCCAAAGAATGAGATTCAGACTGGGAAAACAATGTTTTGTCTATATTGAATAGTCTGCTTTTACCCACTAGAACCACTTAAAACTAAGAA
Source organism: Rattus norvegicus (assembly GCF_021556685.1). Taxonomy (NCBI): domain Eukaryota; kingdom Metazoa; phylum Chordata; class Mammalia; order Rodentia; family Muridae; genus Rattus; species Rattus norvegicus. The sequence continues at coordinate 70,305,538 of NC_141555.1, forward strand.
TATTCTCCTGGTAAGAACAATTCCCTTTGCAAAAACACTTGCTGTGTGTTTGTCTTCAAAGTCAACTTTCTACAAGATTTTCCTGCTTGGAACACACAGAATTTGCCAAAGAGTGAGAGATTGAGACTGGGAAAAGCTTTTTTAGAATATATAGATAAGTATGCTTTTTACCAACTAGAACTACTTAAAACAGAGCTTAATCCCAAAGTAAGAACAATTCACTTTGTAAAACACTAGCTGTGTGTTTATCTTCAAAGTTCACTTCCTCCAAACTTTTCCCGATTGGAACGAACACGATACCTCTAAGAATGTGTGACTGAGACTGGGAAACACACGTTTTGTGTATATATAAAAGTCTGCTTTTTTCTCCTTTGAACCACTGAAAACTAAGCTTATTTTCCAAGTAACAGCACTTTACTTTGCAAAACACTACCTGTGTGTTTATCTTGAAAGTCAACTTCCTACAAGCTTTACACCCATGGAAAGGACAGAATTGGCCAAAGAATGAGAGATTCAGACTGGGAAAAACATGTTTGTCTATATTGAAAAGTCTGCTTTTTGCCTCAAGAACCACTTAAAAGTAAGCTTCTTCGCCTAGTAACAGCAATTCACTTTGCAAAACACTAGCTGTGTGTTTATCTTGAAAGTCAACTTCCTACAAGCTTTTCCCTCTTGGAATGAAGAGAATTCGCCAAAGAATGAAAGACTGAGACTGGGAAAAGCTTTTTCAGTCTATATAAATAAGTGTGCTTTTTACCGTCTAGAACCACTTAAAACTAAGCTTATTGGTCAAGTAACAGCAATTCACTTTGCAAAACAGTAGCTGCGTGTTTATCTTCAAAGTCAACTTCCTACAAGCTTTTCCTGCTGGAAGGAACAGAATTCTCCAAAGATTGTTGGATTCAGACTGGGAAATCCATGTTTTGTCTATATTGAAAAGTGTGCTTTTTTCCCTCTAGAACCACTTAGAGCTAAGCTTATTCGCCAAGTAACAGCGATTCACTTTGCAAATCATTAGCTTTGTGTTCAGCTTCAAAGTCAAGTTCCTACAAGCTTTTTCCGCATGGAACGAACAGAACTCGACTGAGAATGTGTCATTCAGACAGGGAAACGCACTTTTTTCTATATAGAGAGGTATGCTTATCACCTTCTAGGACCATTTAAAACAAAGCTTAATCACCAGGTAAGAACAATTCACTTGTAAAATGAAAAAAAAAAGGCTGTTTTTTTATCTTCAAAGTCAACTTCCTACAAGCTTTTCCCTCTTGGAATGAACAGAATTCGCCAAAGAATGAGAGACTAAGACTGGGAAAAGCTTTTTCAGTCTATATAAATAAGTCTGCTTTTTTACAGTCTAGAACCACTTAAAACTAAGATTATTGGTCAAGTAACAGCAATTCACTTTTCAAAACACTAGCTGTGTGTTTATCTTCAAAGTCAACTTCCTACAAGCTTTACCCCCTTGGAAAGAACAGAATTCGCCAAAGAATGAGAGATTCAGACTGGGAAACCCATGTTTGTCTATATTCAAAAGTCTGCTTTTTAGCCTCAAGAACAACTTAAAAGTAAGCTTATTCGCCTAGTAACAGAAATTCACTTTTCAAAACACTAGCTGTGTGTTTATCTTCAAAGTCAACTTCCTACAAGCTTTTCCCTTTTGGAACGAACAGAATTCACCAAAGAATGGGAGACTGAGACTGGGAAAAGCTTTTTCAGTCTATATGAATAAGTCTGCTTTTTACCATCTAGAACCAGTTAAAACTAAGCTTATTGGCCAAGTAACAGCAATTCATTTTGCAAAACACTAGCTGTGTGTTTATTTCAAAGTCAACATCTTCTAAGCTCTTCCCCCTTGGAGAGAACAGAATTCACCTAAGAATGTCTGATTCAGACTGGAAAATGCAAGTATTGTCTACATTGAAAGTCTGCTTTTTACTGTCTAGGACCACTTAAAACTAAGCCTATTGGCCAAGTAAGAGCAATTCACTTTGCAGATCCTTAGCTCTGTGTTTATCTTCAAAGTGAACTTCCTACAAGCTTTTGCCGCTTGGAACGAACAGAATTCGCCAAAGAATGTTGGATTCAGACTGGGAAACCCATGTTTGGTCCACATAGAAAAGTCTGCTTTTTACTGTCTAGAACCACTTAAAACTAAGCTTATTGGCCAAGTAACAGCAATTCACTTTGCAAAACCCTAGCTGTGTGTTTATTTTCAATGTCAACTTCTTACAAGCTTTTCATACTGGAACCAACAGAATTCTGCAAAGAATGTTGGATTCCGACTGGGAAACCCATGTTTTGTCTACATTGAAAAGTGTGCTTCTTACCCCATAGAACCACTTAAAACTAAGCTTTTTCACCAAGTAACAGCCATTCACTCTGCAAATCACCAGCTTTGTGTTCAGCTTCAAACTCAAGTTCCTACAAGCTTTTCCCAATTGGAAGGAACAGAATTAGCCAAAGAATGAGATATTGAGACTGGGAAAAGGATTTTTCGTCTATATAGAAAAGTATGCTTTTTACCATATAGAACTACTTAAAACTAAGCTTAATCACCAAGTAAGAACAATTCACTTTGTAAAAGGAAAAAAGGGGCTTTTTTTTTTATCTCCAAAGTCAACTTCCTACAAGCCTTTCCAGCCTGGAACGGACAGAATTCACCAAGGAATGTTTGATTCAGACTGAGAAAACCATGTTTTGTCAATCTTGAAAAGTCTGCTTTTTACTTTCTAGAACCACTTAAAACTAATCTTATCCGCCAAGTAACACCTTTCACTTTGCAAATCACTAGCTGTGTGTTTTTCTTCAAAGTCAAGTTCCTACAAGCTTTTCCCGCTTGGAAGGAACAGAATGCGCCTGAGAATGTGTGATTCGGACAGGGAAACACAATTCTTTTCTATATAGAAATGTATGCTTTTTACCTTCTAGGACCATTTAAAACAAAGGTTATTGGCCAAATAACCGCAATTCACTTTGTAAAACAGTAACTGTGTGTCTATCTTCAAAGTCAACTTCCTGCAAGCTTTTCCTGCTTGGAGGAACAGTATTCGCCCAAGAATGAGAGATTCAGACCGGGAAAACCATGCTTTGTCTATACTGCAAAGTCTGGTTTTTACCGTCTAGCACCACTGAAAACTAAGTGTATTGGCCAAGCAAAGCAATTCACTTTCCTAACACCAGCTGTGTGTTTATCTTCAAAGTCAAGTTCCTACAAGCATTTCTCACTTGGATTGGACAAAATTCCCCAAAGAATGAGATTCAGACTGGGAAAACAATGTTTTGTCTATATTGAATAGTCTGCTTTTACCCACTAGAACCACTTAAAACTAAGAATATTCTCCTGGTAAGAACAATTCCCTTTGCAAAAACACTTGCTGTGTGTTTGTCTTCAAAGTCAACTTTCTACAAGATTTTCCTGCTTGGAACACACAGAATTTGCCAAAGAGTGAGAGATTGAGACTGGGAAAAGCTTTTTTAGAATATATAGATAAGTATGCTTTTTACCAACTAGAACTACTTAAAACAGAGCTTAATCCCAAAGTAAGAACAATTCACTTTGTAAAACACTAGCTGTGTGTTTATCTTCAAAGTTCACTTCCTCCACACTTTTCCCGATTGGAACGAACACGATACCTCTAAGAATGTGTGACTGAGACTGGGAAACACACGTTTTGTGTATATATAAAAGTCTGCTTTTTTCTCCTTTGAACCACTGAAAACTAAGCTTATTTTCCAAGTAACAGCACTTTACTTTGCAAAACACTACCTGTGTGTTTATCTTGAAAGTCAACTTCCTACAAGCTTTACACCCATGGAAAGGACAGAATTGGCCAAAGAATGAGAGATTCAGACTGGGAAAAACATGTTTGTCTATATTGAAAAGTCTGCTTTTTGCCTCAAGAACCACTTAAAAGTAAGCTTCTTCGCCTAGTAACAGCAATTCACTTTGCAAAACACTAGCTGTGTGTTTATCTTGAAAGTCAACTTCCTACAAGCTTTTCCCTCTTGGAATGAAGAGAATTCGCCAAAGAATGAAAGACTGAGACTGGGAAAAGCTTTTTCAGTCTATATAAATAAGTGTGCTTTTTACCGTCTAGAACCACTTAAAACTAAGCTTATTGGTCAAGTAACAGCAATTCACTTTGCAAAACAGTAGCTGTGTGTTTATCTTCAAAGTCAACTTCCTACAAGCTTTTCCTGCTGGAAGGAACAGAATTCTCCAAAGATTGTTGGATTCAGACTGGGAAATCCATGTTTTGTCTATATTGAAAAGTGTGCTTTTTTCCCTCTAGAACCACTTAGAGCTAAGCTTATTCGCCAAGTAACAGCGATTCACTTTCCAAATCATTAGCTTTGTGTTCAGCTTCAAATTCAAGTTCCTACAAGCTTTTTCCGCATGGAACGAACAGAACTCGACTGAGAATGTGTCATTCAGACAGGGAAACGCACTTTTTTCTATATAGAGAGGTATGCTTATCACCTTCTAGGACCATTTAAAACAAAGCTTAATCACCAGGTAAGAACAATTCACTTGTAAAATGAAAAAAAAAAAGGCTGTTTTTTTATCTTCAAAGTCAACTTCCTACAAGCTTTTCCCTCTTGGAATGAACAGAATTCGCCAAAGAATGAGAGACTAAGACTGGGAAAAGCTTTTTCAGTCTATATAAATAAGTCTGCTTTTTTACAGTCTAGAACCACTTAAAACTAAGATTATTGGTCAAGTAACAGCAATTCACTTTTCAAAACACTAGCTGTGTGTTTATCTTCAAAGTCAACTTCCTACAAGCTTTACCCCCTTGGAAAGAACAGAATTCGCCAAAGAATGAGAGATTCAGACTGGGAAACCCATGTTTGTCTATATTCAAAAGTCTGCTTTTTAGCCTCAAGAACAACTTAAAAGTAAGCTTATTCGCCTAGTAACAGAAATTCACTTTTCAAAACACTAGCTGTGTGTTTATCTTCAAAGTCAACTTCCTACAAGCTTTTCCCTTTTGGAACGAACAGAATTCACCAAAGAATGGGAGACTGAGACTGGGAAAAGCTTTTTCAGTCTATATGAATAAGTCTGCTTTTTACCATCTAGAACCAGTTAAAACTAAGCTTATTGGCCAAGTAACAGCAATTCATTTTGCAAAACACTAGCTGTGTGTTTATTTCAAAGTCAACATCTTCTAAGCTCTTCCCCCTTGGAGAGAACAGAATTCACCTAAGAATGTCTGATTCAGACTGGAAAATGCAAGTATTGTCTACATTGAAAGTCTGCTTTTTACTGTCTAGAATCACTTAAAACTAAGCCTATTGGCCAAGTAAGAGCAATTCACTTTGCAGATCCTTAGCTCTGTGTTTATCTTCAAAGTGAACTTCCTACAAGCTTTTGCCGCTTGGAACGAACAGAATTCGCCAAAGAATGTTGGATTCAGACTGGGAAACCCATGTTTGGTCCACATAGAAAAGTCTGCTTTTTACTGTCTAGAACCACTTAAAACTAAGCTTATTGGCCAAGTAACAGCAATTCACTTTGCAAAACCCTAGCTGTGTGTTTATTTTCAATGTCAACTTCTTACAAGCTTTTCATACTGGAACCAACAGAATTCTGCAAAGAATGTTGGATTCCGACTGGGAAACCCATGTTTTGTCTACATTGAAAAGTGTGCTTCTTACCCCATAGAACCACTTAAAACTAAGCTTTTTCACCAAGTAACAGCCATTCACTCTGCAAATCACCAGCTTTGTGTTCAGCTTCAAACTCAAGTTCCTACAAGCTTTTCCCAATTGGAAGGAACAGAATTAGCCAAAGAATGAGATATTGAGACTGGGAAAAGGATTTTTCGTCTATATAGAAAAGTATGCTTTTTACCATATAGAACTACTTAAAACTAAGCTTAATCACCAAGTAAGAACAATTCACTTTGTAAAAGGAAAAAAGGGGCTTTTTTTTTTATCTCCAAAGTCAACTTCCTACAAGCCTTTCCAGCCTGGAACGGACAGAATTCACCAAGGAATGTTTGATTCAGACTGAGAAAACCATGTTTTGTCAATCTTGAAAAGTCTGCTTTTTACTTTCTAGAACCACTTAAAACTAATCTTATCCGCCAAGTAACACCTTTCACTTTGCAAATCACTAGCTGTGTGTTTTTCTTCAAAGTCAAGTTCCTACAAGCTTTTCCCGCTTGGAAGGAACAGAATGCGCCTGAGAATGTGTGATTCGGACAGGGAAACACAATTCTTTTCTATATAGAAATGTATGCTTTTTACCTTCTAGGACCATTTAAAACAAAGGTTATTGGCCAAATAACCGCAATTCACTTTGTAAAACAGTAACTGTGTGTCTATCTTCAAAGTCAACTTCCTGCAAGCTTTTCCTGCTTGGAGGAACAGTATTCGCCCAAGAATGAGAGATTCAGACCGGGAAAACCATGCTTTGTCTATACTGCAAAGTCTGGTTTTTACCGTCTAGCACCACTGAAAACTAAGTGTATTGGCCAAGCAAAGCAATTCACTTTCCTAACACCAGCTGTGTGTTTATCTTCAAAGTCAAGTTCCTACAAGCATTTCTCACTTGGATTGGACAAAATTCCCCAAAGAATGAGATTCAGACTGGGAAAACAATGTTTTGTCTATATTGAATAGTCTGCTTTTACCCACTAGAACCACTTAAAACTAAGAATATTCTCCTGGTAAGAACAATTCCCTTTGCAAAAACACTTGCTGTGTGTTTGTCTTCAAAGTCAACTTTCTACAAGATTTTCCTGCTTGGAACACACAGAATTTGCCAAAGAGTGAGAGATTGAGACTGGGAAAAGCTTTTTTAGAATATATAGATAAGTATGCTTTTTACCAACTAGAACTACTTAAAACAGAGCTTAATCCCAAAGTAAGAACAATTCACTTTGTAAAACACTAGCTGTGTGTTTATCTTCAAAGTTCACTTCCTCCAAACTTTTCCCGATTGGAACGAACACGATACCTCTAAGAATGTGTGACTGAGACTGGGAAACACACGTTTTGTGTATATATAAAAGTCTGCTTTTTTCTCCTTTGAACCACTGAAAACTAAGCTTATTTTCCAAGTAACAGCACTTTACTTTGCAAAACACTACCTGTGTGTTTATCTTGAAAGTCAACTTCCTACAAGCTTTACACCCATGGAAAGGACAGAATTGGCCAAAGAATGAGAGATTCAGACTGGGAAAAACATGTTTGTCTATATTGAAAAGTCTGCTTTTTGCCTCAAGAACCACTTAAAAGTAAGCTTCTTCGCCTAGTAACAGCAATTCACTTTGCAAAACACTAGCTGTGTGTTTATCTTGAAAGTCAACTTCCTACAAGCTTTTCCCTCTTGGAATGAAGAGAATTCGCCAAAGAATGAAAGACTGAGACTGGGAAAAGCTTTTTCAGTCTATATAAATAAGTGTGCTTTTTACCGTCTAGAACCACTTAAAACTAAGCTTATTGGTCAAGTAACAGCAATTCACTTTGCAAAACAGTAGCTGCGTGTTTATCTTCAAAGTCAACTTCCTACAAGCTTTTCCTGCTGGAAGGAACAGAATTCTCCAAAGATTGTTGGATTCAGACTGGGAAATCCATGTTTTGTCTATATTGAAAAGTGTGCTTTTTTCCCTCTAGAACCACTTAGAGCTAAGCTTATTCGCCAAGTAACAGCGATTCACTTTGCAAATCATTAGCTTTGTGTTCAGCTTCAAAGTCAAGTTCCTACAAGCTTTTTCCGCATGGAACGAACAGAACTCGACTGAGAATGTGTGATTCAGACAGGGAAACGCACTTTTTTCTATATAGAGAGGTATGCTTATCACCTTCTAGGACAATTTAAAACAAAGCTTAATCACCAGGTAAGAACAATTCAATTGTAAAATGAAAAAAAAAGGCTGCTTTTTTATCTTCAAAGTCAACTTCCTACAAGCTTTTCCCTCTTGGAATGAACAGAATTCGCCAAAGAATGAGAGACTAAGACTGGGAAAAGCTTTTTCAGTCTATATAAATAAGTGTGCTTTTTACCGTCTAGAACCACTTAAAACTAAGCTTATTGGTCAAGTAACAGCAATTCACTTTGCAAAACAGTAGCTGTGTGTTTATCTTCAAAGTCAACTTCCTACAAGCTTTTCCTGCTGGAAGGAACAGAATTCTCCAAAGATTGTTGGATTCAGACTGGGAAATCCATGTTTTGTCTATATTGAAAAGTGTGCTTTTTTCCCTCTAGAACCACTTAGAGCTAAGCTTATTCGCCAAGTAACAGCGATTCACTTTGCAAATCATTAGCTTTGTGTTCAGCTTCAAAGTCAAGTTCCTACAAGCTTTTTCCGCAGGGAACGAACAGAACTCGACTGAGAATGTGTGATTCAGACAGGGAAACGCACTTTTTTCTATATAGAGAGGTATGCTTATCACCTTCTAGGACCATTTAAAACAAAGCTTAATCACCAGGTAAGAACAATTCACTTGTAAAATGAAAAAAAAAAGGCTGTTTTTTTATCTTCAAAGTCAACTTCCTACAAGCTTTTCCCTCTTGGAATGAACAGAATTCGCCAAAGAATGAGAGACTAAGACTGGGAAAAGCTTTTTCAGTCTATATAAATAAGTCTGCTTTTTTACAGTCTAGAACCACTTAAAACTAAGATTATTGGTCAAGTAACAGCAATTCACTTTTCAAAACACTAGCTGTGTGTTTATCTTCAAAGTCAACTTCCTACAAGCTTTACCCCCTTGGAAAGAACAGAATTCGCCAAAGAATGAGAGATTCAGACTGGGAAACCCATGTTTGTCTATATTCAAAAGTCTGCTTTTTAGCCTCAAGAACAACTTAAAAGTAAGCTTATTCGCTTAGTAACAGAAATTCACTTTTCAAAACACTAGCTGTGTGTTTATCTTCAAAGTCAACTTCCAACAAGCTTTTCCCTTTTGGAATGAACAGAATTCACCAAAGAATGGGAGACTGAGACTGGGAAAAGCTTTTTCAGTCTATATGAATAAGTCTGCTTTTTACCATCTAGAACCAGTTAAAACTAAGCTTATTGGCCAAGTAACAGCAATTCATTTTGCAAAACACTAGCTGTGTGTTTATCTTGAAAGTCAACTTCCTACAAGCTTTTCCGTCTTGGAATGAACAGAATTCGCCAAAGAATGAGAGACTAAGACTGGGAAAAGCTTTTTCAGTCTATATAAATAAGTCTGCATTTTTACAGTCTAGAACCACTTAAAACTAAGATTATTGGTCAAGTAACAGCAATTCACTTTTCAAAACAGTAGCTGTGTGTTTATCTTCAAAGTCAACTTCCTATAAGCTTTACACCCTTGGAAAGAACAGAATTCGCCAAAGAATGAGAGATTCAGACTGGGAAACCCATGTTTGTCTATATTCAAAAGTCTGCTTTTTAGCCTCAAGAACAACTTAAAAGTAAGCTTATTCGCCTAGTAACAGAAATTCACTTTTCAAAACACTAGCTGTGTGTTTATCTTCAAAGTCAACTTCCTACAAGCTTTTCCCTTTTGGAACGAACAGAATTCACCAAAGAATGGGAGACTGAGACTGGGAAAAGCTTTTTCAGTCTATATGAATAAGTCTGCTTTTTACCATCTAGAACCAGTTAAAACTAAGCTTATTGGCCAAGTAACAGCAATTCATTTTGCAAAACACTAGCTGTGTGTTTATTTCAAAGTCAACATCTTCTAAGCTCTTCCCCCTTGGAGAGAACAGAATTCACCTAAGAATGTCTGATTCAGACTGGAAAATGCAAGTATTGTCTACATTGAAAGTCTGCTTTTTACTGTCTAGGACCACTTAAAACTAAGCCTATTGGCCAAGTAAGAGCAATTCACTTTGCAGATCCTTAGCTCTGTGTTTATCTTCAAAGTGAACTTCCTACAAGCTTTTGCCGCTTGGAACGAACAGAATTCGCCAAAGAATGTTGGATTCAGACTGGGAAACCCATGTTTGGTCCACATAGAAAAGTCTGCTTTTTACTGTCTAGAACCACTTAAAACTAAGCTTATTGGCCAAGTAACAGCAATTCACTTTGCAAAACCCTAGCTGTGTGTTTATTTTCAATGTCAACTTCCTACAAGCTTTTCATACTGGAACCAACAGAATTCTGCAAAGAATGTTGGATTCCGACTGGGAAACCCATGTTTTGTCTACATTTGAAAGTGTGCTTCTTACCCCATAGAACCACTTAAAACTAAGCTTTTTCACCAAGTAACAGCCATTCACTCTGCAAATCACCAGCTTTGTGTTCAGCTTCAAACTCAAGTTCCTACAAGCTTTTCCCAATTGGAAGGAACAGAATTAGCCAAAGAATGAGATATTGAGACTGGGAAAAGGATTTTTCGTCTATATAGAAAAGTATGCTTTTTACCATATAGAACTACTTAAAACTAAGCTTAATCACCAAGTAAGAACAATTCACTTTGTAAAAGGAAAAAAGGGGCTTTTTTTTTTATCTCCAAAGTCAACTTCCTACAAGCCTTTCCAGCCTGGAACAGACAGAATTCACCAAGGAATGTTTGATTCAGACTGAGAAAACCATGTTTTGTCAATCTTGAAAAGTCTGCTTTTTACTCTCTAGAACCACTTAAAACTAATCTTATCCGCCAAGTAACACCTTTCACTTTGCAAATCACTAGCTGTGTGTTTTTCTTCAAAGTCAAGTTCCTACAAGCTTTTCCCGCTTGGAAGGAACAGAATGCGCCTGAGAATGTGTGATTCGGACAGGGAAACACAATTCTTTTCTATATAGAAATGTATGCTTTTTACCTTCTAGGACCATTTAAAACAAAGGCTATTGGCCAAATAACCGCAATTCACTTTGTAAAACAGTAACTGTGTGTCTATCTTCAAATCAACTTCCTGCAAGCTTTTCCTGCTTGGAGGAACAGTATTCGCCCAAGAATGAGAGATTCAGACCGGGAAAACCATGCTTTGTCTATACTGCAAAGTCTGGTTTTTACCGTCTAGCACCACTGAAAACTAAGTGTATTGGCCAAGCAAAGCAATTCACTTTCCTAACACCAGCTGTGTGTTTATCTTCAAAGTCAAGTTCCTACAAGCATTTCTCACTTGGATTGGACAAAATTCCCCAAAGAATGAGATTCAGACTGGGAAAACAATGTTTTGTCTATATTGAATAGTCTGCTTTTACCCACTAGAACCACTTAAAACTAAGAATATTCTCCTGGTAAGAACAATTCCCTTTGCAAAAACACTTGCTGTGTGTTTGTCTTCAAAGTCAACTTTCTACAAGATTTTCCTGCTTGGAACACACAGAATTTGCCAAGAGTGAGATATTGAGACTGGGAAAAGCTTTTTTAGAATATATAGATAAGTATGCTTTTTACCAACTAGAACTACTTAAAACAGAGCTTAATCCCAAAGTAAGAACAATTCACTTTGTAAAACACTAGCTGTGTGTTTATCTTCAAAGTTCACTTCCTCCAAACTTTTCCCGATTGGAACGAACACGATTCCTCTAAGAATGTGTGACTGAGACTGGGAAACACACGTTTTGTGTATATATAAAAGTCTGCTTTTTTCTCCTTTGAACAACTGAAAACTAAGCTTATTTTCCAAGTAACAGCACTTTACTTTGCAAAACACTACCTGTGTGTTTATCTTGAAAGTCAACTTCCTACAAGCTTTACACCCATGGAAAGGACAGAATTGGCCAAAGAATGAGAGATTCAGACTGGGAAAAACATGTTTGTCTATATTGAAAAGTCTGCTTTTTGCCTCAAGAACCATTTAAAAGTAAGCTTCTTCGCCTAGTAACAGCAATTCACTTTGCAAAACACTAGCTGTGTGTTTATCTTGAAAGTCAACTTCCTACAAGCTTTTCCCTCTTGGAATGAAGAGAATTCGCCAAAGAATGAAAGACTGAGACTGGGAAAAGCTTTTTCAGTCTATATAAATAAGTGTGCTTTTTACCGTCTAGAACCACTTAAAACTAAGCTTATTGGTCAAGTAACAGCAATTCACTTTGCAAAACAGTAGCTGTGTGTTTATCTTCAAAGTCAACTTCCTACAAGCTTTACCTGCTGGAGGGAACAGAATTCTCCAAAGATTGTTGGATTCAGACTGGGAAATCCATGTTTTGTCTATATTGAAAAGTGTGCTTTTTTCCCTCTAGAACCACTTAGAGCTAAGCTTATTCGCCAAGTAACAGCGATTCACTTTGCAAATCATTAGCTTTGTGTTCAGCTTCAAAGTCAAGTTCCTACAAGCTTTTTCCGCATGGAACGAACAGAACTCGACTGAGAATGTGTGATTCAGACAGGGAAACGCACTTTTTTCTATATAGAGAGGTATGCTTATCACCTTCTAGGACCATTTAAAACAAAGCTTAATCACCAGGTAAGAACAATTCACTTGTAAAATGAAAAAAAAAGGCTGTTTTTTTATCTTCAAAGTCAACTTCCTACAAGCTTTTCCCTCTTGGAATGAACAGAATTCGCCAAAGAATGAGAGACTAAGACTAGGAAAAGCTTTTTCAGTCTATATAAATAAGTCTGCTTTTTTACAGTCTAGAACCACTTAAAACTAAGATTATTGGTCAAGTAACAGCAATTCACTTTTCAAAACACTAGCTGTGTGTTTATCTTCAAAGTCAACTTCCTACAAGCTTTACCCCCTTGGAAAGAACAGAATTCGCCAAAGAATGAGAGATTCAGACTGGGAAACCCATGTTTGTCTATATTCAAAAGTCTGCTTTTTAGCCTCAAGAACAACTTAAAAGTAAGCTTATTCGCCTAGTAACAGAAATTCACTTTTCAAAACACTAGCTGTGTGTTTATCTTCAAAGTCATCTTCCTAGAAGCTTTTCCCTTTTGGAACGAACAGAATTCACCAAAGAATGGGAGACTGATACTGGGAAAAGCTTTTTCAGTCTATATGAATAAGTCTGCTTTTTACCATCTAGAACCAGTTAAAACTAAGCTTATTGGCCAAGTAACAGCAATTCATTTTGCAAAACACTAGCTGTGTGTTTATCTTGAAAGTCAACTTCCTACAAGCTTTTCCCTCTTGGAATGAAGAGAATTCGCCAAAGAATGAAAGACTGAGACTGGGAAAAGCTTTTTCAGTCTATATAAATAAGTGTGCTTTTTACCGTCTAGAACCACTTAAAACTAAGCTTATTGGTCAAGTAACAGCAATTCACTGTGCAAAACAGTAGCTGCGTTTTTATCTTCAAAGTCAACTTCCTACAAGCTTTTCCTGCTGGAAGGAACAGAATTCTCCAAAGATTGTTGGATTCAGACTGGGAAATCTATGTTTTGTCTATTTTGAAAAGTGTGCTTTTTTCCCTCTAGAACCACTTAGAGCTAAGCTTATTCGCCAAGTAACAGCGATTCACTTTGCAAATCATTAGCTTTGTGTTCAGCTTCAAAGTCAAGTTCCTACAAGCTTTTTCCGCATGGAACGAACAGAACTCGACTGAGAATGTGTGATTCAGACAGGGAAACGCACTTTTTTCTATATAGAGAGGTATGCTTATCACCTTCTAGGACCCTTTAAAACAAAGCTTAATCACCAGGTAAGAACAATTCAATTGTAAAATGAAAAAAAAAGGCTGTTTTTTTATCTTCAAAGTCAACTTCCTACAAGCTTTTCCCTCTTGGAATGAACAGAATTCGCCAAAGAATGAGAGACTAAGACTGGGAAAAGCTTTTTCAGTCTATATAAATAAGTCTGCATTTCTACAGTCTAGAACCACTTAAAACTAAGATTATTGGTCAAGTAACAGCAATTCACTTTTCAAAACAGTAGCTGTGTGTTTATCTTCAAAGTCAACTTCCTATAAGCTTTACCCCCTTGGAAAGAACAGAATTCGCCAAAGAATGAGAGATTCAGACTGGGAAACCCATGTTTGTCTATATTCAAAAATCTGCTTTTTAGCCTCAAGAACAACTTAAAAGTAAGCTTATTCGCCTAGTAACAGAAATTCACTTTTCAAAACACTAGCTGTGTGTTTATCTTCAAAGTCAACTTCCTACAAGCTTTTCCCTTTTGGAACGAACAGAATTCACCAAAGAATGGGAGACTGAGACTGGGAAAAGCTTTTTCAGTCTATATGAATAAGTCTGCTTTTTACCATCTAGAACCAGTTAAAACTAAGCTTATTGGCCAAGTAACAGCAATTCATTTTGCAAAACACTAGCTGTGTGTTTATTTCAAAGTCAACATCTTCTAAGCTCTTCCCCCTTGGAGAGAACAGAATTCACCTAAGAATGTCTGATTCAGACTGGAAAATGCAAGTATTGTCTACATTGAAAGTCTGTTTTTTACTGTCTAGGACCACTTAAAACTAAGCCTATTGGCCAAGTAAGAGCAATTCACTTTGCAGATCCTTAGCTCTGTGTTTATCTTCAAAGTGAACTTCCTACAAGCTTTTGCCGCTTGGAACGAACAGAATTCGCCAAAGAATGTTGGATTCAGACTGGGAAACCCATGTTTGGTCCACATAGAAAAGTCTGCTTTTTACTGTGTAGAACCACTTAAAACTAAGCTTATTGGCCAAGTAACAGCAATTCACTTTGCAAAACCCTAGCTGTGTGTTTATTTTCAATGTCAACTTCCTACAAGCTTTTCATACTGGAACCAACAGAATTCTGCAAAGAATGTTGGATTCCGACTGGGAAACCCATGTTTTGTCTACATTTGAAAGTGTGCTTCTTACCCCATAGAACCACTTAAAACTAAGCTTTTTCACCAAGTAACAGCCATTCACTCTGCAAATCACCAGCTTTGTGTTCAGCTTCAAACTCAAGTTCCTACAAGCTTTTCCCAATTGGAAGGAACAGAATTAGCCAAAGAATGAGATATTGAGACTGGGAAAAGGATTTTTCGTCTATATAGAAAAGTATGCTTTTTACCATATAGAACTACTTAAAACTAAGCTTAATCACCAAGTAAGAACAATTCACTTTGTAAAAGGAAAAAAGGGGCTTTTTTTTTTATCTCCAAAGTCAACTTCCTACAAGCCTTTCCAGCCTGGAACAGACAGAATTCACCAAGGAATGTTTGATTCAGACTGAGAAAACCATGTTTTGTCAATCTTGAAAAGTCTGCTTTTTACTCTCTAGAACCACTTAAAACTAATCTTATCCGCCAAGTAACACCTTTCACTTTGCAAATCACTAGCTGTGTGTTTTTCTTCAAAGTCAAGTTCCTACAAGCTTTTCCCGCTTGGAAGGAACAGAATGCGCCTGAGAATGTGTGATTCGGACAGGGAAACACAATTCTTTTCTATATAGAAATGTATGCTTTTTACCTTCTAGGACCATTTAAAACAAAGGCTATTGGCCAAATAACCGCAATTCACTTTGTAAAACAGTAACTGTGTGTCTATCTTCAAATCAACTTCCTGCAAGCTTTTCCTGCTTGGAGGAACAGTATTCGCCCAAGAATGAGAGATTCAGACCGGGAAAACCATGCTTTGTCTATACTGCAAAGTCTGGTTTTTACCGTCTAGCACCACTGAAAACTAAGTGTATTGGCCAAGCAAAGCAATTCACTTTCCTAACACCAGCTGTGTGTTTATCTTCAAAGTCAAGTTCCTACAAGCATTTCTCACTTGGATTGGACAAAATTCCCCAAAGAATGAGATTCAGACTGGGAAAACAATGTTTTGTCTATATTGAATAGTCTGCTTTTACCCACTAGAACCACTTAAAACTAAGAATATTCTCCTGGTAAGAACAATTCCCTTTGCAAAAACACTTGCTGTGTGTTTGTCTTCAAAGTCAACTTTCTACAAGATTTTCCTGCTTGGAACACACAGAATTTGCCAAGAGTGAGATATTGAGACTGGGAAAAGCTTTTTTAGAATATATAGATAAGTATGCTTTTTACCAACTAGAACTACTTAAAACAGAGCTTAATCCCAAAGTAAGAACAATTCACTTTGTAAAACACTAGCTGTGTGTTTATCTTCAAAGTTCACTTCCTCCAAACTTTTCCCGATTGGAACGAACACGATTCCTCTAAGAATGTGTGACTGAGACTGGGAAACACACGTTTTGTGTATATATAAAAGTCTGCTTTTTTCTCCTTTGAACCACTGAAAACTAAGCTTATTTTCCAAGTAACAGCACTTTACTTTGCAAAACACTACCTGTGTGTTTATCTTGAAAGTCAACTTCCTACAAGCTTTACACCCATGGAAAGGACAGAATTGGCCAAAGAATGAGAGATTCAGACTGGGAAAAACATGTTTGTCTATATTGAAAAGTCTGCTTTTTGCCTCAAGAACCATTTAAAAGTAAGCTTCTTCGCCTAGTAACAGCAATTCACTTTGCAAAACACTAGCTGTGTGTTTATCTTGAAAGTCAACTTCCTACAAGCTTTTCCCTCTTGGAATGAAGAGAATTCGCCAAAGAATGAAAGACTGAGACTGGGAAAAGCTTTTTCAGTCTATATAAATAAGTGTGCTTTTTACCGTCTAGAACCACTTAAAACTAAGCTTATTGGTCAAGTAACAGCAATTCACTTTGCAAAACAGTAGCTGTGTGTTTATCTTCAAAGTCAACTTCCTACAAGCTTTACCTGCTGGAGGGAACAGAATTCTCCAAAGATTGTTGGATTCAGACTGGGAAATCCATGTTTTGTCTATATTGAAAAGTGTGCTTTTTTCCCTCTAGAACCACTTAGAGCTAAGCTTATTCGCCAAGTAACAGCGATTCACTTTGCAAATCATTAGCTTTGTGTTCAGCTTCAAAGTCAAGTTCCTACAAGCTTTTTCCGCATGCAACGAACAGAACTCGACTGAGAATGTGTGATTCAGACAGGGAAACGCACTTTTTTCTATATAGAGAGGTATGCTTATCACCTTCTAGGACCATTTAAAACAAAGCTTAATCACCAGGTAAGAACAATTCACTTGTAAAATTAAAAAAAAAGGCTGTTTTTTTATCTTCAAAGTCAACTTCCTACAAGCTTTTCCCTCTTGGAATGAACAGAATTCGCCAAAGAATGAGAGACTAAGACTAGGAAAAGCTTTTTCAGTCTATATAAATAAGTCTGCTTTTTTACAGTCTAGAACCACTTAAAACTAAGATTATTGGTCAAGTAACAGCAATTCACTTTTCAAAACACTAGCTGTGTGTTTATCTTCAAAGTCATCTTCCTAGAAGCTTTTCCCTTTTGGAACGAACAGAATTCACCAAAGAATGGGAGACTGATACTGGGAAAAGCTTTTTCAGTCTATATGAATAAGTCTGCTTTTTACCATCTAGAACCAGTTAAAACTAAGCTTATTGGCCAAGTAACAGCAATTCATTTTGCAAAACACTAGCTGTGTGTTTATCTTGAAAGTCAACTTCCTACAAGCTTTTCCCTCTTGGAATGAAGAGAATTCGCCAAAGAATGAAAGACTGAGACTGGGAAAAGCTTTTTCAGTCTATATAAATAAGTGTGCTTTTTACCGTCTAGAACCACTTAAAACTAAGCTTATTGGTCAAGTAACAGCAATTCACTGTGCAAAACAGTAGCTGCGTTTTTATCTTCAAAGTCAACTTCCTACAAGCTTTTCCTGCTGGAAGGAACAGAATTCTCCAAAGATTGTTGGATTCAGACTGGGAAATCTATGTTTTGTCTATTTTGAAAAGTGTGCTTTTTTCCCTCTAGAACCACTTAGAGCTAAGCTTATTCGCCAAGTAACAGCGATTCACTTTGCAAATCATTAGCTTTGTGTTCAGCTTCAAAGTCAAGTTCCTACAAGCTTTTTCCGCATGGAACGAACAGAACTCGACTGAGAATGTGTGATTCAGACAGGGAAACGCACTTTTTTCTATATAGAGAGGTATGCTTATCACCTTCTAGGACCCTTTAAAACAAAGCTTAATCACCAGGTAAGAACAATTCAATTGTAAAATGAAAAAAAAAGGCTGTTTTTTTATCTTCAAAGTCAACTTCCTACAAGCTTTTCCCTCTTGGAATGAACAGAATTCGCCAAAGAATGAGAGACTAAGACTGGGAAAAGCTTTTTCAGTCTATATAAATAAGTCTGCATTTCTACAGTCTAGAACCACTTAAAACTAAGATTATTGGTCAAGTAACAGCAATTCACTTTTCAAAACAGTAGCTGTGTGTTTATCTTCAAAGTCAACTTCCTATAAGCTTTACCCCCTTGGAAAGAACAGAATTCGCCAAAGAATGAGAGATTCAGACTGGGAAACCCATGTTTGTCTATATTCAAAAATCTGCTTTTTAGCCTCAAGAACAACTTAAAAGTAAGCTTATTCGCCTAGTAACAGAAATTCACTTTTCAAAACACTAGCTGTGTGTTTATCTTCAAAGTCAACTTCCTACAAGCTTTTCCCTTTTGGAACGAACAGAATTCACCAAAGAATGGGAGACTGAGACTGGGAAAAGCTTTTTCAGTCTATATGAATAAGTCTGCTTTTTACCATCTAGAACCAGTTAAAACTAAGCTTATTGGCCAAGTAACAGCAATTCATTTTGCAAAACACTAGCTGTGTGTTTATTTCAAAGTCAACATCTTCTAAGCTCTTCCCCCTTGGAGAGAACAGAATTCACCTAAGAATGTCTGATTCAGACTGGAAAATGCAAGTATTGTCTACATTGAAAGTCTGTTTTTTACTGTCTAGGACCACTTAAAACTAAGCCTATTGGCCAAGTAAGAGCAATTCACTTTGCAGATCCTTAGCTCTGTGTTTATCTTCAAAGTGAACTTCCTACAAGCTTTTGCCGCTTGGAACGAACAGAATTCGCCAAAGAATGTTGGATTCAGACTGGGAAACCCATGTTTGGTCCACATAGAAAAGTCTGCTTTTTACTGTGTAGAACCACTTAAAACTAAGCTTATTGGCCAAGTAACAGCAATTCACTTTGCAAAACCCTAGCTGTGTGTTTATTTTCAATGTCAACTTCCTACAAGCTTTTCATACTGGAACCAACAGAATTCTGCAAAGAATGTTGGATTCCGACTGGGAAACCCATGTTTTGTCTACATTTGAAAGTGTGCTTCTTACCCCATAGAACCACTTAAAACTAAGCTTTTTCACCAAGTAACAGCCATTCACTCTGCAAATCACCAGCTTTGTGTTCAGCTTCAAACTCAAGTTCCTACAAGCTTTTCCCAATTGGAAGGAACAGAATTAGCCAAAGAATGAGATATTGAGACTGGGAAAAGGATTTTTCGTCTATATAGAAAAGTATGCTTTTTACCATATAGAACTACTTAAAACTAAGCTTAATCACCAAGTAAGAACAATTCACTTTGTAAAAGGAAAAAAGGGGCTTTTTTTTTTATCTCCAAAGTCAACTTCCTACAAGCCTTTCCAGCCTGGAACAGACAGAATTCACCAAGGAATGTTTGATTCAGACTGAGAAAACCATGTTTTGTCAATCTTGAAAAGTCTGCTTTTTACTCTCTAGAACCACTTAAAACTAATCTTATCCGCCAAGTAACACCTTTCACTTTGCAAATCACTAGCTGTGTGTTTTTCTTCAAAGTCAAGTTCCTACAAGCTTTTCCCGCTTGGAAGGAACAGAATGCGCCTGAGAATGTGTGATTCGGACAGGGAAACACAATTCTTTTCTATATAGAAATGTATGCTTTTTACCTTCTAGGACCATTTAAAACAAAGGCTATTGGCCAAATAACTGCAATTCACTTTGTAAAACAGTAACTGTGTGTCTATCTTCAAATCAACTTCCTGCAAGCTTTTCCTGCTTGGAGGAACAGTATTCGCCCAAGAATGAGAGATTCAGACCGGGAAAACCATGCTTTGTCTATACTGCAAAGTCTGGTTTTTACCGTCTAGCACCACTGAAAACTAAGTGTATTGGCCAAGCAAAGCAATTCACTTTCCTAACACCAGCTGTGTGTTTATCTTCAAAGTCAAGTTCCTACAAGCATTTCTCACTTGGATTGGACAAAATTCCCCAAAGAATGAGATTCAGACTGGGAAAACAATGTTTTGTCTATATTGAATAGTCTGCTTTTACCCACTAGAACCACTTAAAACTAAGAATATTCTCCTGGTAAGAACAATTCCCTTTGCAAAAACACTTGCTGTGTGTTTGTCTTCAAAGTCAACTTTCTACAAGATTTTCCTGCTTGGAACACACAGAATTTGCCAAGAGTGAGATATTGAGACTGGGAAAAGCTTTTTTAGAATATATAGATAAGTATGCTTTTTACCAACTAGAACTACTTAAAACAGAGCTTAATCCCAAAGTAAGAACAATTCACTTTGTAAAACACTAGCTGTGTGTTTATCTTCAAAGTTCACTTCCTCCAAACTTTTCCCGATTGGAACGAACACGATTCCTCTAAGAATGTGTGACTGAGACTGGGAAACACACGTTTTGTGTATATATAAAAGTCTGCTTTTTTCTCCTTTGAACCACTGAAAACTAAGCTTATTTTCCAAGTAACAGCACTTTACTTTGCAAAACACTACCTGTGTGTTTATCTTGAAAGTCAACTTCCTACAAGCTTTACACCCATGGAAAGGACAGAATTGGCCAAAGAATGAGAGATTCAGACTGGGAAAAACATGTTTGTCTATATTGAAAAGTCTGCTTTTTGCCTCAAGAACCATTTAAAAGTAAGCTTCTTCGCCTAGTAACAGCAATTCACTTTGCAAAACACTAGCTGTGTGTTTATCTTGAAAGTCAACTTCCTACAAGCTTTTCCCTCTTGGAATGAAGAGAATTCGCCAAAGAATGAAAGACTGAGACTGGGAAAAGCTTTTTCAGTCTATATAAATAAGTGTGCTTTTTACCGTCTAGAACCACTTAAAACTAAGCTTATTGGTCAAGTAACAGCAATTCACTTTGCAAAACAGTAGCTGTGTGTTTATCTTCAAAGTCAACTTCCTACAAGCTTTACCTGCTGGAGGGAACAGAATTCTCCAAAGATTGTTGGATTCAGACTGGGAAATCCATGTTTTGTCTATATTGAAAAGTGTGCTTTTTTCCCTCTAGAACCACTTAGAGCTAAGCTTATTCGCCAAGTAACAGCGATTCACTTTGCAAATCATTAGCTTTGTGTTCAGCTTCAAAGTCAAGTTCCTACAAGCTTTTTCCGCATGGAACGAACAGAACTCGACTGAGAATGTGTGATTCAGACAGGGAAACGCACTTTTTTCTATATAGAGAGGTATGCTTATCACCTTCTAGGACCATTTAAAACAAAGCTTAATCACCAGGTAAGAACAATTCACTTGTAAAATGAAAAAAAAAGGCTGTTTTTTTATCTTCAAAGTCAACTTCCTACAAGCTTTTCCCTCTTGGAATGAACAGAATTCGCCAAA
Source organism: Rattus norvegicus (assembly GCF_021556685.1). Classification (NCBI taxonomy): domain Eukaryota; kingdom Metazoa; phylum Chordata; class Mammalia; order Rodentia; family Muridae; genus Rattus; species Rattus norvegicus. The sequence goes on from NC_141555.1 coordinate 70,326,829, forward strand.
GAATGAGAGACTAAGACTAGGAAAAGCTTTTTCAGTCTATATAAATAAGTCTGCTTTTTTACAGTCTAGAACCACTTAAAACTAAGATTATTGGTCAAGTAACAGCAATTCACTTTTCAAAACACTAGCTGTGTGTTTATCTTCAAAGTCAACTTCCTACAAGCTTTACCCCATTGGAAAGAACAGAATTCGCCAAAGAATGAGAGATTCAGACTGGGAAACCCATGTTTGTCTATATTCAAAAGTCTGCTTTTTAGCCTCAAGAACAACTTAAAAGTAAGCTTATTCGCCTAGTAACAGAAATTCACTTTTCAAAACACTAGCTGTGTGTTTATCTTCAAAGTCATCTTCCTAGAAGCTTTTCCCTTTTGGAACGAACAGAATTCACCAAAGAATGGGAGACTGATACTGGGAAAAGCTTTTTCAGTCTATATGAATAAGTCTGCTTTTTACCATCTAGAACCAGTTAAAACTAAGCTTATTGGCCAAGTAACAGCAATTCATTTTGCAAAACACTAGCTGTGTGTTTATCTTGAAAGTCAACTTCCTACAAGCTTTTCCCTCTTGGAATGAAGAGAATTCGCCAAAGAATGAAAGACTGAGACTGGGAAAAGCTTTTTCAGTCTATATAAATAAGTGTGCTTTTTACCGTCTAGAACCACTTAAAACTAAGCTTATTGGTCAAGTAACAGCAATTCACTGTGCAAAACAGTAGCTGCGTTTTTATCTTCAAAGTCAACTTCCTACAAGCTTTTCCTGCTGGAAGGAACAGAATTCTCCAAAGATTGTTGGATTCAGACTGGGAAATCTATGTTTTGTCTATTTTGAAAAGTGTGCTTTTTTCCCTCTAGAACCACTTAGAGCTAAGCTTATTCGCCAAGTAACAGCGATTCACTTTGCAAATCATTAGCTTTGTGTTCAGCTTCAAAGTCAAGTTACTACAAGCTTTTTCCGCATGGAACGAACAGAACTCGACTGAGAATGTGTGATTCAGACAGGGAAACGCACTTTTTTCTATATAGAGAGGTATGCTTATCACCTTCTAGGACCCTTTAAAACAAAGCTTAATCACCAGGTAAGAACAATTCAATTGTAAAATGAAAACAAAAGGCTGTTTTTTTATCTTCAAAGTCAACTTCCTACAAGCTTTTCCCTCTTGGAATGAACAGAATTCGCCAAAGAATGAGAGACTAAGACTGGGAAAAGCTTTTTCAGTCTATATAAATAAGTCTGCATTTCTACAGTCTAGAACCACTTAAAACTAAGATTATTGGTCAAGTAACAGCAATTCACTTTTCAAAACAGTAGCTGTGTGTTTATCTTCAAAGTCAACTTCCTATAAGCTTTACCCCCTTGGAAAGAACAGAATTCGCCAAAGAATGAGAGATTCAGACTGGGAAACCCATGTTTGTCTATATTCAAAAGTCTGCTTTTTAGCCTCAAGAACAACTTAAAAGTAAGCTTATTCGCCTAGTAACAGAAATTCACTTTTCAAAACACTAGCTGTGTGTTTATCTTCAAAGTCATCTTCCTAGAAGCTTTTCCCTTTTGGAACGAACAGAATTCACCAAAGAATGGGAGACTGATACTGGGAAAAGCTTTTTCAGTCTATATGAATAAGTCTGCTTTTTACCATCTAGAACCAGTTAAAACTAAGCTTATTGGCCAAGTAACAGCAATTCATTTTGCAAAACACTAGCTGTGTGTTTATCTTGAAAGTCAACTTCCTACAAGCTTTTCCCTCTTGGAATGAAGAGAATTCGCCAAAGAATGAAAGACTGAGACTGGGAAAAGCTTTTTCAGTCTATATAAATAAGTGTGCTTTTTACCGTCTAGAACCACTTAAAACTAAGCTTATTGGTCAAGTAACAGCAATTCACTGTGCAAAACAGTAGCTGCGTTTTTATCTTCAAAGTCAACTTCCTACAAGCTTTTCCTGCTGGAAGGAACAGAATTCTCCAAAGATTGTTGGATTCAGACTGGGAAATCTATGTTTTGTCTATTTTGAAAAGTGTGCTTTTTTCCCTCTAGAACCACTTAGAGCTAAGCTTATTCGCCAAGTAACAGCGATTCACTTTGCAAATCATTAGCTTTGTGTTCAGCTTCAAAGTCAAGTTCCTACAAGCTTTTTCCGCATGGAACGAACAGAACTCGACTGAGAATGTGTGATTCAGACAGGGAAACGCACTTTTTTCTATATAGAGAGGTATGCTTATCACCTTCTAGGACCCTTTAAAACAAAGCTTAATCACCAGGTAAGAACAATTCAATTGTAAAATGAAAAAAAAAGGCTGTTTTTTTATCTTCAAAGTCAACTTCCTACAAGCTTTTCCCTCTTGGAATGAACAGAATTCGCCAAAGAATGAGAGACTAAGACTGGGAAAAGCTTTTTCAGTCTATATAAATAAGTCTGCATTTCTACAGTCTAGAACCACTTAAAACTAAGATTATTGGTCAAGTAACAGCAATTCACTTTTCAAAACAGTAGCTGTGTGTTTATCTTCAAAGTCAACTTCCTATAAGCTTTACCCCCTTGGAAAGAACAGAATTCGCCAAAGAATGAGAGATTCAGACTGGGAAACCCATGTTTGTCTATATTCAAAAATCTGCTTTTTAGCCTCAAGAACAACTTAAAAGTAAGCTTATTCGCCTAGTAACAGAAATTCACTTTTCAAAACACTAGCTGTGTGTTTATCTTCAAAGTCAACTTCCTACAAGCTTTTCCCTTTTGGAACGAACAGAATTCACCAAAGAATGGGAGACTGAGACTGGGAAAAGCTTTTTCAGTCTATATGAATAAGTCTGCTTTTTACCATCTAGAACCAGTTAAAACTAAGCTTATTGGCCAAGTAACAGCAATTCATTTTGCAAAACACTAGCTGTGTGTTTATTTCAAAGTCAACATCTTCTAAGCTCTTCCCCCTTGGAGAGAACAGAATTCACCTAAGAATGTCTGATTCAGACTGGAAAATGCAAGTATTGTCTACATTGAAAGTCTGTTTTTTACTGTCTAGGACCACTTAAAACTAAGCCTATTGGCCAAGTAAGAGCAATTCACTTTGCAGATCCTTAGCTCTGTGTTTATCTTCAAAGTGAACTTCCTACAAGCTTTTGCCGCTTGGAACGAACAGAATTCGCCAAAGAATGTTGGATTCAGACTGGGAAACCCATGTTTGGTCCACATAGAAAAGTCTGCTTTTTACTGTCTAGAACCACTTAAAACTAAGCTTATTGGCCAAGTAACAGCAATTCACTTTGCAAAACCCTAGCTGTGTGTTTATTTTCAATGTCAACTTCCTACAAGCTTTTCATACTGGAACCAACAGAATTCTGCAAAGAATGTTGGATTCCGACTGGGAAACCCATGTTTTGTCTACATTTGAAAGTGTGCTTCTTACCCCATAGAACCACTTAAAACTAAGCTTTTTCACCAAGTAACAGCCATTCACTCTGCAAATCACCAGCTTTGTGTTCAGCTTCAAACTCAAGTTCCTACAAGCTTTTCCCAATTGGAAGGAACAGAATTAGCCAAAGAATGAGATATTGAGACTGGGAAAAGGATTTTTCGTCTATATAGAAAAGTATGCTTTTTACCATATAGAACTACTTAAAACTAAGCTTAATCACCAAGTAAGAACAATTCACTTTGTAAAAGGAAAAAAGGGGCTTTTTTTTTTATCTCCAAAGTCAACTTCCTACAAGCCTTTCCAGCCTGGAACAGACAGAATTCACCAAGGAATGTTTGATTCAGACTGAGAAAACCATGTTTTGTCAATCTTGAAAAGTCTGCTTTTTACCCTCTAGAACCACTTAAAACTAATCTTATCCGCCAAGTAACACCTTTCACTTTGCAAATCACTAGCTGTGTGTTTTTCTTCAAAGTCAAGTTCCTACAAGCTTTTCCCGCTTGGAAGGAACAGAATGCGCCTGAGAATGTGTGATTCGGACAGGGAAACACAATTCTTTTCTATATAGAAATGTATGCTTTTTACCTTCTAGGACCATTTAAAACAAAGGCTATTGGCCAAATAACCGCAATTCACTTTGTAAAACAGTAACTGTGTGTCTATCTTCAAAGTCAACTTCCTGCAAGCTTTTCCTGCTTGGAGGAACAGTATTCGCCCAAGAATGAGAGATTCAGACCGGGAAAACCATGCTTTGTCTATACTGCAAAGTCTGGTTTTTACCGTCTAGCACCACTGAAAACTAAGTGTATTGGCCAAGCAAAGCAATTCACTTTCCTAACACCAGCTGTGTGTTTATCTTCAAAGTCAAGTTCCTACAAGCATTTCTCACTTGGATTGGACAAAATTCCCCAAAGAATGAGATTCAGACTGGGAAAACAATGTTTTGTCTATATTGAATAGTCTGCTTTTACCCACTAGAACCACTTAAAACTAAGAATATTCTCCTGGTAAGAACAATTCCCTTTGCAAAAACACTTGCTGTGTGTTTGTCTTCAAAGTCAACTTTCTACAAGATTTTCCTGCTTGGAACACACAGAATTTGCCAAGAGTGAGATATTGAGACTGGGAAAAGCTTTTTTAGAATATATAGATAAGTATGCTTTTTACCAACTAGAACTACTTAAAACAGAGCTTAATCCCAAAGTAAGAACAATTCACTTTGTAAAACACTAGCTGTGTGTTTATCTTCAAAGTTCACTTCCTCCAAACTTTTCCCGATTGGAACGAACACGATTCCTCTAAGAATGTGTGACTGAGACTGGGAAACACACGTTTTGTGTATATATAAAAGTCTGCTTTTTTCTCCTTTGAACCACTGAAAACTAAGCTTATTTTCCAAGTAACAGCACTTTACTTTGCAAAACACTACCTGTGTGTTTATCTTGAAAGTCAACTTCCTACAAGCTTTACACCCATGGAAAGGACAGAATTGGCCAAAGAATGAGAGATTCAGACTGGGAAAAACATGTTTGTCTATATTGAAAAGTCTGCTTTTTGCCTCAAGAACCATTTAAAAGTAAGCTTCTTCGCCTAGTAACAGCAATTCACTTTGCAAAACACTAGCTGTGTGTTTATCTTGAAAGTCAACTTCCTACAAGCTTTTCCCTCTTGGAATGAAGAGAATTCGCCAAAGAATGAAAGACTGAGACTGGGAAAAGCTTTTTCAGTCTATATAAATAAGTGTGCTTTTTACCGTCTAGAACCACTTAAAACTAAGCTTATTGGTCAAGTAACAGCAATTCACTTTGCAAAACAGTAGCTGTGTGTTTATCTTCAAAGTCAACTTCCTACAAGCTTTACCTGCTGGAGGGAACAGAATTCTCCAAAGATTGTTGGATTCAGACTGGGAAATCCATGTTTTGTCTATATTGAAAAGTGTGCTTTTTTCCCTCTAGAACCACTTAGAGCTAAGCTTATTCGCCAAGTAACAGCGATTCACTTTGCAAATCATTAGCTTTGTGTTCAGCTTCAAAGTCAAGTTCCTACAAGCTTTTTCCGCATGGAACGAACAGAACTCGACTGAGAATGTGTGATTCAGACAGGGAAACGCACTTTTTTCTATATAGAGAGGTATGCTTATCACCTTCTAGGACCATTTAAAACAAAGCTTAATCACCAGGTAAGAACAATTCACTTGTAAAATGAAAAAAAAAGGCTGTTTTTTTATCTTCAAAGTCAACTTCCTACAAGCTTTTCCCTCTTGGAATGAACAGAATTCGCCAAAGAATGAGAGACTAAGACTAGGAAAAGCTTTTTCAGTCTATATAAATAAGTCTGCTTTTTTACAGTCTAGAACCACTTAAAACTAAGATTATTGGTCAAGTAACAGCAATTCACTTTTCAAAACACTAGCTGTGTGTTTATCTTCAAAGTCAACTTCCTACAAGCTTTACCCCCTTGGAAAGAACAGAATTCGCCAAAGAATGAGAGATTCAGACTGGGAAACCCATGTTTGTCTATATTCAAAAGTCTGCTTTTTAGCCTCAAGAACAACTTAAAAGTAAGCTTATTCGCCTAGTAACAGAAATTCACTTTTCAAAACACTAGCTGTGTGTTTATCTTCAAAGTCATCTTCCTAGAAGCTTTTCCCTTTTGGAACGAACAGAATTCACCAAAGAATGGGAGACTGATACTGGGAAAAGCTTTTTCAGTCTATATGAATAAGTCTGCTTTTTACCATCTAGAACCAGTTAAAACTAAGCTTATTGGCCAAGTAACAGCAATTCATTTTGCAAAACACTAGCTGTGTGTTTATCTTGAAAGTCAACTTCCTACAAGCTTTTCCCTCTTGGAATGAAGAGAATTCGCCAAAGAATGAAAGACTGAGACTGGGAAAAGCTTTTTCAGTCTATATAAATAAGTGTGCTTTTTACCGTCTAGAACCACTTAAAACTAAGCTTATTGGTCAAGTAACAGCAATTCACTGTGCAAAACAGTAGCTGCGTTTTTATCTTCAAAGTCAACTTCCTACAAGCTTTTCCTGCTGGAAGGAACAGAATTCTCCAAAGATTGTTGGATTCAGACTGGGAAATCTATGTTTTGTCTATTTTGAAAAGTGTGCTTTTTTCCCTCTAGAACCACTTAGAGCTAAGCTTATTCGCCAAGTAACAGCGATTCACTTTGCAAATCATTAGCTTTGTGTTCAGCTTCAAAGTCAAGTTCCTACAAGCTTTTTCCGCATGGAACGAACAGAACTCGACTGAGAATGTGTGATTCAGACAGGGAAACGCACTTTTTTCTATATAGAGAGGTATGCTTATCACCTTCTAGGACCCTTTAAAACAAAGCTTAATCACCAGGTAAGAACAATTCAATTGTAAAATGAAAAAAAAAGGCTGTTTTTTTATCTTCAAAGTCAACTTCCTACAAGCTTTTCCCTCTTGGAATGAACAGAATTCGCCAAAGAATGAGAGACTAAGACTGGGAAAAGCTTTTTCAGTCTATATAAATAAGTCTGCATTTCTACAGTCTAGAACCACTTAAAACTAAGATTATTGGTCAAGTAACAGCAATTCACTTTTCAAAACAGTAGCTGTGTGTTTATCTTCAAAGTCAACTTCCTATAAGCTTTACCCCCTTGGAAAGAACAGAATTCGCCAAAGAATGAGAGATTCAGACTGGGAAACCCATGTTTGTCTATATTCAAAAATCTGCTTTTTAGCCTCAAGAACAACTTAAAAGTAAGCTTATTCGCCTAGTAACAGAAATTCACTTTTCAAAACACTAGCTGTGTGTTTATCTTCAAAGTCAACTTCCTACAAGCTTTTCCCTTTTGGAACGAACAGAATTCACCAAAGAATGGGAGACTGAGACTGGGAAAAGCTTTTTCAGTCTATATGAATAAGTCTGCTTTTTACCATCTAGAACCAGTTAAAACTAAGCTTATTGGCCAAGTAACAGCAATTCATTTTGCAAAACACTAGCTGTGTGTTTATTTCAAAGTCAACATCTTCTAAGCTCTTCCCCCTTGGAGAGAACAGAATTCACCTAAGAATGTCTGATTCAGACTGGAAAATGCAAGTATTGTCTACATTGAAAGTCTGTTTTTTACTGTCTAGGACCACTTAAAACTAAGCCTATTGGCCAAGTAAGAGCAATTCACTTTGCAGATCCTTAGCTCTGTGTTTATCTTCAAAGTGAACTTCCTACAAGCTTTTGCCGCTTGGAACGAACAGAATTCGCCAAAGAATGTTGGATTCAGACTGGGAAACCCATGTTTGGTCCACATAGAAAAGTCTGCTTTTTACTGTGTAGAACCACTTAAAACTAAGCTTATTGGCCAAGTAACAGCAATTCACTTTGCAAAACCCTAGCTGTGTGTTTATTTTCAATGTCAACTTCCTACAAGCTTTTCATACTGGAACCAACAGAATTCTGCAAAGAATGTTGGATTCCGACTGGGAAACCCATGTTTTGTCTACATTTGAAAGTGTGCTTCTTACCCCATAGAACCACTTAAAACTAAGCTTTTTCACCAAGTAACAGCCATTCACTCTGCAAATCACCAGCTTTGTGTTCAGCTTCAAACTCAAGTTCCTACAAGCTTTTCCCAATTGGAAGGAACAGAATTAGCCAAAGAATGAGATATTGAGACTGGGAAAAGGATTTTTCGTCTATATAGAAAAGTATGCTTTTTACCATATAGAACTACTTAAAACTAAGCTTAATCACCAAGTAAGAACAATTCACTTTGTAAAAGGAAAAAAGGGGCTTTTTTTTTTATCTCCAAAGTCAACTTCCTACAAGCCTTTCCAGCCTGGAACAGACAGAATTCACCAAGGAATGTTTGATTCAGACTGAGAAAACCATGTTTTGTCAATCTTGAAAAGTCTGCTTTTTACTCTCTAGAACCACTTAAAACTAATCTTATCCGCCAAGTAACACCTTTCACTTTGCAAATCACTAGCTGTGTGTTTTTCTTCAAAGTCAAGTTCCTACAAGCTTTTCCCGCTTGGAAGGAACAGAATGCGCCTGAGAATGTGTGATTCGGACAGGGAAACACAATTCTTTTCTATATAGAAATGTATGCTTTTTACCTTCTAGGACCATTTAAAACAAAGGCTATTGGCCAAATAACCGCAATTCACTTTGTAAAACAGTAACTGTGTGTCTATCTTCAAATCAACTTCCTGCAAGCTTTTCCTGCTTGGAGGAACAGTATTCGCCCAAGAATGAGAGATTCAGACCGGGAAAACCATGCTTTGTCTATACTGCAAAGTCTGGTTTTTACCGTCTAGCACCACTGAAAACTAAGTGTATTGGCCAAGCAAAGCAATTCACTTTCCTAACACCAGCTGTGTGTTTATCTTCAAAGTCAAGTTCCTACAAGCATTTCTCACTTGGATTGGACAAAATTCCCCAAAGAATGAGATTCAGACTGGGAAAACAATGTTTTGTCTATATTGAATAGTCTGCTTTTACCCACTAGAACCACTTAAAACTAAGAATATTCTCCTGGTAAGAACAATTCCCTTTGCAAAAACACTTGCTGTGTGTTTGTCTTCAAAGTCAACTTTCTACAAGATTTTCCTGCTTGGAACACACAGAATTTGACAAGAGTGAGATATTGAGACTGGGAAAAGCTTTTTTAGAATATATAGATAAGTATGCTTTTTACCAACTAGAACTACTTAAAACAGAGCTTAATCCCAAAGTAAGAACAATTCACTTTGTAAAACACTAGCTGTGTGTTTATCTTCAAAGTTCACTTCCTCCAAACTTTTCCCGATTGGAACGAACACGATTCCTCTAAGAATGTGTGACTGAGACTGGGAAACACACGTTTTGTGTATATATAAAAGTCTGCTTTTTTCTCCTTTGAACCACTGAAAACTAAGCTTATTTTCCAAGTAACAGCACTTTACTTTGCAAAACACTACCTGTGTGTTTATCTTGAAAGTCAACTTCCTACAAGCTTTACACCCATGGAAAGGACAGAATTGGCCAAAGAATGAGAGATTCAGACTGGGAAAAACATGTTTGTCTATATTGAAAAGTCTGCTTTTTGCCTCAAGAACCATTTAAAAGTAAGCTTCTTCGCCTAGTAACAGCAATTCACTTTGCAAAACACTAGCTGTGTGTTTATCTTGAAAGTCAACTTCCTACAAGCTTTTCCCTCTTGGAATGAAGAGAATTCGCCAAAGAATGAAAGACTGAGACTGGGAAAAGCTTTTTCAGTCTATATAAATAAGTGTGCTTTTTACCGTCTAGAACCACTTAAAACTAAGCTTATTGGTCAAGTAACAGCAATTCACTTTGCAAAACAGTAGCTGTGTGTTTATCTTCAAAGTCAACTTCCTACAAGCTTTACCTGCTGGAGGGAACAGAATTCTCCAAAGATTGTTGGATTCAGACTGGGAAATCCATGTTTTGTCTATATTGAAAAGTGTGCTTTTTTCCCTCTAGAACCACTTAGAGCTAAGCTTATTCGCCAAGTAACAGCGATTCACTTTGCAAATCATTAGCTTTGTGTTCAGCTTCAAAGTCAAGTTCCTACAAGCTTTTTCCGCATGGAACGAACAGAACTCGACTGAGAATGTGTGATTCAGACAGGGAAACGCACTTTTTTCTATATAGAGAGGTATGCTTATCACCTTCTAGGACCATTTAAAACAAAGCTTAATCACCAGGTAAGAACAATTCACTTGTAAAATGAAAAAAAAAGGCTGTTTTTTTATCTTCAAAGTCAACTTCCTACAAGCTTTTCCCTCTTGGAATGAACAGAATTCGCCAAAGAATGAGAGACTAAGACTAGGAAAAGCTTTTTCAGTCTATATAAATAAGTCTGCTTTTTTACAGTCTAGAACCACTGAAAACTAAGATTATTGGTCAAGTAACAGCAATTCACTTTTCAAAACACTAGCTGTGTGTTTATCTTCAAAGTCAACTTCCTACAAGCTTTACCCCCTTGGAAAGAACAGAATTCGCCAAAGAATGAGAGATTCAGACTGGGAAACCCATGTTTGTCTATATTCAAAAGTCTGCTTTTTAGCCTCAAGAACAACTTAAAAGTAAGCTTATTCGCCTAGTAACAGAAATTCACTTTTCAAAACACTAGCTGTGTGTTTATCTTCAAAGTCATCTTCCTAGAAGCTTTTCCCTTTTGGAACGAACAGAATTCACCAAAGAATGGGAGACTGATACTGGGAAAAGCTTTTTCAGTCTATATGAATAAGTCTGCTTTTTACCATCTAGAACCAGTTAAAACTAAGCTTATTGGCCAAGTAACAGCAATTCATTTTGCAAAACACTAGCTGTGTGTTTATCTTGAAAGTCAACTTCCTACAAGCTTTTCCCTGTTGGAATGAAGAGAATTCGCCAAAGAATGAAAGACTGAGACTGGGAAAAGCTTTTTCAGTCTATATAAATAAGTGTGCTTTTTACCGTCTAGAACCACTTAAAACTAAGCTTATTGGTCAAGTAACAGCAATTCACTGTGCAAAACAGTAGCTGCGTTTTTATCTTCAAAGTCAACTTCCTACAAGCTTTTCCTGCTGGAAGGAACAGAATTCTCCAAAGATTGTTGGATTCAGACTGGGAAATCTATGTTTTGTCTATTTTGAAAAGTGTGCTTTTTTCCCTCTAGAACCACTTAGAGCTAAGCTTATTCGCCAAGTAACAGCGATTCACTTTGCAAATCATTAGCTTTGTGTTCAGCTTCAAAGTCAAGTTCCTACAAGCTTTTTCCGCATGGAACGAACAGAACTCGACTGAGAATGTGTGATTCAGACAGGGAAACGCACTTTTTTCTATATAGAGAGGTATGCTTATCACCTTCTAGGACCCTTTAAAACAAAGCTTAATCACCAGGTAAGAACAATTCAATTGTAAAATGAAAAAAAAAGGCTGTTTTTTTATCTTCAAAGTCAACTTCCTACAAGCTTTTCCCTCTTGGAATGAACAGAATTCGCCAAAGAATGAGAGACTAAGACTGGGAAAAGCTTTTTCAGTCTATATAAATAAGTCTGCATTTCTACAGTCTAGAACCACTTAAAACTAAGATTATTGGTCAAGTAACAGCAATTCACTTTTCAAAACAGTAGCTGTGTGTTTATCTTCAAAGTCAACTTCCTATAAGCTTTACCCCCTTGGAAAGAACAGAATTCGCCAAAGAATGAGAGATTCAGACTGGGAAACCCATGTTTGTCTATATTCAAAAATCTGCTTTTTAGCCTCAAGAACAACTTAAAAGTAAGCTTATTCGCCTAGTAACAGAAATTCACTTTTCAAAACACTAGCTGTGTGTTTATCTTCAAAGTCAACTTCCTACAAGCTTTTCCCTTTTGGAACGAACAGAATTCACCAAAGAATGGGAGACTGAGACTGGGAAAAGCTTTTTCAGTCTATATGAATAAGTCTGCTTTTTACCATCTAGAACCAGTTAAAACTAAGCTTATTGGCCAAGTAACAGCAATTCATTTTGCAAAACACTAGCTGTGTGTTTATTTCAAAGTCAACATCTTCTAAGCTCTTCCCCCTTGGAGAGAACAGAATTCACCTAAGAATGTCTGATTCAGACTGGAAAATGCAAGTATTGTCTACATTGAAAGTCTGTTTTTTACTGTCTAGGACCACTTAAAACTAAGCCTATTGGCCAAGTAAGAGCAATTCACTTTGCAGATCCTTAGCTCTGTGTTTATCTTCAAAGTGAACTTCCTACAAGCTTTTGCCGCTTGGAACGAACAGAATTCGCCAAAGAATGTTGGATTCAGACTGGGAAACCCATGTTTGGTCCACATAGAAAAGTCTGCTTTTTACTGTCTAGAACCACTTAAAACTAAGCTTATTGGCCAAGTAACAGCAATTCACTTTGCAAAACCCTAGCTGTGTGTTTATTTTCAATGTCAACTTCCTACAAGCTTTTCATACTGGAACCAACAGAATTCTGCAAAGAATGTTGGATTCCGACTGGGAAACCCATGTTTTGTCTACATTTGAAAGTGTGCTTCTTACCCCATAGAACCACTTAAAACTAAGCTTTTTCACCAAGTAACAGCCATTCACTCTGCAAATCACCAGCTTTGTGTTCAGCTTCAAACTCAAGTTCCTACAAGCTTTTCCCAATTGGAAGGAACAGAATTAGCCAAAGAATGAGATATTGAGACTGGGAAAAGGATTTTTCGTCTATATAGAAAAGTATGCTTTTTACCATATAGAACTACTTAAAACTAAGCTTAATCACCAAGTAAGAACAATTCACTTTGTAAAAGGAAAAAAGGGGCTTTTTTTTTTATCTCCAAAGTCAACTTCCTACAAGCCTTTCCAGCCTGGAACAGACAGAATTCACCAAGGAATGTTTGATTCAGACTGAGAAAACCATGTTTTGTCAATCTTGAAAAGTCTGCTTTTTACTCTCTAGAACCACTTAAAACTAATCTTATCCGCCAAGTAACACCTTTCACTTTGCAAATCACTAGCTGTGTGTTTTTCTTCAAAGTCAAGTTCCTACAAGCTTTTCCCGCTTGGAAGGAACAGAATGCGCCTGAGAATGTGTGATTCGGACAGGGAAACACAATTCTTTTCTATATAGAAATGTATGCTTTTTACCTTCTAGGACCATTTAAAACAAAGGCTATTGGCCAAATAACCGCAATTCACTTTGTAAAACAGTAACTGTGTGTCTATCTTCAAATCAACTTCCTGCAAGCTTTTCCTGCTTGGAGGAACAGTATTCGCCCAAGAATGAGAGATTCAGACCGGGAAAACCATGCTTTGTCTATACTGCAAAGTCTGGTTTTTACCGTCTAGCACCACTGAAAACTAAGTGTATTGGCCAAGCAAAGCAATTCACTTTCCTAACACCAGCTGTGTGTTTATCTTCAAAGTCAAGTTCCTACAAGCATTTCTCACTTGGATTGGACAAAATTCCCCAAAGAATGAGATTCAGACTGGGAAAACAATGTTTTGTCTATATTGAATAGTCTGCTTTTACCCACTAGAACCACTTAAAACTAAGAATATTCTCCTGGTAAGAACAATTCCCTTTGCAAAAACACTTGCTGTGTGTTTGTCTTCAAAGTCAACTTTCTACAAGATTTTCCTGCTTGGAACACACAGAATTTGCCAAAGAGTGAGAGATTGAGACTGGGAAAAGCTTTTTTAGAATATATAGATAAGTATGCTTTTTACCAACTAGAACTACTTAAAACAGAGCTTAATCCCAAAGTAAGAACAATTCACTTTGTAAAACACTAGCTGTGTGTTTATCTTCAAAGTTCACTTCCACAAACTTTTCCCGATTGGAACGAACACGATTCCTCTAAGAATGTGTGACTGAGACTGGGAAACACACGTTTTGTGTATATATAAAAGTCTGCTTTTTTCTCCTTTGAACCACTGAAAACTAAGCTTATTTTCCAAGTAACAGCACTTTACTTTGCAAAACACTACCTGTGTGTTTATCTTGAAAGTCAACTTCCTACAAGCTTTACACCCATGGAAAGGACAGAATTGGCCAAAGAATGAGAGATTCAGACTGGGAAAAACATGTTTGTCTATATTGAAAAGTCTGCTTTTTGCCTCAAGAACCATTTAAAAGTAAGCTTCTTCACCTAGTAACAGCAATTCACTTTGCAAAACACTAGCTGTGTGTTTATCTTGAAAGTCAACTTCCTACAAGCTTTTCCCTCTTGGAATGAAGAGAATTCGCCAAAGAATGAAAGACTGAGACTGGGAAAAGCTTTTTCAGTCTATATAAATAAGTGTGCTTTTTACCGTCTAGAACCACTTAAAACTAAGCTTATTGGTCAAGTAACAGCAATTCACTTTGCAAAACAGTAGCTGCGTTTTATCTTCAAAGTCAACTTCCTACAAGCTTTTCCTGCTGGAAGGAACAGAATTCTCCAAAGATTGTTGGATTCAGACTGGGAAATCCATGTTTTGTCTATATTGAAAAGTGTGCTTTTTTCCCTCTAGAACCACTTAGAGCTAAGCTTATTCGCCAAGTAACAGCGATTCACTTTGCAAATCATTAGCTTTGTGTTCAGCTTCAAAGTCAAGTTCCTACAAGCTTTTTCCGCATGGAACGAACAGAACTCGACTGAGAATGTGTGATTTTGACTGGGAAACGCACTTTTTTCTATATAGAGAGGTATGCTTATCACCTTCTAGGACCATTTAAAACAAAGCTTAATCACCAGGTAAGAACAATTCACTTGTAAAATGAAAAAAAAAGGCTGTTTTTTTATCTTCAAAGTCAACTTCCTACAAGCTTTTCCCTCTTGGAATGAACAGAATTCGCCAAAGAATGAGAGACTAAGACTGGGAAAAGCTTTTTCAGTCTATATAAATAAGTCTGCATTTTTACAGTCTAGAACCACTTAAAACTAAGATTATTGGTCAAGTAACAGCAATTCACTTTTCAAAACAGTAGCTGTGTGTTTATCTTCAAAGTCAACTTCTTATAAGCTTTACCCCCTTGGAAAGAACAGAATTCGCCAAAGAATGAGAGATTCAGACTGGGAAACCCATGTTTGTCTATATTCAAAGTCTGCTTTTTAGCCTCAAGAACAACTTAAAAGTAAGCTTATTCGCCTAGTAACAGAAATTCACTTTTCAAAACACTAGCTGTGTGTTTATCTTCAAAGTCAACTTCCTACAAGTTTTCCCTTTTGGAACGAACAGAATTCACCAAAGAATGGGAGACTGAGACTGGGAAAAGCTTTTTCAGTCTATATGAATAAGTCTGCTTTTTACCATCTAGAACCAGTTAAAACTAAGCTTATTGGCCAAGTAACAGCAATTCATTTTGCAAAACACTAGCTGTGTGTTTATTTCAAAGTCAACATCTTCTAAGCTCTTCCCCCTTGGAGAGAACAGAATTCACCTAAGAATGTCTGATTCAGACTGGAAAATGCAAGTATTGTCTACATTGAAAGTCTGCTTTTTACTGTCTAGGACCACTTAAAACTAAGCCTATTGGCCAAGTAAGAGCAATTCACTTTGCAGATCCTTAGCTCTGTGTTTATCTTCAAAGTGAACTTCCTACAAGCTTTTGCCGCTTGGAACGAACAGAATTCGCCAAAGAATGTTGGATTCAGACTGGGAAACCCATGTTTGGTCCACATAGAAAAGTCTGCTTTTTACTGTCTAGAACCACTTAAAACTAAGCTTATTGGTCAAGTAACAGCAATTCACTTTGCAAAACCCTAGCTGTGTGTTTATTTTCAATGTCAACTTCCTACAAGCTTTTCATACTGGAACCAACAGAATTCTGCAAAGAATGTTGGATTCCGACTGGGAAACCCATGTTTTGTCTACATTGAAAAGTGTGCTTCTTACCCCATAGAACCACTTAAAACTAAGCTTTTTCACCAAGTAACAGCCATTCACTCTGCAAATCACCAGCTTTGTGTTCAGCTTCAAACTCAAGTTCCTACAAGCTTTTCCCAATTGGAAGGAACAGAATTAGCCAAAGAATGAGATATTGAGACTGGGAAAAGGATTTTTCGTCTATATAGAAAAGTATGCTTTTTACCATATAGAACTACTTAAAACTAAGCTTAATCACCAAGTAAGAACAATTCACTTTGTAAAAGGAAAAAAGGGGCTTTTTTTTTTATCTCCAAAGTCAACTTCCTACAAGCCTTTCTAGCCTAGAACAGACAGAATTCACCAAGGAATGTTTGATTCAGACTGAGAAAACCATGTTTTGTCAATCTTGAAAAGTTTACTTTTTACTCCATAGAACCACTTAAAACTAATCTTATCCGCCAAGTAACACCTTTCACTTTGCAAATCACTAGCTGTGTGTTTTTCTTCAAAGTCAAGTTCCTACAAGCTTTTCCCGCTTGGAAGGAACAGAATGCGCCTGAGAATGTGTGATTCGGACAGGGAAACACAATTCTTTTCTATATAGAAATGTATGCTTTTTACCTTCTAGGACCATTTAAAACAAAGGTTATTGGCCAAATAACCGCAATTCACTTTGTAAAACAGTAACTGTGTGTCTATCTTCAAATCAACTTCCTGCAAGCTTTTCCTGCTTGGAGGAACAGTATTCGCCCAAGAATGAGAGATTCAGACCGGGAAAACCATGCTTTGTCTATACTGCAAAGTCTGGTTTTTACCGTCTAGCACCACTGAAAACTAAGTGTATTGGCCAAGCAAAGCAATTCACTTTCCTAACACCAGCTGTGTGTTTATCTTCAAAGTCAAGTTCCTACAAGCATTTCTCACTTGGATTGGACAAAATTCCCCAAAGAATGAGATTCAGACTGGGAAAACAATGTTTTGTCTATATTGAATAGTCTGCTTTTACCCACTAGAACCACTTAAAACTAAGAATATTCTCCTGGTAAGAACAATTCCCTTTGCAAAAACACTTGCTGTGTGTTTGTCTTCAAAGTCAACTTTCTACAAGATTTTCCTGCTTGGAACACAGAATTTGCCAAAGAGTGAGAGATTGAGACTGGGAAAAGCTTTTTTAGAATATATAGATAAGTATGCTTTTTACCAACTAGAACTACTTAAAACAGAGCTTAATCCCAAAGTAAGAACAATTCACTTTGTAAAACACTAGCTGTGTGTTTATCTTCAAAGTTCACTTCCTCCAAACTTTTCCCGATTGGAACGAACACGATTCCTCTAAGAATGTGTGACTGAGACTGGGAAACACACGTTTTGTGTATATATAAAAGTCTGCTTTTTTCTCCTTTGAACCACTGAAAACTAAGCTTATTTTCCAAGTAACAGCACTTTACTTTGCAAAACACTACCTGTGTGTTTATCTTGAAAGTCAACTTCCTACAAGCTTTACACCCATGGAAAGGACAGAATTGGCCAAAGAATGAGAGATTCAGACTGGGAAAAACATGTTTGTCTATATTGAAAAGTCTGCTTTTTGCCTCAAGAACCATTTAAAAGTAAGCTTCTTCACCTAGTAACAGCAGTTCACTTTGCAAAACACTAGCTGTGTGTTTATCTTGAAAGTCAACTTCCTACAAGCTTTTCCCTCTTGGAATGAAGAGATTTTGCCAAAGAATGAAAGACTGAGACTGGGAAAAGCTTTTTCAGTCTATATAAATAAGTGTGCTTTTTACCGTCTAGAACCACTTAAAACTAAGCTTATTGGTCAAGTAACAGCAATTCACTTTGCAAAACAGTAGCTGTGTGTTTATCTTCAAAGTCAACTTCCTACAAGCTTTTCCTGCTGGAAGGAACAGAATTCTCCAAAGATTGTTGGATTCAGACTGGGAAATCCATGTTTTGTCTACATTGAAAAGTGTGCTTTTTTCCCTCTAGAACCACTTAGAGCTAAGCTTATTCGCCAAGTAACAGCGATTCACTTTGCAAATCATTAGCTTTGTGTTCAGCTTCAAAGTCAAGTTCCTACAAGCTTTTTCCGCATGGAACGAACAGAACTCGACTGAGAATGTGTGATTCAGACAGGGAAACGCACTTTTTTCTATATAGAGAGGTATGCTTATCACCTTCTAGGACCATTTAAAACAAAGCTTAATCACCAGGTAAGAACAATTCACTTGTAAAATGAAAAAAAAAGGCTGTTTTTTTATCTTCAAAGTCAACTTCCTACAAGCTTTTCCCTCTTGGAATGAAGAGAATTCGCCAAAGAATGAGAGACTAAGACTGGGAAAAGCTTTTTCAGTCTATATAAATAAGTCTGCTTTTTTACAGTCTAGAACCACTTAAAACTAAGATTATTGGTCAAGTAACAGCAATTCACTTTTCAAAACACTAGCTGTGTGTTTATCTTCAAAGTCAACTTCCTACAAGCTTTACCCCCTTGGAAAGAACAGAATTCGCCAAAGAATGAGAGATTCAGACTGGGAAACCCATGTTTGTCTATATTCAAAAGTCTGCTTTTTAGCCTCAAGAACAACTTAAAAGTAAGCTTATTCGCCTAGTAACAGAAATTCACTTTTCAAAACACTAGCTGTGTGTTTATCTTCAAAGTCAACTTCCTACAAGCTTTTCCCTTTTGGAACGAACAGAATTCACCAAAGAATGGGAGACTGATACTGGGAAAAGCTTTTTCAGTCTATATGAATAAGTCTGCTTTTTACCATCTAGAACCAGTTAAAACTAAGCTTATTGGCCAAGTAACAGCAATTCATTTTGCAAAACACTAGCTGTGTGTTTATTTCAAAGTCAACATCTTCTAAGCTCTTCCCCCTTGGAGAGAACAGAATTCACCTAAGAATGTCTGATTCAGACTGGAAAATGCAAGTATTGTCTACATTGAAAGTCTGCTTTTTACTGTCTAGGACCACTTAAAACTAAGCCTATTGGCCAAGTAAGAGAAATTCACTTTGCAGATCCTTAGCTCTGTGTTTATCTTCAAAGTGAACTTCCTACAAGCTTTTGCCGCTTGGAACGAACAGAATTCGCCAAAGAATGTTGGATTCAGACTGGGAAACCCATGTTTGGTCCACATAGAAAAGTCTGCTTTTTACTGTCTAGAACCACTTAAAACTAAGCTTATTGGCCAAGTAACAGCAATTCACTTTGCAAAACCCTAGCTGTGTGTTTATTTTCAATGTCAACTTCTTACAAGCTTTTCATACTGGAACCAACAGAATTCTGCAAAGAATGTTGGATTCCGACTGGGAAACCCATGTTTTGTCTACATTGAAAAGTGTGCTTCTTACCCCATAGAACCACTTAAAACTAAGCTTTTTCACCAAGTAACAGCCATTCACTCTGCAAATCACCAGCTTTGTGTTCAGCTTCAAACTCAAGTTCCTACAAGCTTTTCCCAATTGGAAGGAACAGAATTAGCCAAAGAATGAGATATTGAGACTGGGAAAAGGATTTTTCGTCTATATAGAAAAGTATGCTTTTTACCATATAGAACTACTTAAAACTAAGCTTAATCACCAAGTAAGAACAATTCACTTTGTAAAAGGAAAAAAGGGGCTTTTTTTTTTATCTCCAAAGTCAACTTCCTACAAGCCTTTCCAGCCTGGAACGGACAGAATTCACCAAGGAATGTTTGATTCAGACTGAGAAAACCATGTTTTGTCAATCTTGAAAAGTCTGCTTTTTACTTTCTAGAACCACTTAAAACTAATCTTATCCGCCAAGTAACACCTTTCACTTTGCAAATCACTAGCTGTGTGTTTTTCTTCAAAGTCAAGTTCCTACAAGCTTTTCCCGCTTGGAAGGAACAGAATGCGCCTGAGAATGTGTGATTCGGACAGGGAAACACAATTCTTTTCTATATAGAAATGTATGCTTTTTACCTTCTAGGACCATTTAAAACAAAGGTTATTGGCCAAATAACCGCAATTCACTTTGTAAAACAGTAACTGTGTGTCTATCTTCAAAGTCAACTTCCTGCAAGCTTTTCCTGCTTGGAGGAACAGTATTCGCCCAAGAATGAGAGATTCAGACCGGGAAAACCATGCTTTGTCTATACTGCAAAGTCTGGTTTTTACCGTCTAGCACCACTGAAAACTAAGTGTATTGGCCAAGCAAAGCAATTCACTTTCCTAACACCAGCTGTGTGTTTATCTTCAAAGTCAAGTTCCTACAAGCATTTCTCACTTGGATTGGACAAAATTCCCCAAAGAATGAGATTCAGACTGGGAAAACAATGTTTTGTCTATATTGAATAGTCTGCTTTTACCCACTAGAACCACTTAAAACTAAGAATATTCTCCTGGTAAGAACAATTCCCTTTGCAAAAACACTTGCTGTGTGTTTGTCTTCAAAGTCAACTTTCTACAAGATTTTCCTGCTTGGAACACACAGAATTTGCCAAAGAGTGAGAGATTGAGACTGGGAAAAGCTTTTTTAGAATATATAGATAAGTATGCTTTTTACCAACTAGAACTACTTAAAACAGAGCTTAATCCCAAAGTAAGAACAATTCACTTTGTAAAACACTAGCTGTGTGTTTATCTTCAAAGTTCACTTCCTCCACACTTTTCCCGATTGGAACGAACACGATACCTCTAAGAATGTGTGACTGAGACTGGGAAACACACGTTTTGTGTATATATAAAAGTCTGCTTTTTTCTCCTTTGAACCACTGAAAACTAAGCTTATTTTCCAAGTAACAGCACTTTACTTTGCAAAACACTACCTGTGTGTTTATCTTGAAAGTCAACTTCCTACAAGCTTTACACCCATGGAAAGGACAGAATTGGCCAAAGAATGAGAGATTCAGACTGGGAAAAACATGTTTGTCTATATTGAAAAGTCTGCTTTTTGCCTCAAGAACCACTTAAAAGTAAGCTTCTTCGCCTAGTAACAGCAATTCACTTTGCAAAACACTAGCTGTGTGTTTATCTTGAAAGTCAACTTCCTACAAGCTTTTCCCTCTTGGAATGAAGAGAATTCGCCAAAGAATGAAAGACTGAGACTGGGAAAAGCTTTTTCAGTCTATATAAATAAGTGTGCTTTTTACCGTCTAGAACCACTTAAAACTAAGCTTATTGGTCAAGTAACAGCAATTCACTTTGCAAAACAGTAGCTGTGTGTTTATCTTCAAAGTCAACTTCCTACAAGCTTTTCCTGCTGGAAGGAACAGAATTCTCCAAAGATTGTTGGATTCAGACTGGGAAATCCATGTTTTGTCTATATTGAAAAGTGTGCTTTTTTCCCTCTAGAACCACTTAGAGCTAAGCTTATTCGCCAAGTAACAGCGATTCACTTTGCAAATCATTAGCTTTGTGTTCAGCTTCAAAGTCAAGTTCCTACAAGCTTTTTCCGCATGGAACGAACAGAACTCGACTGAGAATGTGTCATTCAGACAGGGAAACGCACTTTTTTCTATATAGAGAGGTATGCTTATCACCTTCTAGGACCATTTAAAACAAAGCTTAATCACCAGGTAAGAACAATTCACTTGTAAAATGAAAAAAAAAAAGGCTGTTTTTTTATCTTCAAAGTCAACTTCCTACAAGCTTTTCCCTCTTGGAATGAACAGAATTCGCCAAAGAATGAGAGACTAAGACTGGGAAAAGCTTTTTCAGTCTATATAAATAAGTCTGCTTTTTTACAGTCTAGAACCACTTAAAACTAAGATTATTGGTCAAGTAACAGCAATTCACTTTTCAAAACACTAGCTGTGTGTTTATCTTCAAAGTCAACTTCCTACAAGCTTTACCCCCTTGGAAAGAACAGAATTCGCCAAAGAATGAGAGATTCAGACTGGGAAACCCATGTTTGTCTATATTCAAAAGTCTGCTTTTTAGCCTCAAGAACAACTTAAAAGTAAGCTTATTCGCCTAGTAACAGAAATTCACTTTTCAAAACACTAGCTGTGTGTTTATCTTCAAAGTCAACTTCCTACAAGCTTTTCCCTTTTGGAACGAACAGAATTCACCAAAGAATGGGAGACTGAGACTGGGAAAAGCTTTTTCAGTCTATATGAATAAGTCTGCTTTTTACCATCTAGAACCAGTTAAAACTAAGCTTATTGGCCAAGTAACAGCAATTCATTTTGCAAAACACTAGCTGTGTGTTTATTTCAAAGTCAACATCTTCTAAGCTCTTCCCCCTTGGAGAGAACAGAATTCACCTAAGAATGTCTGATTCAGACTGCAAAATGCAAGTATTGTCTACATTGAAAGTCTGCTTTTTACTGTCTAGGACCACTTAAAACTAAGCCTATTGGCCAAGTAAGAGCAATTCACTTTGCAGATCATTAGCTCTGTGTTTATCTTCAAAGTGAACTTCCTACAAGCTTTTGCCGCTTGGAACGAACAGAATTCGCCAAAGAATGTTGGATTCAGACTGGGAAACCCATGTTTGGTCCACATAGAAAAGTCTGCTTTTTACTGTCTAGAACCACTTAAAACTAAGCTTATTGGCCAAGTAACAGCAATTCACTTTGCAAAACCCTAGCTGTGTGTTTATTTTCAATGTCAACTTCTTACAAGCTTTTCATACTGGAACCAACAGAATTCTGCAAAGAATGTTGGATTCCGACTGGGAAACCCATGTTTTGTCTACATTGAAAAGTGTGCTTCTTACCCCATAGAACCACTTAAAACTAAGCTTTTTCACCAAGTAACAGCCATTCACTCTGCAAATCACCAGCTTTGTGTTCAGCTTCAAACTCAAGTTCCTACAAGCTTTTCCCAATTGGAAGGAACAGAATTAGCCAAAGAATGAGATATTGAGACTGGGAAAAGGATTTTTCGTCTATATAGAAAAGTATGCTTTTTACCATATAGAACTACTTAAAACTAAGCTTAATCACCAAGTAAGAACAATTCACTTTGTAAAAGGAAAAAAGGGGCTTTTTTTTTTATCTCCAAAGTCAACTTCCTACAAGCCTTTCCAGCCTGGAACGGACAGAATTCACCAAGGAATGTTTGATTCAGACTGAGAAAACCATGTTTTGTCAATCTTGAAAAGTCTGCTTTTTACTTTCTAGAACCACTTAAAACTAATCTTATCCGCCAAGTAACACCTTTCACTTTGCAAATCACTAGCTGTGTGTTTTTCTTCAAAGTCAAGTTCCTACAAGCTTTTCCCGCTTGGAAGGAACAGAATGCGCCTGAGAATGTGTGATTCGGACAGGGAAACACAATTCTTTTCTATATAGAAATGTATGCTTTTTACCTTCTAGGACCATTTAAAACAAAGGTTATTGGCCAAATAACCGCAATTCACTTTGTAAAACAGTAACTGTGTGTCTATCTTCAAAGTCAACTTCCTGCAAGCTTTTCCTGCTTGGAGGAACAGTATTCGCCCAAGAATGAGAGATTCAGACCGGGAAAACCATGCTTTGTCTATACTGCAAAGTCTGGTTTTTACCGTCTAGCACCACTGAAAACTAAGTGTATTGGCCAAGCAAAGCAATTCACTTTCCTAACACCAGCTGTGTGTTTATCTTCAAAGTCAAGTTCCTACAAGCATTTCTCACTTGGATTGGACAAAATTCCCCAAAGAATGAGATTCAGACTGGGAAAACAATGTTTTGTCTATATTGAATAGTCTGCTTTTACCCACTAGAACCACTTAAAACTAAGAATATTCTCCTGGTAAGAACAATTCCCTTTGCAAAAACACTTGCTGTGTGTTTGTCTTCAAAGTCAACTTTCTACAAGATTTTCCTGCTTGGAACACACAGAATTTGCCAAAGAGTGAGAGATTGAGACTGGGAAAAGCTTTTTTAGAATATATAGATAAGTATGCTTTTTACCAACTAGAACTACTTAAAACAGAGCTTAATCCCAAAGTAAGAACAATTCACTTTGTAAAACACTAGCTGTGTGTTTATCTTCAAAGTTCACTTCCTCCAAACTTTTCCCGATTGGAACGAACACGATACCTCTAAGAATGTGTGACTGAGACTGGGAAACACACGTTTTGTGTATATATAAAAGTCTGCTTTTTTCTCCTTTGAACCACTGAAAACTAAGCTTATTTTCCAAGTAACAGCACTTTACTTTGCAAAACACTACCTGTGTGTTTATCTTGAAAGTCAACTTCCTACAAGCTTTACACCCATGGAAAGGACAGAATTGGCCAAAGAATGAGAGATTCAGACTGGGAAAAACATGTTTGTCTATATTGAAAAGTCTGCTTTTTGCCTCAAGAACCACTTAAAAGTAAGCTTCTTCGCCTAGTAACAGCAATTCACTTTGCAAAACACTAGCTGTGTGTTTATCTTGAAAGTCAACTTCCTACAAGCTTTTCCCTCTTGGAATGAAGAGAATTCGCCAAAGAATGAAAGACTGAGACTGGGAAAAGCTTTTTCAGTCTATATAAATAAGTGTGCTTTTTACCGTCTAGAACCACTTAAAACTAAGCTTATTGGTCAAGTAACAGCAATTCACTTTGCAAAACAGTAGCTGTGTGTTTATCTTCAAAGTCAACTTCCTACAAGCTTTTCCTGCTGGAAGGAACAGAATTCTCCAAAGATTGTTGGATTCAGACTGGGAAATCCATGTTTTGTCTATATTGAAAAGTGTGCTTTTTTCCCTCTAGAACCACTTAGAGCTAAGCTTATTCGCCAAGTAACAGCGATTCACTTTGCAAATCATTAGCTTTGTGTTCAGCTTCAAAGTCAAGTTCCTACAAGCTTTTTCCGCATGGAACGAACAGAACTCGACTGAGAATGTGTCATTCAGACAGGGAAACGCACTTTTTTCTATATAGAGAGGTATGCTTATCACCTTCTAGGACCATTTAAAACAAAGCTTAATCACCAGGTAAGAACAATTCACTTGTAAAATGAAAAAAAAAAGGCTGTTTTTTTATCTTCAAAGTCAACTTCCTACAAGCTTTTCCCTCTTGGAATGAACAGAATTCGCCAAAGAATGAGAGACTAAGACTGGGAAAAGCTTTTTCAGTCTATATAAATAAGTCTGCTTTTTTACAGTCTAGAACCACTTAAAACTAAGATTATTGGTCAAGTAACAGCAATTCACTTTTCAAAACACTAGCTGTGTGTTTATCTTCAAAGTCAACTTCCTACAAGCTTTACCCCCTTGGAAAGAACAGAATTCGCCAAAGAATGAGAGATTCAGACTGGGAAACCCATGTTTGTCTATATTCAAAAGTCTGCTTTTTAGCCTCAAGAACAACTTAAAAGTAAGCTTATTCGCCTAGTAACAGAAATTCACTTTTCAAAACACTAGCTGTGTGTTTATCTTCAAAGTCAACTTCCTACAAGCTTTTCCCTTTTGGAACGAACAGAATTCACCAAAGAATGGGAGACTGAGACTGGGAAAAGCTTTTTCAGTCTATATGAATAAGTCTGCTTTTTACCATCTAGAACCAGTTAAAACTAAGCTTATTGGCCAAGTAACAGCAATTCATTTTGCAAAACACTAGCTGTGTGTTTATTTCAAAGTCAACATCTTCTAAGCTCTTCGCCCTTGGAGAGAACAGAATTCACCTAAGAATGTCTGATTCAGACTGGAAAATGCAAGTATTGTCTACATTGAAAGTCTGCTTTTTACTGTCTAGGACCACTTAAAACTAAGCCTATTGGCCAAGTAAGAGCAATTCACTTTGCAGATCCTTAGCTCTGTGTTTATCTTCAAAGTGAACTTCCTACAAGCTTTTGCCGCTTGGAACGAACAGAATTCGCCAAAGAATGTTGGATTCAGACTGGGAAACCCATGTTTGGTCCACATAGAAAAGTCTGCTTTTTACTGTCTAGAACCACTTAAAACTAAGCTTATTGGCCAAGTAACAGCAATTCACTTTGCAAAACCCTAGCTGTGTGTTTATTTTCAATGTCAACTTCTTACAAGCTTTTCATACTGGAACCAACAGAATTCTGCAAAGAATGTTGGATTCCGACTGGGAAACCCATGTTTTGTCTACATTGAAAAGTGTGCTTCTTACCCCATAGAACCACTTAAAACTCAGCTTTTTCACCAAGTAACAGCCATTCACTCTGCAAATCACCAGCTTTGTGTTCAGCTTCAAACTCAAGTTCCTACAAGCTTTTCCCAATTGGAAGGAACAGAATTAGCCAAAGAATGAGATATTGAGACTGGGAAAAGGATTTTTCGTCTATATAGAAAAGTATGCTTTTTACCATATAGAACTACTTAAAACTAAGCTTAATCACCAAGTAAGAACAATTCACTTTGTAAAAGGAAAAAAGGGGCTTTTTTTTTTATCTCCAAAGTCAACTTCCTACAAGCCTTTCCAGCCTGGAACGGACAGAATTCACCAAGGAATGTTTGATTCAGACTGAGAAAACCATGTTTTGTCAATCTTGAAAAGTCTGCTTTTTACTTTCTAGAACCACTTAAAACTAATCTTATCCGCCAAGTAACACCTTTCACTTTGCAAATCACTAGCTGTGTGTTTTTCTTCAAAGTCAAGTTCCTACAAGCTTTTCCCGCTTGGAAGGAACAGAATGCGCCTGAGAATGTGTGATTCGGACAGGGAAACACAATTCTTTTCTATATAGAAATGTATGCTTTTTACCTTCTAGGACCATTTAAAACAAAGGTTATTGGCCAAATAACCGCAATTCACTTTGTAAAACAGTAACTGTGTGTCTATCTTCAAAGTCAACTTCCTGCAAGCTTTTCCTGCTTGGAGGAACAGTATTCGCCCAAGAATGAGAGATTCAGACCGGGAAAACCATGCTTTGTCTATACTGCAAAGTCTGGTTTTTACCGTCTAGCACCACTGAAAACTAAGTGTATTGGCCAAGCAAAGCAATTCACTTTCCAAACACCAGCTGTGTGTTTATCTTCAAAGTCAAGTTTCTACAAGCATTTCTCACTTGGATTGGAAAAAATTCCCCAAAGAATGAGATTCAGACTGGGAAAACAATGTTTTGTCTATATTGAATAGTCTGCTTTTACCCACTAGAACCACTTAAAACTAAGAATATTCTCCTGGTAAGAACAATTCCCTTTGCAAAAACACTTGCTGTGTGTTTGTCTTCAAAGTCAACTTTCTACAAGATTTTCCTGCTTGGAACACACAGAATTTGCCAAAGAGTGAGAGATTGAGACTGGGAAAAGCTTTTTTAGAATATATAGATAAGTATGCTTTTTACCAACTAGAACTACTTAAAACAGAGCTTAATCCCAAAGTAAGAACAATTCACTTTGTAAAACACTAGCTGTGTGTTTATCTTCAAAGTTCACTTCCTCCACACTTTTCCCGATTGGAACGAACACGATACCTCTAAGAATGTGTGACTGAGACTGGGAAACACACGTTTTGTGTATATATAAAAGTCTGCTTTTTTCTCCTTTGAACCACTGAAAACTAAGCTTATTTTCCAAGTAACAGCACTTTACTTTGCAAAACACTACCTGTGTGTTTATCTTGAAAGTCAACTTCCTACAAGCTTTACACCCATGGAAAGGACAGAATTGGCCAAAGAATGAGAGATTCAGACTGGGAAAAACATGTTTGTCTATATTGAAAAGTCTGCTTTTTGCCTCAAGAACCACTTAAAAGTAAGCTTCTTCGCCTAGTAACAGCAATTCACTTTGCAAAACACTAGCTGTGTGTTTATCTTGAAAGTCAACTTCCTACAAGCTTTTCCCTCTTGGAATGAAGAGAATTCGCCAAAGAATGAAAGACTGAGACTGGGAAAAGCTTTTTCAGTCTATATAAATAAGTGTGCTTTTTACCGTCTAGAACCACTTAAAACTAAGCTTATTGGTCAAGTAACAGCAATTCACTTTGCAAAACAGTAGCTGTGTGTTTATCTTCAAAGTCAACTTCCTACAAGCTTTTCCTGCTGGAAGGAACAGAATTCTCCAAAGATTGTTGGATTCAGACTGGGAAATCCATGTTTTGTCTATATTGAAAAGTGTGCTTTTTTCCCTCTAGAACCACTTAGAGCTAAGCTTATTCGCCAAGTAACAGCGATTCACTTTGCAAATCATTAGCTTTGTGTTCAGCTTCAAAGTCAAGTTCCTACAAGCTTTTTCCACATGGAACGAACAGAACTCGACTGAGAATGTGTGATTCAGACAGTGAAACGCACTTTTTTCTATATAGAGAGGTATGCTTATCACCTTCTAGGACCATTTAAAACAAAGCTTAATCACCAGGTAAGAACAATTCACTTGTAAAATGAAAAAAAAAGGCTGTTTTTTTATCTTCAAAGTCAACTTCCTACAAGCTTTTCCCTCTTGGAATGAACAGAATTCGCCAAAGAATGAGAGACTAAGACTGGGAAAAGCTTTTTCAGTCTATATAAATAAGTCTGCGTTTTTACAGTCTAGAACCACTTAAAACTAAGATTATTGGTCAAGTAACAGCAATTCACTTTTCAAACACTAGCTGTGTGTTTATCTTCAAAGTCAACTTCCTACAAGCTTTACCCCCTTGGAAAGAACAGAATTCGCCAAAGAATGAGAGATTCAGACTGGGAAACCCATGTTTGTCTATATTCAAAAGTCTTCTTTTTAGCCTCAAGAACAACTTAAAAGTAAGCTTATTCGCCTAGTAACAGAAATTCACTTTTCAAAACACTAGCTGTGTGTTTATCTTCAAAGTCAACTTCCTACAAGCTTTTCCCTTTTGGAACGAACAGAATTCACCAAAGAATGGGAGACTGAGACTGGGAAAAGCTTTTTCAGTCTATATGAATAAGTCTGCTTTTTAGCATCTAGAACCAGTTAAAACTAAGCTTATTGGCCAAGTAACAGCAATTCATTTTGCAAAACACTAGCTGTGTGTTTATTTCAAAGTCAACATCTTCTAAGCTCTTCCCCCTTGGAGAGAACAGAATTCACCTAAGAATGTCTGATTCAGACTGCAAAATGCAAGTATTGTCTACATTGAAAGTCTGCTTTTTACTGCCTAGGACCACTTAAAACTAAGCCTATTGGCCAAGTAAGAGCAATTCACTTTGCAGATCATTAGCTCTGTGTTTATCTTCAAAGTGAACTTCCTACAAGCTTTTGCCGCTTGGAACGAACAGAATTCGCCAAAGAATGTTGGATTCAGACTGGGAAACCCATGTTTGGTCCACATAGAAAAGTCTGCTTTTTACTGTCTAGAACCACTTAAAACTAAGCTTATTGGCCAAGTAACAGCAATTCACTTTGCAAAACCCTAGCTGTGTGTTTATTTTCAATGTCAACTTCTTACAAGCTTTTCATACTGGAACCAACAGAATTCTGCAAAGAATGTTGGATTCCGACTGGGAAACCCATGTTTTGTCTACATTGAAAAGTGTGCTTCTTACCCCATAGAACCACTTAAAACTAAGCTTTTTCACCAAGTAACAGCCATTCACTCTGCAAATCACCAGCTTTGTGTTCAGCTTCAAACTCAAGTTCCTACAAGCTTTTCCCAATTGGAAGGAACAGAATTAGCCAAAGAATGAGATATTGAGACTGGGAAAAGGATTTTTCGTCTATATAGAAAAGTATGCTTTTTACCATATAGAACTACTTAAAACTAAGCTTAATCACCAAGTAAGAACAATTCACTTTGTAAAAGGAAAAAAGGGGCTTTTTTTTTTATCTCCAAAGTCAACTTCCTACAAGCCTTTCCAGCCTGGAACGGACAGAATTCACCAAGGAATGTTTGATTCAGACTGAGAAAACCATGTTTTGTCAATCTTGAAAAGTTTACTTTTTACTCCATAGAACCACTTAAAACTAATCTTATCCGCCAAGTAACACCTTTCACTTTGCAAATCACTAGCTGTGTGTTTTTCTTCAAAGTCAATTTCCTACAAGCTTTTCCCGCTTGGAAGGAACAGAATGCGCCTGAGAATGTGTGATTCGGCCAGGGAAACACACTTCTTTTCTATATAGAAATGTATGCTTTTTACCTTCTAGGACCATTTAAAACAAAGGTTATTGGCCAAATAACCGCAATTCACTTTGTAAAACAGTAACTGTGTGTCTATCTTCAAAGTCAACTTCCTGCAAGCTTTTCCTGCTTGGATGAACAGTATCCGCCCAAGAATGAGAGATTCAGACCGGGAAAACCATGCTTTGTCTATACTGAAAAGTCTGGTTTTTACCGTCTAGCACCACTGAAAACTAAGTGTATTGGCCAAGCAAAGCAATTCACTTTCCTAACACCAGCTGTGTGTTTATCTTCAAAGTCAAGTTCCTACAAGCTTTTCTCACTTGGATTGGACAAAATTCCCCAAAGAATGAGATTCAGACTGGGAAAACAATGTTTTGTCTATATTGAAAAGTCTGCTTTTACCCACTAGAACCACTTAAAACTAAGAATATTCTCCTGGTAAGGACAATTCCCTTTGCAAAAACACTTGCTGTGTGTTTGTCTTCAAAGTAAACTTTCTACAAGTTTTTCCTGCTTGGAACACACAGAATTTGCCAAAGAGTGAGAGATTGAGACTGGGAAAAGCTTTTTTAGAATATATAGATAAGTATGCTTTTTACCAACTAGAACTACTTAAAACAGAGCTTAATCCCAAAGTAAGAACAATTCACTTTGTAAAACACTAGCTGTGTGTTTATCTTCAAAGTTCACTTCCTCCAAACTTTTCCCGATTGGAACGAACACCATTCCTCTAAGAATGTGTGATTGAGACTGGGAAACACACGTTTTGTGTATATATAAAAGTCTGCTTTTTTCTCCTTTGAACCACTGAAAACTAAGCTTATTTTCCAAGTAACAGCACTTTACTTTGCAAAACACTACCTGTGTGTTTATCTTGAAAGTCAACTTCCAACAAGCTTTACACCCATGGAAAGGACAGAATTGGCCAAAGAATGAGAGATTCAGACTGGGAAGAACATGTTGTCTATATTTAAAATTCTGCTTTTTGCCTCAAGAACCACTTAAAAGTAAGCTTCTTCACCTAGTCACAGCAATTCACTTTGCAAAACACTAGCTGTGTGTTTATCTTGAAAGTCAACTTCCTACAAGCTTTTCCCTCTTGGAATGAAGAGAATTCGCCAAAGAATGAAAGACTGAGACTGGGAAAAGCTTTTTCAGTCTATATGAATAAGTCTGCTTTTTACCATCTAGAACCACTTAAAACTAAGATTATTGGCCAAGTAACAGCAATTCAATTTGCAAAACCCTATCTGTGTGTTTATTTTCAATGTCAACTTCCTACAAGCTTTTCATACTGGAACCAACAGAATTCTGCAAAGAATGTTCGATTCTGACTGGGAAACCATGTTTTGTCTACATTGAAAAGTGTGCTTCTTACCCCATAGAACCCCTTAAAACTAAGCTTTTTCACCAAGTAACAGCCATTCACTCTGCAAATCACCAGCTTTGTGTTCAGCTTCAAACTCAAGTTCCTACAAGCTTTTCCCAATTGGAAGGAACAGAATTAGCCAAAGAATGAGATATTGAGACTGGGAAAAGGATTTTTCGTCTATATAGAAAAGTATGCTTTTTACCATATAGAACTACTTAAAACTAAGCTTAATCACCAAGTAAGAACGATTCACTTTGTAAAAGGAAAAAAGAGGCTTTTTTTTTTATCTCCAAAGTCAACTTCCTACAAGCCTTTCCAGCCTGGAACGGACAGAATTCACCAAGGAATGTTTGATTCAGACTGAGAAAACCATTTTTTGTCTATATTGAAAAGTCTGCTTTTACCCACTAGAACCACTTAAAACTAAGAATATTCTCCTGGTAAGAACAATTCCCTTTGCAAAAACACTTGCTGTGTGTTTGTCTTCAAAGTCAACTTTCTACAAGATTTTCCTGCTTGGAACACACAGAATTTGGCAAAGAGTGAGAGATTGAGACTGGGAAAAGCTTTTTTAGAATATATAGATAAGTATGCTTTTTACCAACTCGAACTACTTAAAACAGAGCTTAATCCCAAAGTAAGAACAATTCACTTTGTAAAACACTAGCTGTGTGTTTATCTTCAAAGTTCACTTCCTCCAAACTTTTCCCGATTGAAACGAACACCATTCCTCTAAGAATGTGTGATTGAGACTGGGAAACACACGTTTTGTGTATATATAAAAGTCTGCTTTTTTCTCCTTTGAACCACTGAAAACTAAGCTTATTTTCCAAGTAACAGCACTTTACTTTGCAAAACACTACCTGTGTGTTTATCTTGAAAGTCAACTTCCAACAAGCTTTACACCCATGGAGAGGACAGAATTGGCCAAAGAATGAGAGATTCAGACTGGGAAGAACATGTTGTCTATATTGAAAAGTCTGCTTTTTGCCTCAAGAACCACTTAAAAGTAAGCTTCTTCACCTAGTCACAGCAATTCACTTTGCAAAACACTAGCTGTGTGTTTATCTTGAAAGTCAACTTCCTACAAGGTTTTCCCTCTTGGAATGAAGAGAATTTGCCAAAGAATGAAAGACTGAGACTGGGAAAAGCTTTTTCAGTCTATATGAATAAGTCTGCTTTTTACCATCTAGAACCACTTAAAACTAAGATTATTGGCCTAGTAACAGCAATTCAATTTGCAAAACCCTATCTGTGTGTTTATTTTCAATGTCAACTTCCTACAAGCTTTTCATACTGGAACCAACAGAATTCTGCAAAGAATGTTCGATTCTGACTGGGAAACCATGTTTTGTCTACATTGAAATGTGTGCTTCTTACCCCATAGAACCACTTAAAACTAAGATTTTTCACCAAGTAACAGCCATTCACTCTGCAAATCACCAGTTTTGTGTTCAGCTTCAAACTCAAGTTCCTACAAGCTTTTCCCAATTGGAAGGAACAGAATTAGCCAAAGAATGAGATATTGAGACTGGGAAAAGATTTTTCGTCTATATAGAAAAGTATGCTTTTTACCATATAGAACTACTTAAAACTAAGCTTAATCACCAAGTAAGAACAATTCACTTTGTAAAAGGAAAAAAGGGGCTTTTTTTTTTATCTCCAAAGTCAACTTCCTACAAGCCTTTCCAGCCTGGAACGGACAGAATTCACCAAGGAATGTTTGATTCAGACTGAGAAAACCATGTTTTGTCAATCTTGAAAAGTTTACTTTTTACTCCATAGAACCACTTAAAACTAATCTTATCCGCCAAGTAACACCTTTCACTTTGCAAATCACTAGCTGTGTGTTTTTCTTCAAAGTCAATTTCCTACAAGCTTTTCCCGCTTGGAAGGAACAGAATGCGCCTGAGAATGTGTGATTCGGCCAGGGAAACACACTTCTTTTCTATATAGAAATGTATGCTTTTTACCTTCTAGGACCATTTAAAACAAAGGTTATTGGCCAAATAACCGCAATTCACTTTGTAAAACAGTAACTGTGTGTCTATCTTCAAAGTCAACTTCCTGCAAGCTTTTCCTGCTTGGATGAACAGTATCCGCCCAAGAATGAGAGATTCAGACCGGGAAAACCATGCTTTGTCTATACTGAAAAGTCTGGTTTTTACCGTCTAGCACCACTGAAAACTAAGTGTATTGGCCAAGCAAAGCAATTCACTTTCCTAACACCAGCTGTGTGTTTATCTTCAAAGTCAAGTTCCTACAAGCTTTTCTCACTTGGATTGGACAAAATTCCCCAAAGAATGAGATTCAGACTGGGAAAACAATGTTTTGTCTATATTGAAAAGTCTGCTTTTACCCACTAGAACCACTTAAAACTAAGAATATTCTCCTGGTAAGGACAATTCCCTTTGCAAAAACACTTGCTGTGTGTTTGTCTTCAAAGTAAACTTTCTACAAGTTTTTCCTGCTTGGAACACACAGAATTTGCCAAAGAGTGAGAGATTGAGACTGGGAAAAGCTTTTTTAGAATATATAGATAAGTATGCTTTTTACCAACTAGAACTACTTAAAACAGAGCTTAATCCCAAAGTAAGAACAATTCACTTTGTAAAACACTAGCTGTGTGTTTATCTTCAAAGTTCACTTCCTCCAAACTTTTCCCGATTGGAACGAACACCATTCCTCTAAGAATGTGTGATTGAGACTGGGAAACACACGTTTTGTGTATATATAAAAGTCTGCTTTTTTCTCCTTTGAACCACTGAAAACTAAGCTTATTTTCCAAGTAACAGCACTTTACTTTGCAAAACACTACCTGTGTGTTTATCTTGAAAGTCAACTTCCAACAAGCTTTACACCCATGGAAAGGACAGAATTGGCCAAAGAATGAGAGATTCAGACTGGGAAGAACATGTTGTCTATATTTAAAATTCTGCTTTTTGCCTCAAGAACCACTTAAAAGTAAGCTTCTTCACCTAGTCACAGCAATTCACTTTGCAAAACACTAGCTGTGTGTTTATCTTGAAAGTCAACTTCCTACAAGCTTTTCCCTCTTGGAATGAAGAGAATTCGCCAAAGAATGAAAGACTGAGACTGGGAAAAGCTTTTTCAGTCTATATGAATAAGTCTGCTTTTTACCATCTAGAACCACTTAAAACTAAGATTATTGGCCAAGTAACAGCAATTCAATTTGCAAAACCCTATCTGTGTGTTTATTTTCAATGTCAACTTCCTACAAGCTTTTCATACTGGAACCAACAGAATTCTGCAAAGAATGTTCGATTCTGACTGGGAAACCATGTTTTGTCTACATTGAAAAGTGTGCTTCTTACCCCATAGAACCAATTAAAACTATGCTTTTTCACCAAGTAACAGCCATTCACTCTGCAAATCACCAGCTTTGTGTTCAGCTTCAAACTCAAGTTCCTACAAGCTTTTCCCAATTGGAAGGAACAGAATTAGCCAAAGAATGAGATATTGAGACTGGGAAAAGGATTTTTCGTCTATATAGAAAAGTATGCTTTTTACCATATAGAACTACTTAAAACTAAGCTTAATCACCAAGTAAGAACAATTCACTTTGTAAAAGGAAAAAAGGGGCTTTTTTTTTTATCTCCAAAGTCAACTTCTTACAAGCCTTTCCAGCCTGGAACGGACAGAATTCACCAAGGAATGTTTCATTCAGACTGAGAAAACCATGTTTTGTCAATCTTGAAAAGTTTGCTTTTTACTTCATAGAACCACTTAAAACTAATCTTATCCGCCAAGTAACACCTTTCACTTTGCAAATCACTAGCTGTGTGTTTTTCTTCAAAGTCAAGTTCCTACAAGCTTTTCCCGCTTGGAAGGAACAGAATGCGCCTGAGAATGTGTGATTCGGACAGGGAAACACAATTCTTTTCTATATAGAAATGTATGCTTTTTACCTTCTAGGACCATTTAAAACAAAGGTTATTGGCCAAATAACCGCAATTCACTTTGTAAAACAGTAACTGTGTGTCTATCTTCAAAGTCAACTTCCTGCAAGCTTTTCCTGCTTGGAGGAACAGTATTCGCCCAAGAATGAGAGATTCAGACCGGGAAAACCATGCTTTGTCTATACTGCAAAGTCTGGTTTTTACCGTCTAGCACCACTGAAAACTAAGTGTATTGGCCAAGCAAAGCAATTCACTTTCCTAACACCAGCTGTGTGTTTATCTTCAAAGTCAAGTTCCTACAAGCATTTCTCACTTGGATTGGACAAAATTCCCCAAAGAATGAGATTCAGACTGGGAAAACAATGTTTTGTCTATATTGAATAGTCTGCTTTTACCCACTAGAACCACTTAAAACTAAGAATATTCTCCTGGTAAGAACAATTCCCTTTGCAAATACACTTGCTGTGTGTTTGTCTTCAAAGTCAACTTTCTACAAGATTTTCCTGCTTGGAACACACAGAATTTGCCAAAGAGTGAGAGATTGAGACTGGGAAAAGCTTTTTTAGAATATATAGATAAGTATGCTTTTTACCAACTAGAACTACTTAAAACAGAGCTTAATCCCAAAGTAAGAACAATTCACTTTGTAAAACACTAGCTGTGTGTTTATCTTCAAAGTTCACTTCCTCCAAACTTTTCCCGATTGGAACGAACACGATTCCTCTAAGAATGTGTGACTGAGACTGGGAAACACACGTTTTGTGTATATATAAAAGTCTGCTTTTTTCTCCTTTGAACCACTGAAAACTAAGCTTATTTTCCAAGTAACAGCACTTTACTTTGCAAAACACTACCTGTGTGTTTATCTTGAAAGTCAACTTCCTACAAGCTTTACACCCATGGAAAGGACAGAATTGGCCAAAGAATGAGAGATTCAGACTGGGAAAAACATGTTTGTCTATATTGAAAAGTCTGCTTTTTGCCTCAAGAACCACTTAAAAGTAAGCTTCTTTGCCTAGTAACAGCAATTCACTTTGCAAAACACTAGCTGTGTGTTTATCTTGAAAGTCAACTTCCTACAAGCTTTTCCCTCTTGGAATGAAGAGAATTCGCCAAAGAATGAAAGACTGAGACTGGGAAAAGCTTTTTCAGTCTATATAAATAAGTGTGCTTTTTACCGTCTAGAACCACTTAAAACTAAGCTTATTGGTCAAGTAACAGCAATTCACTTTGCAAAACAGTAGCTGTGTGTTTATCTTCAAAGTCAACTTCCTACAAGCTTTTCCTGCTGGAAGGAACAGAATTCTCCAAAGATTGTTGGATTCAGACTGGGAAATCCATGTTTTGTCTATATTGAAAAGTGTGCTTTTTTCCCTCTAGAACCACTTAGAGCTAAGCTTATTCGCCAAGTAACAGCGATTCACTTTGCAAATCATTAGCTTTGTGTTCAGCTTCAAAGTCAAGTTCCTACAAGCTTTTTCCACATGGAACGAACAGAACTCGACTGAGAATGTGTGATTCAGACAGTGAAACGCACTTTTTTCTATATAGAGAGGTATGCTTATCACCTTCTAGGACCATTTAAAACAAAGCTTAATCACCAGGTAAGAACAATTCACTTGTAAAATGAAAAAAAAAGGCTGTTTTTTTATCTTCAAAGTCAACTTCCTACAAGCTTTTCCCTCTTGGAATGAACAGAATTCGCCAAAGAATGAGAGACTAAGACTGGGAAAAGCTTTTTCAGTCTATATAAATAAGTCTGCGTTTTTACAGTCTAGAACCACTTAAAACTAAGATTATTGGTCAAGTAACAGCAATTCACTTTTCAAACACTAGCTGTGTGTTTATCTTCAAAGTCAACTTCCTACAAGCTTTACCCCCTTGGAAAGAACAGAATTCGCCAAAGAATGAGAGATTCAGACTGGGAAACCCATGTTTGTCTATATTCAAAAGTCTTCTTTTTAGCCTCAAGAACAACTTAAAAGTAAGCTTATTCGCCTAGTAACAGAAATTCACTTTTCAAAACACTAGCTGTGTGTTTATCTTCAAAGTCAACTTCCTACAAGCTTTTCCCTTTTGGAACGAACAGAATTCACCAAAGAATGGGAGACTGAGACTGGGAAAAGCTTTTTCAGTCTATATGAATAAGTCTGCTTTTTAGCATCTAGAACCAGTTAAAACTAAGCTTATTGGCCAAGTAACAGCAATTCATTTTGCAAAACACTAGCTGTGTGTTTATTTCAAAGTCAACATCGTCTAAGCTCTTCCCCCATGGAGAGAACAGAATTCACCTAAGAATGTCTGATTCAGACTGGAAAATGCAAGTATTGTCTACATTGAAAGTCTGCTTTTTACTGTCTAGGACCACTTAAAACTAAGCCCATTGGCCAAGTAAGAGCAATTCACTTTTCAGTCATTAGCTCTGTGTTTATCTTCAAAGTGAACTTCCTACAAGCTTTTGCCGCTTGGAACGAACAGAATTCGCCAAAGAATGTTGGATTCAGACTGGGAAACCCATGTTTGGTCCACATAGAAAAGTCTGCTTTTTACTGTCTAGAACCACTTAAAACTAAGCTTATTGGCCAAGTAACAGCAATTCACTTTGCAAAACCCTAGCTGTGTGTTTATTTTCAATGTCAACTTCCTACAAGCTTTTCATACTGGAACCAACAGAATTCTGCAAAGAATGTTGGATTCCGACTGGGAAACCCATGTTTTGTCTACATTGAAAAGTGTGCTTCTTACCCCATAGAACCACTTAAAACTAAGCTTTTTCACCAAGTAACAGCCATTCACTCTGCAAATCACCAGCTTTGTGTTCAGCTTCAAACTCAAGTTCCTACAAGCTTTTCCCAATTGGAAGGAACAGAATTAGCCAAAGAATGAGATATTGAGACTGGGAAAAGGATTTTTCGTCTATATAGAAAAGTATGCTTTTTACCATATAGAACTACTTAAAACTAAGCTTAATCACCAAGTAAGAACAATTCACTTTGTAAAAGGAAAAAAGGGGCTTTTTTTTTTATCTCCAAAGTCAACTTCCTACAAGCCTTTCCAGCCTGGAACGGACAGAATTCACCAAGGAATGTTTGATTCAGACTGAGAAAACCATGTTTTGTCAATCTTGAAAAGTCTGCTTTTTACTCTTTAGAACCACTTAAAACTAATCTTATCCGCCAAGTAACACCTTTCACTTTGCAAATCACTAGCTGTGTGTTTTTCTTCAAAGTCAAGTTCCTACAAGCTTTTCCTGCTTGGAAGGAACAGAATGCGCCTGAGAATGTGTGATTCGGACAGGGAAACACAATTCTTTTCTATATAGAAATGTATGCTTTTTACCTTCTAGGACCATATAAAACAAAGGTTATTGGCCAAATAACCGCAATTCACTTTGTAAAACAGTAACTGTGTGTCTATCTTCAAAGTCAACTTCCTGCAAGCTTTTCCTGCTTGGATGAACAGTATTCGCCCAAGAATGAGAGATTCAGACCGGGAAAACCATGCTTTGTCTATACTGCAAAGTCTGGTTTTTACCGTCTAGCACCACTGAAAACTAAGTGTATTGGCCAAGCAAAGCAATTCACTTTCCTAACACCAGCTGTGTGTTTATCTTCAAAGTCAAGTTCCTACAAGCATTTCTCACTTGGATTGGACAAAATTCCCCAAAGAATGAGATTCAGACTGGGAAAACAATGTTTTGTCTATATTGAATAGTCTGCTTTTACCCACTAGAACCACTTAAAACTAAGAATATTCTCCTGGTAAGAACAATTCCCTTTGCAAAAACACTTGCTGTGTGTTTGTCTTCAAAGTCAACTTTCTACAAGATTTTCCTGCTTGGAACACACAGAATTTGCCAAAGAGTGAGAGATTGAGACTGGGAAAGCTTTTTTAGAATATATAGATAAGTATGCTTTTTACCAACTAGAACTACTTAAAACAGGGCTTAATCCCAAAGTAAGAACAATTCACTTTGTAAAACACTAGCTGTGTGTTTATCTTCAAAGTTCACTTCCTCCAAACTTTTCCCGATTGGAACGAACACGATTCCTCTAAGAATGTGTGACTGAGACTGGGAAACACACGTTTTGTGTATATATAAAAGTCTGCTTTTTTCTCCTTTGAACCACTGAAAACTAAGCTTATTTTCCAAGTAACAGCACTTTACTTTGCAAAACACTACCTGTGTGTTTATCTTGAAAGTCAACTTCCTACAAGCTTTACACCCATGGAAAGGACAGAATTGGCCAAAGAATGAGAGATTCAGACTGGGAAAAACATGTTTGTCTATATTGAAAAATCTGCTTTTTGCCTCAAGAACCACTTAAAAGTAAGCTTCTTCGCCTAGTAACAGCAATTCACTTTGCAAAACACTAGCTGTGTGTTTATCTTGAAAGTCAACTTCCTACAAGCTTTTCCCTCTTGGAATGAAGAGAATTCGCCAAAGAATGAAAGACTGAGACTGGGAAAAGCTTTTTCAGTCTATATAAATAAGTGTGCTTTTTACCGTCTAGAACCACTTAAAACTAAGCTTATTGGTCAAGTAACAGCAATTCACTTTGCAAAACAGTAGCTGTGTGTTTATCTTCAAAGTCAACTTCCTACAAGCTTTTCCTGCTGGAAGGAACAGAATTCTCCAAAGATTGTTGGATTCAGACTGGGAAATCCATGTTTTGTCTATATTGAAAAGTGTGCTTTTTTCCCTCTAGAACCACTTAGAGCTAAGCTTATTCGCCAAGTAACAGCGATTCACTTTGCAAATCATTAGCTTTGTGTTCAGCTTCAAAGTCAAGTTCCTACAAGCTTTTTCCATATGGAACGAACAGAACTCGACTGAGAATGTGTGATTCAGACAGGGAAACGCACTTTTTTCTATATAGAGAGGTATGCTTATCACCTTCTAGGACCATTTAAAACAAAGCTTAATCACCAGGTAAGAACGATTCACTTGTAAAATGAAAAAAAAAAGGCTGTTTTTTTATCTTCAAAGTCAACTTCCTACAAGCTTTTCCCTCTTGGAATGAACAGAATTCGCCAAAGAATGAGAGACTAAGACTGGGAAAAGCTTTTTCAGTCTATATAAATAAGTCTGCTTTTTTACAGTCTAGAACCACTTAAAACTAAGTTTATTGGTCAAGTAACAGCAATTCACTTTTCAAAACACTAGCTGTGTGTTTATCTTCAAAGTCAACTTCCTACAAGCTTTACCCCCTTGGAAAGAACAGAATTCGCCAAAGAATGAGAGATTCAGACTGGGAAACCCATGTTTGTCTATATTCAAAAGTCTGGATTTTAGCCTCAAGAACAACTTAAAAGTAAGCTTATTCGCCTAGTAACAGAAATTCACTTTTTTCGGGCTGGAGAGATGGCTCAGCGGTTAAGAGCACCCGACTACTCTTCCAGAGGTCCTGAGTTCAATTCCCAGCAACCACATGGTGGCTCACAACCATCTGTAAAGAGATCCGATGCCCTCTTCTGGTGCATCTGAAGACAGCTACAGTGTACTTATATATAATAAATGAATAAATCTTTAAAAAAAAAAAAAAAAAAAAAAAAAAAAAAAAAAAAAAAAAAAAAAAAAAAAAGAAATTCACTTTTCAAAACACTAGCTGTGTGTTTATCTTCAAAGTCAACTTCCTACTAGCTTTTCCCTTTTGGAACGAACAGAATTCACCAAAGAATGGGAGACTGAGACTGGGAAAAGCTTTTTCAGTCTATATGAATAAGTCTGCTTTTTACCATCTAGAACCAGTTAAAACTAAGCTTATTGGCCAAGTAACAGCAAT
Organism: Rattus norvegicus; assembly: GCF_021556685.1. Classification (NCBI taxonomy): domain Eukaryota; kingdom Metazoa; phylum Chordata; class Mammalia; order Rodentia; family Muridae; genus Rattus; species Rattus norvegicus. Next base: position 70,367,558 of record NC_141555.1, read on the forward strand.
TCATTTTGCAAAACACTAGCTGTGTGTTTATTTCAAAGTCAACATCTTCTAAGCTCTTCCCCCTTGGAGAGAACAGAATTCACCTAAGAATGTCTGATTCAGACTGGGAAATGCAAGTATTGTCTACATTGAAAGTCTGCTTTTTACTGTCTAGGACCACTTAAAACTAAGCCTATTGGCCAAGTAAGAGCAATTCACTTTGCAGATCATTAGCTCTGTGTTTATCTTCAAAGTGAACTTCCTACAAGCTTTTGCCGCTTGGAACGAACAGAATTCGCCAAAGAATGTTGGATTCAGACTGGGAAACCCATGTTTGGTCCACATAGAAAAGTCTGCTTTTTACTGTGTAGAACCACTTAAAACTAAGCTTATTGGCCAAGTAACAGCAATTCACTTTGCAAAACCCTAGCTGTGTGTTTATTTTCAATGTCAACTTCCTACAAGCTTTTCATACTGGAAAAAACAGAATTCTGCAAAGAATGTTCGATTCCGACTGGGAAACCCATGTTTTGTCTACATTGAAAAGTGTGCTTCTTACCCCATAGAACCCCTTAAAACTAAGCTTTTTCACCAAGTAACAGCCATTCACTCTGCAAATCACCAGCTTTGTGTTCAGCTTCAAACTCAAGTTCCTACAAGCTTTTCCCAATTGGAAGGAACAGAATTAGCCAAAGAATGAGATATTGAGACTGGGAAAAGGATTTTTCGTCTATATAGAAAAGTATGCTTTTTACCATATAGAACTACTTAAAACTAAGCTTAATCACCAAGTAAGAACGATTCACTTTGTAAAAGGAAAAAAGAGGCTTTTTTTTTTATCTCCAAAGTCAACTTCCTACAAGCCTTTCCAGCCTGGAACGGACAGAATTCACCAAGGAATGTTTGATTCAGACTGAGAAAACCATTTTTTGTCTATATTGAAAAGTCTGCTTTTACCCACTAGAACCACTTAAAACTAAGAATATTCTCCTGGTAAGAACAATTCCCTTTGCAAAAACACTTGCTGTGTGTTTGTCTTCAAAGTCAACTTTCTACAAGATTTTCCTGCTTGGAACACACAGAATTTGGCAAAGAGTGAGAGATTGAGACTGGGAAAAGCTTTTTTAGAATATATAGATAAGTATGCTTTTTACCAACTAGAACTACTTAAAACAGAGCTTAATCCCAAAGTAAGAACAATTCACTTTGTAAAACACTAGCTGTGTGTTTATCTTCAAAGTTCACTTCCTCCAAACTTTTCCCGATTGAAACGAACACCATTCCTCTAAGAATGTGTGATTGAGACTGGGAAACACACGTTTTGTGTATATATAAAAGTCTGCTTTTTTCTCCTTTGAACCACTGAAAACTAAGCTTATTTTCCAAGTAACAGCACTTTACTTTGCAAAACACTACCTGTGTGTTTATCTTGAAAGTCAACTTCCAACAAGCTTTACACCCATGGAGAGGACAGAATTGGCCAAAGAATGAGAGATTCAGACTGGGAAGAACATGTTGTCTATATTGAAAAGTCTGCTTTTTGCCTCAAGAACCACTTAAAAGTAAGCTTCTTCACCTAGTCACAGCAATTCACTTTGCAAAACACTAGCTGTGTGTTTATCTTGAAAGTCAACTTCCTACAAGGTTTTCCCTCTTGGAATGAAGAGAATTTGCCAAAGAATGAAAGACTGAGACTGGGAAAAGCTTTTTCAGTCTATATGAATAAGTCTGCTTTTTACCATCTAGAACCACTTAAAACTAAGATTATTGGCCTAGTAACAGCAATTCAATTTGCAAAACCCTATCTGTGTGTTTATTTTCAATGTCAACTTCCTACAAGCTTTTCATACTGGAACCAACAGAATTCTGCAAAGAATGTTCGATTCTGACTGGGAAACCATGTTTTGTCTACATTGAAATGTGTGCTTCTTACCCCATAGAACCACTTAAAACTAAGATTTTTCACCAAGTAACAGCCATTCACTCTGCAAATCACCAGTTTTGTGTTCAGCTTCAAACTCAAGTTCCTACAAGCTTTTCCCAATTGGAAGGAACAGAATTAGCCAAAGAATGAGATATTGAGACTGGGAAAAGATTTTTCGTCTATATAGAAAAGTATGCTTTTTACCATATAGAACTACTTAAAACTAAGCTTAATCACCAAGTAAGAACAATTCACTTTGTAAAAGGAAAAAAGGGGCTTTTTTTTTTATCTCCAAAGTCAACTTCCTACAAGCCTTTCCAGCCTGGAACGGACAGAATTCACCAAGGAATGTTTGATTCAGACTGAGAAAACCATGTTTTGTCAATCTTGAAAAGTTTACTTTTTACTCCATAGAACCACTTAAAACTAATCTTATCCGCCAAGTAACACCTTTCACTTTGCAAATCACTAGCTGTGTGTTTTTCTTCAAAGTCAATTTCCTACAAGCTTTTCCCGCTTGGAAGGAACAGAATGCGCCTGAGAATGTGTGATTCGGCCAGGGAAACACACTTCTTTTCTATATAGAAATGTATGCTTTTTACCTTCTAGGACCATTTAAAACAAAGGTTATTGGCCAAATAACCGCAATTCACTTTGTAAAACAGTAACTGTGTGTCTATCTTCAAAGTCAACTTCCTGCAAGCTTTTCCTGCTTGGATGAACAGTATCCGCCCAAGAATGAGAGATTCAGACCGGGAAAACCATGCTTTGTCTATACTGAAAAGTCTGGTTTTTACCGTCTAGCACCACTGAAAACTAAGTGTATTGGCCAAGCAAAGCAATTCACTTTCCTAACACCAGCTGTGTGTTTATCTTCAAAGTCAAGTTCCTACAAGCTTTTCTCACTTGGATTGGACAAAATTCCCCAAAGAATGAGATTCAGACTGGGAAAACAATGTTTTGTCTATATTGAAAAGTCTGCTTTTACCCACTAGAACCACTTAAAACTAAGAATATTCTCCTGGTAAGGACAATTCCCTTTGCAAAAACACTTGCTGTGTGTTTGTCTTCAAAGTAAACTTTCTACAAGTTTTTCCTGCTTGGAACACACAGAATTTGCCAAAGAGTGAGAGATTGAGACTGGGAAAAGCTTTTTTAGAATATATAGATAAGTATGCTTTTTACCAACTAGAACTACTTAAAACAGAGCTTAATCCCAAAGTAAGAACAATTCACTTTGTAAAACACTAGCTGTGTGTTTATCTTCAAAGTTCACTTCCTCCAAACTTTTCCCGATTGGAACGAACACCATTCCTCTAAGAATGTGTGATTGAGACTGGGAAACACACGTTTTGTGTATATATAAAAGTCTGCTTTTTTCTCCTTTGAACCACTGAAAACTAAGCTTATTTTCCAAGTAACAGCACTTTACTTTGCAAAACACTACCTGTGTGTTTATCTTGAAAGTCAACTTCCAACAAGCTTTACACCCATGGAAAGGACAGAATTGGCCAAAGAATGAGAGATTCAGACTGGGAAGAACATGTTGTCTATATTTAAAATTCTGCTTTTAGCCTCAAGAACCACTTAAAAGTAAGCTTCTTCACCTAGTCACAGCAATTCACTTTGCAAAACACTAGCTGTGTGTTTATCTTGAAAGTCAACTTCCTACAAGCTTTTCCCTCTTGGAATGAAGAGAATTCGCCAAAGAATGAAAGACTGAGACTGGGAAAAGCTTTTTCAGTCTATATGAATAAGTCTGCTTTTTACCATCTAGAACCACTTAAAACTAAGATTATTGGCCAAGTAACAGCAATTCAATTTGCAAAACCCTATCTGTGTGTTTATTTTCAATGTCAACTTCCTACAAGCTTTTCATACTGGAACCAACAGAATTCTGCAAAGAATGTTCGATTCTGACTGGGAAACCATGTTTTGTCTACATTGAAAAGTGTGCTTCTTACCCCATAGAACCCCTTAAAACTAAGCTTTTTCACCAAGTAACAGCCATTCACTCTGCAAATCACCAGCTTTGTGTTCAGCTTCAAACTCAAGTTCCTACAAGCTTTTCCCAATTGGAAGGAACAGAATTAGCCAAAGAATGAGATATTGAGACTGGGAAAAGGATTTTTCGTCTATATAGAAAAGTATGCTTTTTACCATATAGAACTACTTAAAACTAAGCTTAATCACCAAGTAAGAACGATTCACTTTGTAAAAGGAAAAAAGAGGCTTTTTTTTTTATCTCCAAAGTCAACTTCCTACAAGCCTTTCCAGCCTGGAACGGACAGAATTCACCAAGGAATGTTTGATTCAGACTGAGAAAACCATTTTTTGTCTATATTGAAAAGTCTGCTTTTACCCACTAGAACCACTTAAAACTAAGAATATTCTCCTGGTAAGAACAATTCCCTTTGCAAAAACACTTGCTGTGTGTTTGTCTTCAAAGTCAACTTTCTACAAGATTTTCCTGCTTGGAACACACAGAATTTGGCAAAGAGTGAGAGATTGAGACTGGGAAAAGCTTTTTTAGAATATATAGATAAGTATGCTTTTTACCAACTAGAACTACTTAAAACAGAGCTTAATCCCAAAGTAAGAACAATTCACTTTGTAAAACACTAGCTGTGTGTTTATCTTCAAAGTTCACTTCCTCCAAACTTTTCCCGATTGAAACGAACACCATTCCTCTAAGAATGTGTGATTGAGACTGGGAAACACACGTTTTGTGTATATATAAAAGTCTGCTTTTTTCTCCTTTGAACCACTGAAAACTAAGCTTATTTTCCAAGTAACAGCACTTTACTTTGCAAAACACTACCTGTGTGTTTATCTTGAAAGTCAACTTCCAACAAGCTTTACACCCATGGAGAGGACAGAATTGGCCAAAGAATGAGAGATTCAGACTGGGAAGAACATGTTGTCTATATTGAAAAGTCTGCTTTTTGCCTCAAGAACCACTTAAAAGTAAGCTTCTTCACCTAGTCACAGCAATTCACTTTGCAAAACACTAGCTGTGTGTTTATCTTGAAAGTCAACTTCCTACAAGGTTTTCCCTCTTGGAATGAAGAGAATTTGCCAAAGAATGAAAGACTGAGACTGGGAAAAGCTTTTTCAGTCTATATGAATAAGTCTGCTTTTTACCATCTAGAACCACTTAAAACTAAGATTATTGGCCTAGTAACAGCAATTCAATTTGCAAAACCCTATCTGTGTGTTTATTTTCAATGTCAACTTCCTACAAGCTTTTCATACTGGAACCAACAGAATTCTGCAAAGAATGTTCGATTCTGACTGGGAAACCATGTTTTGTCTACATTGAAATGTGTGCTTCTTACCCCATAGAACCACTTAAAACTAAGATTTTTCACCAAGTAACAGCCATTCACTCTGCAAATCACCAGTTTTGTGTTCAGCTTCAAACTCAAGTTCCTACAAGCTTTTCCCAATTGGAAGGAACAGAATTAGCCAAAGAATGAGATATTGAGACTGGGAAAAGATTTTTCGTCTATATAGAAAAGTATGCTTTTTACCATATAGAACTACTTAAAACTAAGCTTAATCACCAAGTAAGAACAATTCACTTTGTAAAAGGAAAAAAGGGGCTTTTTTTTTTATCTCCAAAGTCAACTTCCTACAAGCCTTTCCAGCCTGGAACGGACAGAATTCACCAAGGAATGTTTGATTCAGACTGAGAAAACCATGTTTTGTCAATCTTGAAAAGTTTACTTTTTACTCCATAGAACCACTTAAAACTAATCTTATCCGCCAAGTAACACCTTTCACTTTGCAAATCACTAGCTGTGTGTTTTTCTTCAAAGTCAATTTCCTACAAGCTTTTCCCGCTTGGAAGGAACAGAATGCGCCTGAGAATGTGTGATTCGGCCAGGGAAACACACTTCTTTTCTATATAGAAATGTATGCTTTTTACCTTCTAGGACCATTTAAAACAAAGGTTATTGGCCAAATAACCGCAATTCACTTTGTAAAACAGTAACTGTGTGTCTATCTTCAAAGTCAACTTCCTGCAAGCTTTTCCTGCTTGGATGAACAGTATCCGCCCAAGAATGAGAGATTCAGACCGGGAAAACCATGCTTTGTCTATACTGAAAAGTCTGGTTTTTACCGTCTAGCACCACTGAAAACTAAGTGTATTGGCCAAGCAAAGCAATTCACTTTCCTAACACCAGCTGTGTGTTTATCTTCAAAGTCAAGTTCCTACAAGCTTTTCTCACTTGGATTGGACAAAATTCCCCAAAGAATGAGATTCAGACTGGGAAAACAATGTTTTGTCTATATTGAAAAGTCTGCTTTTACCCACTAGAACCACTTAAAACTAAGAATATTCTCCTGGTAAGGACAATTCCCTTTGCAAAAACACTTGCTGTGTGTTTGTCTTCAAAGTAAACTTTCTACAAGTTTTTCCTGCTTGGAACACACAGAATTTGCCAAAGAGTGAGAGATTGAGACTGGGAAAAGCTTTTTTAGAATATATAGATAAGTATGCTTTTTACCAACTAGAACTACTTAAAACAGAGCTTAATCCCAAAGTAAGAACAATTCACTTTGTAAAACACTAGCTGTGTGTTTATCTTCAAAGTTCACTTCCTCCAAACTTTTCCCGATTGGAACGAACACCATTCCTCTAAGAATGTGTGATTGAGACTGGGAAACACACGTTTTGTGTATATATAAAAGTCTGCTTTTTTCTCCTTTGAACCACTGAAAACTAAGCTTATTTTCCAAGTAACAGCACTTTACTTTGCAAAACACTACCTGTGTGTTTATCTTGAAAGTCAACTTCCAACAAGCTTTACACCCATGGAAAGGACAGAATTGGCCAAAGAATGAGAGATTCAGACTGGGAAGAACATGTTGTCTATATTTAAAATTCTGCTTTTTGCCTCAAGAACCACTTAAAAGTAAGCTTCTTCACCTAGTCACAGCAATTCACTTTGCAAAACACTAGCTGTGTGTTTATCTTGAAAGTCAACTTCCTACAAGCTTTTCCCTCTTGGAATGAAGAGAATTCGCCAAAGAATGAAAGACTGAGACTGGGAAAAGCTTTTTCAGTCTATATGAATAAGTCTGCTTTTTACCATCTAGAACCACTTAAAACTAAGATTATTGGCCAAGTAACAGCAATTCAATTTGCAAAACCCTATCTGTGTGTTTATTTTCAATGTCAACTTCCTACAAGCTTTTCATACTGGAACCAACAGAATTCTGCAAAGAATGTTCGATTCTGACTGGGAAACCATGTTTTGTCTACATTGAAAAGTGTGCTTCTTACCCCATAGAACCACTTAAAACTATGCTTTTTCACCAAGTAACAGCCATTCACTCTGCAAATCACCAGCTTTGTGTTCAGCTTCAAACTCAAGTTCCTACAAGCTTTTCCCAATTGGAAGGAACAGAATTAGCCAAAGAATGAGATATTGAGACTGGGAAAAGGATTTTTCGTCTATATAGAAAAGTATGCTTTTTACCATATAGAACTACTTAAAACTAAGCTTAATCACCAAGTAAGAACAATTCACTTTGTAAAAGGAAAAAAGGGGCTTTTTTTTTATCTCCAAAGTCAACTTCTTACAAGCCTTTCCAGCCTGGAACGGACAGAATTCACCAAGGAATGTTTCATTCAGACTGAGAAAACCATGTTTTGTCAATCTTGAAAAGTTTGCTTTTTACTTCATAGAACCACTTAAAACTAATCTTATCCGCCAAGTAACACCTTTCACTTTGCAAATCACTAGCTGTGTGTTTTTCTTCAAAGTCAAGTTCCTACAAGCTTTTCCCGCTTGGAAGGAACAGAATGCGCCTGAGAATGTGTGATTCGGACAGGGAAACACAATTCTTTTCTATATAGAAATGTATGCTTTTTACCTTCTAGGACCATTTAAAACAAAGGTTATTGGCCAAATAACCGCAATTCACTTTGTAAAACAGTAACTGTGTGTCTATCTTCAAAGTCAACTTCCTGCAAGCTTTTCCTGCTTGGAGGAACAGTATTCGCCCAAGAATGAGAGATTCAGACCGGGAAAACCATGCTTTGTCTATACTGCAAAGTCTGGTTTTTACCGTCTAGCACCACTGAAAACTAAGTGTATTGGCCAAGCAAAGCAATTCACTTTCCTAACACCAGCTGTGTGTTTATCTTCAAAGTCAAGTTCCTACAAGCATTTCTCACTTGGATTGGACAAAATTCCCCAAAGAATGAGATTCAGACTGGGAAAACAATGTTTTGTCTATATTGAATAGTCTGCTTTTACCCACTAGAACCACTTAAAACTAAGAATATTCTCCTGGTAAGAACAATTCCCTTTGCAAATACACTTGCTGTGTGTTTGTCTTCAAAGTCAACTTTCTACAAGATTTTCCTGCTTGGAACACACAGAATTTGCCAAAGAGTGAGAGATTGAGACTGGGAAAAGCTTTTTTAGAATATATAGATAAGTATGCTTTTTACCAACTAGAACTACTTAAAACAGAGCTTAATCCCAAAGTAAGAACAATTCACTTTGTAAAACACTAGCTGTGTGTTTATCTTCAAAGTTCACTTCCTCCAAACTTTTCCCGATTGGAACGAACACGATTCCTCTAAGAATGTGTGACTGAGACTGGGAAACACACGTTTTGTGTATATATAAAAGTCTGCTTTTTTCTCCTTTGAACCACTGAAAACTAAGCTTATTTTCCAAGTAACAGCACTTTACTTTGCAAAACACTACCTGTGTGTTTATCTTGAAAGTCAACTTCCTACAAGCTTTACACCCATGGAAAGGACAGAATTGGCCAAAGAATGAGAGATTCAGACTGGGAAAAACATGTTTGTCTATATTGAAAAGTCTGCTTTTTGCCTCAAGAACCACTTAAAAGTAAGCTTCTTTGCCTAGTAACAGCAATTCACTTTGCAAAACACTAGCTGTGTGTTTATCTTGAAAGTCAACTTCCTACAAGCTTTTCCCTCTTGGAATGAAGAGAATTCGCCAAAGAATGAAAGACTGAGACTGGGAAAAGCTTTTTCAGTCTATATAAATAAGTGTGCTTTTTACCGTCTAGAACCACTTAAAACTAAGCTTATTGGTCAAGTAACAGCAATTCACTTTGCAAAACAGTAGCTGTGTGTTTATCTTCAAAGTCAACTTCCTACAAGCTTTTCCTGCTGGAAGGAACAGAATTCTCCAAAGATTGTTGGATTCAGACTGGGAAATCCATGTTTTGTCTATATTGAAAAGTGTGCTTTTTTCCCTCTAGAACCACTTAGAGCTAAGCTTATTCGCCAAGTAACAGCGATTCACTTTGCAAATCATTAGCTTTGTGTTCAGCTTCAAAGTCAAGTTCCTACAAGCTTTTTCCACATGGAACGAACAGAACTCGACTGAGAATGTGTGATTCAGACAGTGAAACGCACTTTTTTCTATATAGAGAGGTATGCTTATCACCTTCTAGGACCATTTAAAACAAAGCTTAATCACCAGGTAAGAACAATTCACTTGTAAAATGAAAAAAAAAGGCTGTTTTTTTATCTTCAAAGTCAACTTCCTACAAGCTTTTCCCTCTTGGAATGAACAGAATTCGCCAAAGAATGAGAGACTAAGACTGGGAAAAGCTTTTTCAGTCTATATAAATAAGTCTGCGTTTTTACAGTCTAGAACCACTTAAAACTAAGATTATTGGTCAAGTAACAGCAATTCACTTTTCAAACACTAGCTGTGTGTTTATCTTCAAAGTCAACTTCCTACAAGCTTTACCCCCTTGGAAAGAACAGAATTCGCCAAAGAATGAGAGATTCAGACTGGGAAACCCATGTTTGTCTATATTCAAAAGTCTTCTTTTTAGCCTCAAGAACAACTTAAAAGTAAGCTTATTCGCCTAGTAACAGAAATTCACTTTTCAAAACACTAGCTGTGTGTTTATCTTCAAAGTCAACTTCCTACAAGCTTTTCCCTTTTGGAACGAACAGAATTCACCAAAGAATGGGAGACTGAGACTGGGAAAAGCTTTTTCAGTCTATATGAATAAGTCTGCTTTTTAGCATCTAGAACCAGTTAAAACTAAGATTATTGGCCAAGTAACAGCAATTCATTTTGCAAAACACTAGCTGTGTGTTTATTTCAAAGTCAACATCGTCTAAGCTCTTCCCCCATGGAGAGAACAGAATTCACCTAAGAATGTCTGATTCAGACTGGAAAATGCAAGTATTGTCTACATTGAAAGTCTGCTTTTTACTGTCTAGGACCACTTAAAACTAAGCCCATTGGCCAAGTAAGAGCAATTCACTTTTCAGTCATTAGCTCTGTGTTTATCTTCAAAGTGAACTTCCTACAAGCTTTTGCCGCTTGGAACGAACAGAATTCGCCAAAGAATGTTGGATTCAGACTGGGAAACCCATGTTTGGTCCACATAGAAAAGTCTGCTTTTTACTGTCTAGAACCACTTAAAACTAAGCTTATTGGCCAAGTAACAGCAATTCACTTTGCAAAACCCTAGCTGTGTGTTTATTTTCAATGTCAACTTCCTACAAGCTTTTCATACTGGAACCAACAGAATTCTGCAAAGAATGTTGGATTCCGACTGGGAAACCCATGTTTTGTCTACATTGAAAAGTGTGCTTCTTACCCCATAGAACCACTTAAAACTAAGCTTTTTCACTAAGTAACAGCCATTCACTCTGCAAATCACCAGCTTTGTGTTCAGCTTCAAACTCAAGTTCCTACAAGCTTTTCCCAATTGGAAGGAACAGAATTAGCCAAAGAATGAGATATTGAGACTGGGAAAAGGATTTTTCGTCTATATAGAAAAGTATGCTTTTTACCATATAGAACTACTTAAAACTAAGCTTAATCACCAAGTAAGAACAATTCACTTTGTAAAAGGAAAAAAGGGGCTTTTTTTTTTATCTCCAAAGTCAACTTCCTACAAGCCTTTCCAGCCTGGAACGGACAGAATTCACCAAGGAATGTTTGATTCAGACTGAGAAAACCATGTTTTGTCAATCTTGAAAAGTCTGCTTTTTACTCTTTAGAACCACTTAAAACTAATCTTATCCGCCAAGTAACACCTTTCACTTTGCAAATCACTAGCTGTGTGTTTTTCTTCAAAGTCAAGTTCCTACAAGCTTTTCCTGCTTGGAAGGAACAGAATGCGCCTGAGAATGTGTGATTCGGACAGGGAAACACAATTCTTTTCTATATAGAAATGTATGCTTTTTACCTTCTAGGACCATATAAAACAAAGGTTATTGGCCAAATAACCGCAATTCACTTTGTAAAACAGTAACTGTGTGTCTATCTTCAAAGTCAACTTCCTGCAAGCTTTTCCTGCTTGGATGAACAGTATTCGCCCAAGAATGAGAGATTCAGACCGGGAAAACCATGCTTTGTCTATACTGCAAAGTCTGGTTTTTACCGTCTACCACCACTGAAAACTAAGTGTATTGGCCAAGCAAAGCAATTCACTTTCCTAACACCAGCTGTGTGTTTATCTTCAAAGTCAAGTTCCTACAAGCATTTCTCACTTGGATTGGACAAAATTCCCCAAAGAATGAGATTCAGACTGGGAAAACAATGTTTTGTCTATATTGAATAGTCTGCTTTTACCCACTAGAACCACTTAAAACTAAGAATATTCTCCTGGTAAGAACAATTCCCTTTGCAAAAACACTTGCTGTGTGTTTGTCTTCAAAGTCAACTTTCTACAAGATTTTCCTGCTTGGAACACACAGAATTTGCCAAAGAGTGAGAGATTGAGACTGGGAAAGCTTTTTTAGAATATATAGATAAGTATGCTTTTTACCAACTAGAACTACTTAAAACAGGGCTTAATCCCAAAGTAAGAACAATTCACTTTGTAAAACACTAGCTGTGTGTTTATCTTCAAAGTTCACTTCCTCCAAACTTTTCCCGATTGGAACGAACACGATTCCTCTAAGAATGTGTGACTGAGACTGGGAAACACACGTTTTGTGTATATATAAAAGTCTGCTTTTTTCTCCTTTGAACAACAGAAAACTAAGCTTATTTTCCAAGTAACAGCACTTTACTTTGCAAAACACTACCTGTGTGTTTATCTTGAAAGTCAACTTCCTACAAGCTTTACACCCATGGAAAGGACAGAATTGGCCAAAGAATGAGAGATTCAGACTGGGAAAAACATGTTTGTCTATATTGAAAAATCTGCTTTTTGCCTCAAGAACCACTTAAAAGTAAGCTTCTTCGCCTAGTAACAGCAATTCACTTTGCAAAACACTAGCTGTGTGTTTATCTTGAAAGTCAACTTCCTACAAGCTTTTCCCTCTTGGAATGAAGAGAATTCGCCAAAGAATGAAAGACTGAGACTGGGAAAAGCTTTTTCAGTCTATATAAATAAGTGTGCTTTTTACCGTCTAGAACCACTTAAAACTAAGCTTATTGGTCAAGTAACAGCAATTCACTTTGCAAAACAGTAGCTGTGTGTTTATCTTCAAAGTCAACTTCCTACAAGCTTTTCCTGCTGGAAGGAACAGAATTCTCCAAAGATTGTTGGATTCAGACTGGGAAATCCATGTTTTGTCTATATTGAAAAGTGTGCTTTTTTCCCTCTAGAACCACTTAGAGCTAAGCTTATTCGCCAAGTAACAGCGATTCACTTTGCAAATCATTAGCTTTGTGTTCAGCTTCAAAGTCAAGTTCCTACAAGCTTTTTCCATATGGAACGAACAGAACTCGACTGAGAATGTGTGATTCAGACAGGGAAACGCACTTTTTTCTATATAGAGAGGTATGCTTATCACCTTCTAGGACCATTTAAAACAAAGCTTAATCACCAGGTAAGAACGATTCACTTGTAAAATGAAAAAAAAAAGGCTGTTTTTTTATCTTCAAAGTCAACTTCCTACAAGCTTTTCCCTCTTGGAATGAACAGAATTCGCCAAAGAATGAGAGACTAAGACTGGGAAAAGCTTTTTCAGTCTATATAAATAAGTCTGCTTTTTTACAGTCTAGAACCACTTAAAACTAAGTTTATTGGTCAAGTAACAGCAATTCACTTTTCAAAACACTAGCTGTGTGTTTATCTTCAAAGTCAACTTCCTACAAGCTTTACCCCCTTGGAAAGAACAGAATTCGCCAAAGAATGAGAGATTCAGACTGGGAAACCCATGTTTGTCTATATTCAAAAGTCTGGATTTTAGCCTCAAGAACAACTTAAAAGTAAGCTTATTCGCCTAGTAACAGAAATTCACTTTTCAAAACACTAGCTGTGTGTTTATCTTCAAAGTCAACTTCCTACTAGCTTTTCCCTTTTGGAACGAACAGAATTCACCAAAGAATGGGAGACTGAGACTGGGAAAAGCTTTTTCAGTCTATATGAATAAGTCTGCTTTTTACCATCTAGAACCAGTTAAAACTAAGCTTATTGGCCAAGTAACAGCAATTCATTTTGCAAAACACTAGCTGTGTGTTTATTTCAAAGTCAACATCTTCTAAGCTCTTCCCCCTTGGAGAGAACAGAATTCACCTAAGAATGTCTGATTCAGACTGGGAAATGCAAGTATTGTCTACATTGAAAGTCTGCTTTTTACTGTCTAGGACCACTTAAAACTAAGCCTATTGGCCAAGTAAGAGCAATTCACTTTGCAGATCATTAGCTCTGTGTTTATCTTCAAAGTGAACTTCCTACAAGCTTTTGCCGCTTGGAACGAACAGAATTCGCCAAAGAATGTTGGATTCAGACTGGGAAACCCATGTTTGGTCCACATAGAAAAGTCTGCTTTTTACTGTGTAGAACCACTTAAAACTAAGCTTATTGTCCAAGTAACAGCAATTCACTTTGCAAAACCCTAGCTGTGTGTTTATTTTCAATGTCAACTTCCTACAAGCTTTTCATACTGGAAAAAACAGAATTCTGCAAAGAATGTTCGATTCCGACTGGGAAACCCATGTTTTGTCTACATTGAAAAGTGTGCTTCTTACCCCATAGAACCCCTTAAAACTAAGCTTTTTCACCAAGTAACAGCCATTCACTCTGCAAATCACCAGCTTTGTGTTCAGCTTCAAACTCAAGTTCCTACAAGCTTTTCCCAATTGGAAGGAACAGAATTAGCCAAAGAATGAGATATTGAGACTGGGAAAAGGATTTTTCGTCTATATAGAAAAGTATGCTTTTTACCATATAGAACTACTTAAAACTAAGCTTAATCACCAAGTAAGAACGATTCACTTTGTAAAAGGAAAAAAGAGGCTTTTTTTTTTATCTCCAAAGTCAACTTCCTACAAGCCTTTCCAGCCTGGAACGGACAGAATTCACCAAGGAATGTTTGATTCAGACTGAGAAAACCATTTTTTGTCTATATTGAAAAGTCTGCTTTTACCCACTAGAACCACTTAAAACTAAGAATATTCTCCTGGTAAGAACAATTCCCTTTGCAAAAACACTTGCTGTGTGTTTGTCTTCAAAGTCAACTTTCTACAAGATTTTCCTGCTTGGAACACACAGAATTTGGCAAAGAGTGAGAGATTGAGACTGGGAAAAGCTTTTTTAGAATATATAGATAAGTATGCTTTTTACCAACTAGAACTACTTAAAACAGAGCTTAATCCCAAAGTAAGAACAATTCACTTTGTAAAACACTAGCTGTGTGTTTATCTTCAAAGTTCACTTCCTCCAAACTTTTCCCGATTGAAACGAACACCATTCCTCTAAGAATGTGTGATTGAGACTGGGAAACACACGTTTTGTGTATATATAAAAGTCTGCTTTTTTCTCCTTTGAACCACTGAAAACTAAGCTTATTTTCCAAGTAACAGCACTTTACTTTGCAAAACACTACCTGTGTGTTTATCTTGAAAGTCAACTTCCAACAAGCTTTACACCCATGGAGAGGACAGAATTGGCCAAAGAATGAGAGATTCAGACTGGGAAGAACATGTTGTCTATATTGAAAAGTCTGCTTTTTGCCTCAAGAACCACTTAAAAGTAAGCTTCTTCACCTAGTCACAGCAATTCACTTTGCAAAACACTAGCTGTGTGTTTATCTTGAAAGTCAACTTCCTACAAGGTTTTCCCTCTTGGAATGAAGAGAATTTGCCAAAGAATGAAAGACTGAGACTGGGAAAAGCTTTTTCAGTCTATATGAATAAGTCTGCTTTTTACCATCTAGAACCACTTAAAACTAAGATTATTGGCCTAGTAACAGCAATTCAATTTGCAAAACCCTATCTGTGTGTTTATTTTCAATGTCAACTTCCTACAAGCTTTTCATACTGGAACCAACAGAATTCTGCAAAGAATGTTCGATTCTGACTGGGAAACCATGTTTTGTCTACATTGAAATGTGTGCTTCTTACCCCATAGAACCACTTAAAACTAAGATTTTTCACCAAGTAACAGCCATTCACTCTGCAAATCACCAGTTTTGTGTTCAGCTTCAAACTCAAGTTCCTACAAGCTTTTCCCAATTGGAAGGAACAGAATTAGCCAAAGAATGAGATATTGAGACTGGGAAAAGATTTTTCGTCTATATAGAAAAGTATGCTTTTTACCATATAGAACTACTTAAAACTAAGCTTAATCACCAAGTAAGAACAATTCACTTTGTAAAAGGAAAAAAGGGGCTTTTTTTTTTATCTCCAAAGTCAACTTCCTACAAGCCTTTCCAGCCTGGAACGGACAGAATTCACCAAGGAATGTTTGATTCAGACTGAGAAAACCATGTTTTGTCAATCTTGAAAAGTTTACTTTTTACTCCATAGAACCACTTAAAACTAATCTTATCCGCCAAGTAACACCTTTCACTTTGCAAATCACTAGCTGTGTGTTTTTCTTCAAAGTCAATTTCCTACAAGCTTTTCCCGCTTGGAAGGAACAGAATGCGCCTGAGAATGTGTGATTCGGCCAGGGAAACACACTTCTTTTCTATATAGAAATGTATGCTTTTTACCTTCTAGGACCATTTAAAACAAAGGTTATTGGCCAAATAACCGCAATTCACTTTGTAAAACAGTAACTGTGTGTCTATCTTCAAAGTCAACTTCCTGCAAGCTTTTCCTGCTTGGATGAACAGTATCCGCCCAAGAATGAGAGATTCAGACCGGGAAAACCATGCTTTGTCTATACTGAAAAGTCTGGTTTTTACCGTCTAGCACCACTGAAAACTAAGTGTATTGGCCAAGCAAAGCAATTCACTTTCCTAACACCAGCTGTGTGTTTATCTTCAAAGTCAAGTTCCTACAAGCTTTTCTCACTTGGATTGGACAAAATTCCCCAAAGAATGAGATTCAGACTGGGAAAACAATGTTTTGTCTATATTGAAAAGTCTGCTTTTACCCACTAGAACCACTTAAAACTAAGAATATTCTCCTGGTAAGGACAATTCCCTTTGCAAAAACACTTGCTGTGTGTTTGTCTTCAAAGTAAACTTTCTACAAGTTTTTCCTGCTTGGAACACACAGAATTTGCCAAAGAGTGAGAGATTGAGACTGGGAAAAGCTTTTTTAGAATATATAGATAAGTATGCTTTTTACCAACTAGAACTACTTAAAACAGAGCTTAATCCCAAAGTAAGAACAATTCACTTTGTAAAACACTAGCTGTGTGTTTATCTTCAAAGTTCACTTCCTCCAAACTTTTCCCGATTGGAACGAACACCATTCCTCTAAGAATGTGTGATTGAGACTGGGAAACACACGTTTTGTGTATATATAAAAGTCTGCTTTTTTCTCCTTTGAACCACTGAAAACTAAGCTTATTTTCCAAGTAACAGCACTTTACTTTGCAAAACACTACCTGTGTGTTTATCTTGAAAGTCAACTTCCAACAAGCTTTACACCCATGGAAAGGACAGAATTGGCCAAAGAATGAGAGATTCAGACTGGGAAGAACATGTTGTCTATATTTAAAATTCTGCTTTTTGCCTCAAGAACCACTTAAAAGTAAGCTTCTTCACCTAGTCACAGCAATTCACTTTGCAAAACACTAGCTGTGTGTTTATCTTGAAAGTCAACTTCCTACAAGCTTTTCCCTCTTGGAATGAAGAGAATTCGCCAAAGAATGAAAGACTGAGACTGGGAAAAGCTTTTTCAGTCTATATGAATAAGTCTGCTTTTTACCATCTAGAACCACTTAAAACTAAGATTATTGGCCAAGTAACAGCAATTCAATTTGCAAAACCCTATCTGTGTGTTTATTTTCAATGTCAACTTCCTACAAGCTTTTCATACTGGAACCAACAGAATTCTGCAAAGAATGTTCGATTCTGACTGGGAAACCATGTTTTGTCTACATTGAAAAGTGTGCTTCTTACCCCATAGAACCACTTAAAACTATGCTTTTTCACCAAGTAACAGCCATTCACTCTGCAAATCACCAGCTTTGTGTTCAGCTTCAAACTCAAGTTCCTACAAGCTTTTCCCAATTGGAAGGAACAGAATTAGCCAAAGAATGAGATATTGAGACTGGGAAAAGGATTTTTCGTCTATATAGAAAAGTATGCTTTTTACCATATAGAACTACTTAAAACTAAGCTTAATCACCAAGTAAGAACAATTCACTTTGTAAAAGGAAAAAAGGGGCTTTTTTTTTTATCTCCAAAGTCAACTTCTTACAAGCCTTTCCAGCCTGGAACGGACAGAATTCACCAAGGAATGTTTCATTCAGACTGAGAAAACCATGTTTTGTCAATCTTGAAAAGTTTGCTTTTTACTTCATAGAACCACTTAAAACTAATCTTATCCGCCAAGTAACACCTTTCACTTTGCAAATCACTAGCTGTGTGTTTTTCTTCAAAGTCAAGTTCCTACAAGCTTTTCCCGCTTGGAAGGAACAGAATGCGCCTGAGAATGTGTGATTCGGACAGGGAAACACAATTCTTTTCTATATAGAAATGTATGCTTTTTACCTTCTAGGACCATTTAAAACAAAGGTTATTGGCCAAATAACCGCAATTCACTTTGTAAAACAGTAACTGTGTGTCTATCTTCAAAGTCAACTTCCTGCAAGCTTTTCCTGCTTGGATGAACAGTATCCGCCCAAGAATGAGAGATTCAGACCGGGAAAACCATGCTTTGTCTATACTGAAAAGTCTGGTTTTTACCGTCTAGCACCACTGAAAACTAAGTGTATTGGCCAAGCAAAGCAATTCACTTTCCAAACACCAGCTGTGTGTTTATCTTCAAAGTCAAGTTTCTACAAGCATTTCTCACTTGGATTGGAAAAAATTCCCCAAAGAATGAGATTCAGACTGGGAAAACAATGTTTTGTCTATATTGAATAGTCTGCTTTTACCCACTAGAACCACTTAAAACTAAGAATATTCTCCTTGTAAGAACAATTCCCTTTGCAAAAACACTTGCTGTGTGTTTGTCTTCAAAGTCAACTTTCTACAAGATTTTCCTGCTTGGAACACACAGAATTTGCCAAAGAGTGAGAGATTGAGACTGGGAAAAGCTTTTTTAGAATATATAGATAAGTATGCTTTTTACCAACTAGAACTACTTAAAACAGAGCTTAATCCCAAAGTAAGAACAATTCACTTTGTAAAACACTAGCTGTGTGTTTATCTTCAAAGTTCACTTCCTCCAAACTTTTCCCGATTGGAACGAACACGATTCCTCTAAGAATGTGTGACTGAGACTGGGAAACACACGTTTGTGTATATATAAAAGTCTGCTTTTTTCTCCTTTGAACCACTGAAAACTAAGCTTATTTTCCAAGTAACAGCACTTTACTTTGCAAAACACTACCTGTGTGTTTATCTTGAAAGTCAACTTCCTACAAGCTTTACACCCATGGAAAGGACAGAATTGGCCAAAGAATGAGAGATTCAGACTGGGAAAAACATGTTTGTCTATATTGAAAAGTCTGCTTTTTGCCTCAAGAACCACTTAAAAGTAAGCTTCTTCGCCTAGTAACAGCAATTCACTTTGCAAAACACTAGCTGTGTGTTTATCTTGAAAGTCAACTTCCTACAAGCTTTTCCCTCTTGGAATGAAGAGAATTCGCCAAAGAATGAAAGACTGAGACTGGGAAAAGCTATTTCAGTCTATATAAATAAGTGTGCTTTTTACCGTCTAGAACCACTTAAAACTAAGCTTATTGGTCAAGTAACAGCAATTCACTTTGCAAAACAGTAGCTGTGTGTTTATCTTCAAAGTCAACTTCCTACAAGCTTTTCCTGCTGGAAGGAACAGAATTCTCCAAAGATTGTTGGATTCAGACTGGGAAATCCATGTTTTGTCTATTGAAAAGTGTGCTTTTTTCCCTCTAGAACCACTTAGAGCTAAGCTTATTCGCCAAGTAACAGCGATTCACTTTGCAAATCATTAGCTTTGTGTTCAGCTTCAAAGTCAAGTTCCCACAAGCTTTTTCCGCATGGAACGAACAGAACTCGACTGAGAATGTGTGATTCAGACAGGGAAACGCACTTTTTTCTATATAGAGAGGTATGCTTATCACCTTCTAGGACCATTTAAAACAAAGCTTAATCACCAGGTAAGAACAATTCACTTGTAAAATGAAAAAAAAAAAGCTGTTTTTTTATCTTCAAAGTCAACTTCCTACAAGCTTTTCCCTCTTGGAATGAACAGAATTCGCCAAAGAATGAGAGACTAAGACTGGGAAAAGCTTTTTCAGTCTATATAAATAAGTCTGCTTTTTTACAGTCTAGAACCACTTAAAACTAAGATTATTGGTCAAGTAACAGCAATTCACTTTTCAAAACACTAGCTGTGTGTTTATCTTCAAAGTCAACTTCCTACAAGCTTTACCCCCTTGGAAAGAACAGAATTCGCCAAAGAATGAGAGATTCAGACTTGGAAACCCATGTTTGTCTATATTCAAAAGTCTGCTTTTTAGCCTCAAGAACAACTTAAAAGTAAGCTTATTCGCCTAGTAACAGAAATTCACTTTTCAAAACACTAGCTGTGTGTTTATCTTCAAAGTCAACTTCCTACTAGCTTTTCCCTTTTGGAAGGAACAGAATTCACCAAAGAATGGGAGACTGAGACTGGGAAAAGCTTTTTCAGTCTATATGAATAAGTCTGCTTTTTACCATCTAGAACCAGTTAAAACTAAGCTTATTGGCCAAGTAACAGCAATTCATTTTGCAAAACACTAGCTGTGTGTTTATTTCAAAGTCAACATCTTCTAAGCTCTTCCCCCTTGGAGAGAACAGAATTCACCTAAGAATGTCTGATTCAGACTGGGAAATGCAAGTATTGTCTACATTGAAAGTCTGCTTTTTACTGTCTAGGACCACTTAAAACTAAGCCTATTGGCCAAGTAAGAGCAATTCACTTTGCAGATCATTAGCTCTGTGTTTATCTTCAAAGTGAACTTCCTACAAGCTTTTGCCGCTTGGAACGAACAGAATTCGCCAAAGAATGTTGGATTCAGACTGGGAAACCCATGTTTGGTCCACATAGAAAAGTCTGCTTTTTACTGTGTAGAACCACTTAAAACTAAGCTTATTGTCCAAGTAACAGCAATTCACTTTGCAAAACCCTAGCTGTGTGTTTATTTTCAATGTCAACTTCCTACAAGCTTTTCATACTGGAAACAACAGAATTCTGCAAAGAATGTTCGATTCCGACTGGGAAACCCATGTTTTGTCTACATTGAAAAGTGTGCTTCTTACCCCATAGAACCCCTTAAAACTAAGCTTTTTCACCAAGTAACAGCCATTCACTCTGCAAATCACCAGCTTTGTGTTCAGCTTCAAACTCAAGTTCCTACAAGCTTTTCCCAATTGGAAGGAAGAGAATTAGCCAAAGAATGAGATATTGAGACTGGGAAAAGGATTTTTCGTCTATATAGAAAAGTATGCTTTTTACCATATAGAACTACTTAAAACTAAGCTTAATCACCAAGTAAGAAAGATTCACTTTGTAAAAGGAAAAAAGGGGCTTTTTTTTTTATCTCCAAAGTCAACTTCCTACAAGCCTTTCCAGCCTGGAACGGACAGAATTCACCAAGGAATGTTTGATTCAGACTGAGAAAACCATGTTTTGTCTATATTGAAAAGTCTGCTTTTACCCACTAGAACCACTTAAAACTAAGAATATTCTCCTGGTAAGAACAATTCCCTTTGCAAAAACACTTGCTGTGTGTTTGTCTTCAAAGTCAACTTTCTACAAGATTTTCCTGCTTGGAACACACAGAATTTGGCAAAGAGTGAGAGATTGAGACTGGGAAAAGCTTTTTTAGAATATATAGATAAGTATGCTTTTTACCAACTAGAACTACTTAAAACAGAGCTTAATCCCAAAGTAAGAACAATTCACTTTGTAAAACACTAGCTGTGTGTTTATCTTCAAAGTTCACTTCCTCCAAACTTTTCCCGATTGGAACGAACACGATTCCTCTAAGAATGTGTGAGTGAGACTGGGAAACACACGTTTTGTGTATATATAAAAGTCTGCTTTTTTCTCCTTTGAACAACTGAAAACTAAGCTTATTTTCCAAGTAACAGCACTTTACTTTGCAAAACACTACCTGTTTTTTTATCTTCAAAGTCAACTTCCTACAAGCTTTTCCCTCTTGGAATGAACAGAATTCGCCAAAGAATGAGAGACTCAGACTGGGAAAAGCTTTTTCAGTCTATATAAATAAGTCTGCTTTTTTACAGTCTAGAACCACTTAAAACTAAGATTATTGGTCAAGTAACAGCAATTCACTTTTCAAAACACTAGCTGTGTGTTTATCTTCAAAGTCAACTTCCTACAAGCTTTACCCCCTTGGAAAGAACAGAATTCGCCAAAGAATGAGAGATTCAGACTTGGAAACCCATGTTTGTCTATATTCAAAAGTCTGCTTTTTAGCCTCAAGAACAACTTAAAAGTAAGCTTATTCGCCTAGTAACAGAAATTCACTTTTCAAAACACTAGCTGTGTGTTTATCTTCAAAGTCAACTTCCTACTAGCTTTTCCCTTTTGGAAGGAACAGAATTCACCAAAGAATGGGAGACTGAGACTGGGAAAAGCTTTTTCAGTCTATATGAATAAGTCTGCTTTTTACCATCTAGAACCAGTTAAAACTAAGCTTATTGGCCAAGTAACAGCAATTCATTTTGCAAAACACTAGCTGTGTGTTTATTTCAAAGTCAACATCTTCTAAGCTCTTCCCCCTTGGAGAGAACAGAATTCACCTAAGAATGTCTGATTCAGACTGGGAAATGCAAGTATTGTCTACATTGAAAGTCTGCTTTTTACTGTCTAGGACCACTTAAAACTAAGCCTATTGGCCAAGTAAGAGCAATTCACTTTGCAGATCATTAGCTCTGTGTTTATCTTCAAAGTGAACTTCCTACAAGCTTTTGCCGCTTGGAACGAACAGAATTCGCCAAAGAATGTTGGATTCAGACTGGGAAACCCATGTTTGGTCCACATAGAAAAGTCTGCTTTTTACTGTGTAGAACCACTTAAAACTAAGCTTATTGGCCAAGTAACAGCAATTCACTTTGCAAAACCCTAGCTGTGTGTTTATTTTCAATGTCAACTTCCTACAAGCTTTTCATACTGGAAACAACAGAATTCTGCAAAGAATGTTCGATTCCGACTGGGAAACCCATGTTTTGTCTACATTGAAAAGTGTGCTTCTTACCCCATAGAACCCCTTAAAACTAAGCTTTTTCACCAAGTAACAGCCATTCACTCTGCAAATCACCAGCTTTGTGTTCAGCTTCAAACTCAAGTTCCTACAAGCTTTTCCCAATTGGAAGGAAGAGAATTAGCCAAAGAATGAGATATTGAGACTGGGAAAAGGATTTTTCGTCTATATAGAAAAGTATGCTTTTTACCATATAGAACTACTTAAAACTAAGCTTAATCACCAAGTAAGAACAATTCACTTTGTAAAAGGAAAAAAGGGGCTTTTTTTTTTATCTCCAAAGTCAACTTCCTACAAGCCTTTCCAGCCTGGAACGGACAGAATTCACCAAGGAATGTTTGATTCAGACTGAGAAAACCATGTTTTGTCTATATTGAAAAGTCTGCTTTTACCCACTAGAACCACTTAAAACTAAGAATATTCTCCTGGTAAGAACAATTCCCTTTGCAAAAACACTTGCTGTGTGTTTGTCTTCAAAGTCAACTTTCTACAAGATTTTCCTGCTTGGAACACACAGAATTTGGCAAAGAGTGAGAGATTGAGACTGGGAAAAGCTTTTTTAGAATATATAGATAAGTATGCTTTTTACCAACTAGAACTACTTAAAACAGAGCTTAATCCCAAAGTAAGAACAATTCACTTTGTAAAACACTAGCTGTGTGTTTATCTTCAAAGTTCACTTCCTCCAAACTTTTCCCGATTGGAACGAACACGATTCCTCTAAGAATGTGTGAGTGAGACTGGGAAACACACGTTTTGTGTATATATAAAAGTCTGCTTTTTTCTCCTTTGAACAACTGAAAACTAAGCTTATTTTCCAAGTAACAGCACTTTACTTTGCAAAACACTACCTGTGTGTTTATCTTCAAAGTCAACTTCCTACAAGCTTTTCCTGCTGGAAGGAACAGAATTCTCCAAAGATTGTTGGATTCAGACTGGGAAATCCATGTTTTGTCTATATTGAAAAGTGTGCTTTTTTCCCTCTAGAACCACTTAGAGCTAAGCTTATTCGCCAAGTAACAGCGATTCACTTTGCAAATCATTAGCTTTGTGTTCAGCTTCAAAGTCAAGTTCCTACAAGCTTTTTCCGCATGGAACGAACAGAACTCGACTGAGAATGTGTGATTCAGACAGGGAAACGCACTTTTTTCTATATAGAGAGGTATGCTTATCACCTTCTAGGACCATTTAAAACAAAGCTTAATCACCAGGTAAGAACAATTCACTTGTAAAATGAAAAAAAAAGGCTGTTTTTTTATCTTCAAAGTCAACTTCCTACAAGCTTTTCCCTCTTGGAATGAACAGAATTCGCCAAAGAATGAGAGACTAAGACTGGGAAAAGCTTTTTCAGTCTATATAAATAAGTCTGCATTTTTACAGTCTAGAACCACTTAAAACTAAGATTATTGGTCAAGTAACAGCAATTCACTTTTCAAAACAGTAGCTGTGTGTTTATCTTCAAAGTCAACTTCCTATAAGCTTTACCCCCTTGGAAAGAACAGAATTGGCCAAAGAATGAGAGATTCAGACTGGGAAACCCATGTTTGTCTATATTCAAAAGTCTGCTTTTTAGCCTCAAGAACAACTTAAAAGTAAGCTTATTCGCCTAGTAACAGAAATTCACTTTGCAAAACACTAGCTGTGTGTTTATCTTGAAAGTCAACTTCCTACAAGGTTTTCCCTCTTGGAATGAAGAGAATTCGCCAAAGAATGAAAGACTGAGACTGGGAAAAGCTTTTTCAGTCTATATAAATAAGTGTGCTTTTTACCGTCTAGAACCACTTAAAACTAAGCTTATTGGTCAAGTAACAGCAATTCACTTTGCAAAACAGTAGCTGTGTGTTTATCTTCAAAGTCAACTTCCTACAAGCTTTTCCTGCTGGAAGGAACAGAATTCTCCAAAGATTGTTGGATTCAGACTGGGAAATCCATGTTTTCTCTATATTGAAAAGTGTGCTTTTTTCCCTCTAGAACCACTTAGAGCTAAGCTTATTCGCCAAGTAACAGCGATTCACTTTGCAAATCATTAGCTTTGTATTCAGCTTCAAAGTCAAGTTCCTACAAGCTTTTTCCGCATGGAATGAACAGAACTCGACTGAGAATGTGTGATTCAGACAGGGAAACGCACTTTTTTCTATATAGAGAGGTATGCTTATCACCTTCTAGGACCATTTAAAACAAAGCTTAATCACCAGGTAAGAACAATTCACTTGTAAAATGAAAAAAAAAAGGCTGTTTTTTTTATCTTCAAAGTCAACTTCCTACAAGCTTTTCCCTCTTGGAATGAACAGAATTCGCCAAAGAATGAGAGACTAAGACTGGGAAAAGCTTTTTCAGTCTATATAAATAAGTCTGCTTTTTTACAGTCTAGAACCACTTAAAACTAAGATTATTTGTCAAGTAACAGCAATTCACTTTTCAAAACACTAGCTGTGTGTTTATCTTCAAAGTCAACTTCCTACAAGCTTTACCCCCTTGGAAAGAACAGAATTCGCCAAAGAATGAGAGATTCAGACTGGGAAACCCATGTTTGTCTATATTCAAAAGTCTGCTTTTTAGCCTCAAGAACAACTTAAAAGTAAGCTTATTCGCCTAGTAACAGAAATTCACTTTTCAAAACACTAGCTGTGTGTTTATCTTCAAAGTCAACTTCCTACAAGCTTTTCCCTTTTGGAACGAACAGAATTCACCAAAGAATGGGAGACTGAGACTGGGAAAAGCTTTTTCAGTCTATATGAATAAGTCTGCTTTTTACCATCTAGAACCAGTTAAAACTAAGCTTATTGGCCAAGTAACAGCAATTCATTTTGCAAAACACTAGCTGTGTGTTTATTTCAAAGTCAACATCTTCTAAGCTCTTCCCCCTTGGAGAGAACAGAATTCACCTAAGAATGTCTGATTCAGACTGGAAAATGCAAGTATTGTCTACATTGAAAGTCTGCTTTTTACTGTCTAGGACCACTTAAAACTAAGCCTATTGGCCAAGTAAGAGCAATTCACATTGCAGATCCTTAGCTCTGTGTTTATCTTCAAAGTGAACTTCCTACAAGCTTTTGCCGCTTGGAACGAACAGAATTCGCCAAAGAATGTTGGATTCAGACTGGGAAACCCATGTTTGGTCCACATAGAAAAGTCTGCTTTTTACTGTCTAGAACCACTTAAAACTAAGCTTATTGGCCAAGTAACAGCAATTCACTTTGCAAAACCCTAGCTGTGTGTTTATTTTCAATGTCAACTTCCTACAAGCTTTTCATACTGGCACCAACAGAATTCTGCAAAGAATGTTGGATTCCGACTGGGAAACCCATATTTTGTCTACATTGAAAAGTGTGCTTCTTACCCCATAGAACCCCTTAAAACTAAGCTTTTTCACCAAGTAACAGCCATTCACTCTGCAAATCACCAGCTTTGTGTTCAGCTTCAAACTCAAGTTCCTACAAGCTTTTCCCAATTGGAAGGAACAGAATTAGCCAAAGAATGAGATATTGAGACTGGGAAAAGGATTTTTCGTCTATATAGAAAAGTATGCTTTTTACCATATAGAACTACTTAAAACTAAGCTTAATCACCAAGTAAGAACAATTCACTTTGTAAAAGGAAAAAAGGGGCTTTTTTTTTTATCTCCAAAGTCAACTTCCTACAAGCCTTTCCAGCCTGGAACGGACAGAATTCACCAAGGAATGTTTGATTCAGACTGAGAAAACCATGTTTTGTCAATCTTGAAAAGTCTGCTTTTTACTCTCTAGAACCACTTAAAACTAATCTTATCCGCCAAGTAACACCTTTCACTTTGCAAATCACTAGCTGTGTGTTTTTCTTCAAAGTCAAGTTCCTACAAGCTTTTCCCGCTTGGAAGGAACAGAATGCGCCTGAGAATGTGTGATTCGGACAGGGAAACACAATTCTTTTCTATATAGAAATGTATGCTTTTTACCTTCTAGGACCATTTAAAACAAAGGTTATTGGCCAAATAACCGCAATTCACTTTGTAAAACAGTAACTGTGTGTCTATCTTCAAAGTCAACTTCCTGCAAGCTTTTCCTGCTTGGATGAACAGTATTCGCCCAAGAATGAGAGATTCAGACCGGGAAAACCATGCTTTGTCTATACTGCAAAGTCTGGTTTTTACCGTCTAGCACCACTGAAAACTAAGTGTATTGGCCAAGCAAAGCAATTCACTTTCCTAACACCAGCTGTGTGTTTATCTTCAAAGTCAAGTTCCTACAAGCATTTCTCACTTGGATTGGACAAGATTCCCCAAAGAATGAGATTCAGACTGGGAAAACAATGTTTTGTCTATATTGAATAGTCTGCTTTTACCCACTAGAACCACTTAAAACTAAGAATATTCTCCTGGTAAGAACAAATCCCTTTGCAAAAACACTTGCTGTGTGTTTGTCTTCAAAGTCAACTTTCTACAAGATTTTCCTGCTTGGAACACACAGAATTTGCCAAAGAGTGAGAGATTGAGACTGGGAAAAGCTTTTTTAGAATATATAGATAAGTATGCTTTTTACCAACTAGAACTACTTAAAACAGAGCTTAATCCCAAAGTAAGAACAATTCACTTTGTAAAACACTAGCTGTGTGTTTATCTTCAAAGTTCACTT
This sequence comes from Rattus norvegicus, assembly GCF_021556685.1. NCBI lineage: Eukaryota > Metazoa > Chordata > Mammalia > Rodentia > Muridae > Rattus > Rattus norvegicus. Next base: position 70,394,654 of record NC_141555.1, read on the forward strand.
CCTCCAAACTTTTCCCGATTGGAACGAACACGATTCTTCTAAGTATGTGTGACTGAGACTGGGAAACACACGTTTTGTGTATATATAAAAGTCTGCTTTTTTCTCCTTTGAACCACTGAAAACTAAGCTTATTTTCCAAGTAACAGCACTTTACTTTGCAAAACACTACCTGTGTGTTTATCTTGAAAGTCAACTTCCTACAAGCTTTACACCCATGGAAAGGACAGAATTGGCCAAAGAATGAGAGATTCAGACAGGGAAACCCATCTTTGTCTATATTCAAAAGTCTGCTTTTTAGCCTCAAGAACAACTTAAAAGTAAGCTTATTCGCCTAGTAACAGAAATTCACTTTGCAAAACACTAGCTGTGTGTTTATCTTGAAAGTCAACTTCCTACAAGGTTTTCCCTCTTGGAATGAAGAGAATTCGCCAAAGAATGAAAGACTGAGACTGGGAAAAGCTTTTTCAGTCTATATAAATAAGTGTGCTTTTTACCGTCTAGAACCACTTAAAACTATGCTTACTGGTCAAGTAACAGCAATTCACTTTGCAAAACAGTAGCTGTGTGTTTATCTTCAAAGTCAACTTCCAACAAGCTATTCCTGCTGGAAGGAACAGAATTCCCCAAAGACTGTTGGATTCAGACTGGGAAATCCATGTTTTGTCTATATTGAAAAGTGTGCTTTTTTCCCTCTAGAACCACTTAGAGCTAAGCTTATTCGCCAAGTAACAGCGATTCACTTTGCAAATCATTAGCTTTGTGTTCAGCTTCAAAGTCAAGTTCCTACAAGCTTTTTCCGATTGGAACGAACAGAACTCGACTGAGAATGTGTGATTCAGACAGGGAAACGCACTTTTTTCTATATAGAGAGGTATGCTTATCACCTTCTAGGACCATTTAAAACAAAGCTTAATCACCAGGTAAGAACAATTCACTTGTAAAATGAAAAAAAAAGGCTGTTTTTTTATCTTCAAAGTCAACTTCCTACAAGCTTTTCCCTCTTGGAATGAACAGAATTCGCCAAAGAATGAGAGACTAAGACTGGGAAAAGCTTTTTCAGTCTATATAAATAAGTCTGCTTTTTTACAGTCTAGAACCACTTAAAACTAAGATTATTGGTCAAGTAACAGCAATTCACTTTTCAAAACAGTAGCTGTGTGTTTATCTTCAAAGTCAACTTCCTATAAGCTTTACCCCCTTGGAAAGAACAGAATTGGCCAAAGAATGAGAGATTCAGACTGGGAAACCCATGTTTGTCTATATTCAAAAGTCTGCTTTTTAGCCTCAAGAACAACTTAAAAGTAAGCTTATTCGCCTAGTAACAGAAATTCACTTTGCAAAACACTAGCTGTGTGTTTATCTTGAAAGTCAACTTCCTACAAGGTTTTCCCTCTTGGAATGAAGAGAATTCGCCAAAGAATGAAAGACTGAGACTGGGAAAAGCTTTTTCAGTCTATATAAATAAGTGTGCTTTTTACCGTCTAGAACCACTTAAAACTAAGCTTATTGGTCAAGTAACAGCAATTCACTTTGCAAAACAGTAGCTGTGTGTTTATCTTCAAAGTCAACTTCCTACAAGCTTTTCCTGCTGGAAGGAACAGAATTCTCCAAAGATTGTTGGATTCAGACTGGGAAATCCATGTTTTCTCTATATTGAAAAGTGTGCTTTTTTCCCTCTAGAACCACTTAGAGCTAAGCTTATTCGCCAAGTAACAGCGATTCACTTTGCAAATCATTAGCTTTGTATTCAGCTTCAAAGTCAAGTTCCTACAAGCTTTTTCCACATGGAATGAACAGAACTCGACTGAGAATGTGTGATTCAGACAGGGAAACGCACTTTTTTCTATATAGAGAGGTATGCTTATCACCTTCTAGGACCATTTAAAACAAAGCTTAATCACCAGGTAAGAACAATTCACTTGTAAAATGAAAAAAAAAAGGCTGTTTTTTTTTATCTTCAAAGTCAACTTCCTACAAGCTTTTCCCTCTTGGAATGAACAGAATTCGCCAAAGAATGAGAGACTAAGACTGGGAAAAGCTTTTTCAGTCTATATAAATAAGTCTGCTTTTTTACAGTCTAGAACCACTTAAAACTAAGATTATTTGTCAAGTAACAGCAATTCACTTTTCAAAACACTAGCTGTGTGTTTATCTTCAAAGTCAACTTCCTACAAGCTTTACCCCCTTGGAAAGAACAGAATTCGCCAAAGAATGAGAGATTCAGACTGGGAAACCCACGTTTGTCTATATTCAAAAGTCTGCTTTTTAGCCTCAAGAACAACTTAAAAGTAAGCTTATTCGCCTAGTAACAGAAATTCACTTTTCAAAACACTAGCTGTGTGTTTATCTTCAAAGTCAACTTCCTACAAGCTTTTCCCTTTTGGAACGAACAGAATTCACCAAAGAATGGGAGACTGAGACTGGGAAAAGCTTTTTCAGTCTATATGAATAAGTCTGCTTTTTACCATCTAGAACCAGTTAAAACTAAGCTTATTGGCCAAGTAACAGCAATTCATTTTGCAAAACACTAGCTGTGTGTTTATTTCAAAGTCAACATCTTCTAAGCTCTTCCCCCTTGGAGAGAACAGAATTCACCTAAGAATGTCTGATTCAGACTGGAAAATGCAAGTATTGTCTACATTGAAAGTCTGCTTTTTACTGTCTAGGACCACTTAAAACTAAGCCTATTGGCCAAGTAAGAGCAATTCACATAGCAGATCCTTAGCTCTGTGTTTATCTTCAAAGTGAACTTCCTACAAGCTTTTGCCGCTTGGAACGAACAGAATTCGCCAAAGAATGTTGGATTCAGACTGGGAAACCCATGTTTGGTCCACATAGAAAAGTCTGCTTTTTACTGTCTAGAACCACTTAAAACTAAGCTTATTGGCCAAGTAACAGCAATTCACTTTGCAAAACCCTAGCTGTGTGTTTATTTTCAATGTCAACTTCCTACAAGCTTTTCATACTGGCACCAACAGAATTCTGCAAAGAATGTTGGATTCCGACTGGGAAACCCATATTTTGTCTACATTGAAAAGTGTGCTTCTTACCCCATAGAACCCCTTAAAACTAAGCTTTTTCACCAAGTAACAGCCATTCACTCTGCAAATCACCAGCTTTGTGTTCAGCTTCAAACTCAAGTTCCTACAAGCTTTTCCCAATTGGAAGGAACAGAATTAGCCAAAGAATGAGATATTGAGACTGGGAAAAGGATTTTTCGTCTATATAGAAAAGTATGCTTTTTACCATATAGAACTACTTAAAACTAAGCTTAATCACCAAGTAAGAACAATTCACTTTGTAAAAGGAAAAAAGGGGCTTTTTTTTTTATCTCCAAAGTCAACTTCCTACAAGCCTTTCCAGCCTGGAACGGACAGAATTCACCAAGGAATGTTTGATTCAGACTGAGAAAACCATGTTTTGTCAATCTTGAAAAGTCTGCTTTTTACTCTCTAGAACCACTTAAAACTAATCTTATCCGCCAAGTAACACCTTTCACTTTGCAAATCACTAGCTGTGTGTTTTTCTTCAAAGTCAAGTTCCTACAAGCTTTTCCCGCTTGGAAGGAACAGAATGCGCCTGAGAATGTGTGATTCGGACAGGGAAACACAATTCTTTTCTATATAGAAATGTATGCTTTTTACCTTCTAGGACCATTTAAAACAAAGGTTATTGGCCAAATAACCGCAATTCACTTTGTAAAACAGTAACTGTGTGTCTATCTTCAAAGTCAACTTCCTGCAAGCTTTTCCTGCTTGGATGAACAGTATTCGCCCAAGAATGAGAGATTCAGACCGGGAAAACCATGCTTTGTCTATACTGCAAAGTCTGGTTTTTACCGTCTAGCACCACTGAAAACTAAGTGTATTGGCCAAGCAAAGCAATTCACTTTCCTAACACCAGCTGTGTGTTTATCTTCAAAGTCAAGTTCCTACAAGCATTTCTCACTTGGATTGGACAAGATTCCCCAAAGAATGAGATTCAGACTGGGAAAACAATGTTTTGTCTATATTGAATAGTCTGCTTTTACCCACTAGAACCACTTAAAACTAAGAATATTCTCCTGGTAAGAACAAATCCCTTTGCAAAAACACTTGCTGTGTGTTTGTCTTCAAAGTCAACTTTCTACAAGATTTTCCTGCTTGGAACACACAGAATTTGCCAAAGAGTGAGAGATTGAGACTGGGAAAAGCTTTTTTAGAATATATAGATAAGTATGCTTTTTACCAACTAGAACTACTTAAAACAGAGCTTAATCCCAAAGTAAGAACAATTCACTTTGTAAAACACTAGCTGTGTGTTTATCTTCAAAGTTCACTTCCTCCAAACTTTTCCCGATTGGAACGAACACGATACCTCTAAGAATGTGTGACTGAGACTGGGAAACACACGTTTTGTGTATATATAAAAGTCTGCTTTTTTCTCCTTTGAACCACTGAAAACTAAGCTTATTTTCCAAGTAACAGCACTTTACTTTGCAAAACACTACCTGTGTGTTTATCTTGAAAGTCAACTTCCTACAAGCTTTACACCCATGGAAAGGACAGAATTGGCCAAAGAATGAGAGATTCAGACTGGGAAAAACATGTTTGTCTATATTGAAAAGTCTGCTTTTTGCCTCAAGAACCACTTAAAAGTAAGCTTCTTCGCCTAGTAACAGCAATTCACTTTGCAAAACACTAGCTGTGTGTTTATCTTTAAAGTCAACTTCCTACAAGCTTTTCCCTCTTGGAATGAAGAGAATTCGCCAAAGAATGAAAGACTGAGACTGGGAAAAGCTTTTTCAGTCTATATAAATAAGTGTACTTTTTACCGTCTAGAACCACTTAAAACTAAGCTTACTGGTCAAGTAACAGCAATTCGCTTTGCAAAACAGTAGCTGCGTGTTTATCTTCAAAGTCAACTTCCTACAAGCTTTTCCTGCTGGAAGGAACAGAATTCTCCAAAGATTGTTGGATTCAGACTGGGAAATCCATGTTTTGTCTATATTGAAAAGTGTGCTTTTTTCCCTCTAGAACCACTTAGAGCTAAGCTTATTCGCCAAGTAACAGCGATTCACTTTGCAAATCATTAGCTTTGTGTTCAGCTTCAAAGTCAAGTTCCTACAAGCTTTTTCCGCATGGAACAAACAGAACTCCACTGAGAATGTGTGATTCAGACAGGGAAACGCACTTTTTTCTATATAGAGAGGTATGCTTATCACCTTCTAGGACCATTTAAAACAAAGCTTAATCACCAGGTAAGAACAATTCACTTGTAAAATGAAAAAAAAAGGCTGTTTTTTTATCTTCAAAGTCAACTTCCTACAAGCTTTTCCCTCTTGGAATGAACAGAATTCGCCAAAGAATGAGAGACTAAGACTGGGAAAAGCTTTTTCAGTCTATATAAATAAGTCTGCTTTTTTACAGTCTAGAACCACTTAAAACTAAGATTATTGGTCAAGTAACAGCAATTCACTTTTCAGAACAGTAGCTGTGTGTTTATCTTCAAAGTCAACTTCCTACAAGCTTTACCCCCTTGGAAAGAACAGAATTTGCCAAAGAATGAGAGATTCAGACTGGGAAACCCACGTTTGTCTATATTCAAAAGTCTGCTTTTTAGCCTCAAGAACAACTTAAAAGTAAGCTTATTCGCCTAATAACAGAAATTCACTTTTCAAAACACTAGCTGTGTGTTTATCTTCAAAGTCAACTTCCTACAAGCTTTTCCCTTTTGGAACGAACAGAATTCACCAAAGAATGGGAGACTGAGACTGGGAAAAGCTTTTTCAGTCTATATGAATAAGTCTGCTTTTTACCATCTAGAACCAGTTAAAACTAAGCTTATTGGCCAAGTAACAGCAATTCATTTTGCAAAACACTAGCTGTGTGTTTATTTCAAAGTCAACATCTTCTAAGCTCTTCCCCCTTGGAGAGAACAGAATTCACCTAAGAATGTCTGATTCAGACTGGAAAATGCAAGTATTGTCTACATTGAAAGTCTGCTTTTTACTGTCTAGGACCACTTAAAACTAAGCCTATTGACCAAGTAAGAGCAATTCACATTGCAGATCCTTAGCTCTGTGTTTATCTTCAAAGTGAACTTCCTACAAGCTTTTGCCGCTTGGAACGAACAGAATTCGCCAAAGAATGTTGGATTCAGACTGGGAAACCCATGTTTGGTCCACATAGAAAAGTCTGCTTTTTACTGTCTAGAACCACTTAAAACTAAGCTTATTGGCCAAGTAACAGCAATTCACTTTGCAAAACCCTAGCTGCGTGTTTATTTTCAATGTCAACTTCCTACAAGCTTTTCATACTGGCACCAACAGGATTCTGCAAAGAATGTTGGATTCCGACTGGGAAACCCATGTTTTGTCTACATTGAAAAGTGTGCTTCTTACCCCATAGAACCCCTTAAAACTAAGCTTTTTCACCAAGTAACAGCCATTCACTCTGCAAATCACCAGCTTTGTGTTCAGCTTCAAACTCAAGTTCCTACAAGCTTTTCTCAATTGGAAGGAACAGAATTAGCCAAAGAATGAGATATTGAGACTGGGAAAAGGATTTTTCGTCTATATAGAAAAGTATGCTTTTTACCATATAGAACTACTTAAAACAAAGCTTAATCACCAAGTAAGAACAATTCACTTTGTAAAAGGAAAAAAGGGGCTTTTTTTTTATCTCCAAAGTCAACTTCCTACAAGCCTTTCCAGCCTGGAACGGACAGAATTCACCAAGGAATGTTTGATTCAGACTGAGAAATCCATGTTTTGTCAATCTTAAAAAGTCTGCTTTTTACTCTCTAGAACCACTTAAAACTAATCTTATCCGCCAAGTAACACCTTTCACTTTGCAAATCACTAGCTGTGTGTTTTTCTTCAAAGTCAAGTTCCTACAAGCTTTTCCCTCTTGGAAGGAACAGAATGCGCCTGAGAATGTGTGATTCGGACAGGGAAACACAATTCTTTTCTATATAGAAATGTATGCTTTTTACCTTCTAGGACCATTTAAAACACAGGTTATTGGCCAAATAACCGCAATTCACTTTGTAAAACAGTAACTGTGTGTCTATGTTCAAAGTCAACTTCCTGCAAGCTTTTCCTGCTTGGATGAACAGTATTCGCCCAAGAATGAGAGATTCAGACCGGGAAAACCATGCTTTGTCTATACTGCAAAGTCTGGTTTTTACCGTCTAGCACCACTCAAAACTAAGGGTATTGGCCAAGCAAAGCAATTCACTTTCCTAACACCAGCTGTGTGTTTATCTTCAAAGTCAAGTTCCTACAAGCATTTCTCACTTGGATTGGACAAAATTCCCCAAAGAATGAGATTCAGACTGGGAAAACAATGTTTTGTCTATATTGAATAGTCTGCTTTTACCCACTAGAACCACTTAAAACTAAGAATATTCTCCTGGTAAGAACAAATCCCTTTGCAAAAACACTTGCTGTGTGTTTGTCTTCAAAGTCAACTTTCTACAAGATTTTCCTGCTTGGAACACACAGAATTTGCCAAAGAGTGAGAGATTGAGACTGGGAAAAGATTTTTAGAATATATAGATAAGTATGCTTTTTACCAACTAGAACTACTTAAAACAGAGCTTAATCCCAAAGTAAGAACAATTCACTTTGTAAAACACTAGCTGTGTGTTTATCTTCAAAGTTCACTTCCTCCAAACTTTTCCCGATTGGAACGAACACGATTCCTCTAGAATGTGTGATTGAGACTGGGAAACACACGTTTTGTGTTTATATAAAAGTCTGCTTTTTTCTCCTTTGAACCACTGAAAACTAAGCTTATTTTCCAAGTAACAGCACTTTACTTTGCAAAACACTACCTGTGTGTTTATCTTGAAAGTCAACTTCCTACAAGCTTTACACCCATGGAAAGGACAGAATTGGCCAAAGAATGAGAGATTCAGACTGGGAAAAACATGTTTGTCTACATTGAAAAGTCTGCTTTTTGCCTCAAGAACCATTAAAAGTAAGCTTCTTCGCCTAGTAACAGCAATTCACTTTGCAAAACACTAGCTGTGTGTTTATCTTTAAAGTCAACTTCCTACAAGGTTTTCCCTCTTGGAATGAAGAGAATTCGCCAAAGAATGAAAGACTGAGACTGGGAAAAGCTTTTTCAGTCTATATAAATAAGTGTGCTTTTTACCGTCTAGAACCACTTAAAACTAAGCTTATTGGTCAAGTAACAGCAATTCACTTTGCAAAACAGTAGCTGTGTGTTTATCTTCAAAGTCAACTTCCTACAAGCTTTTCCTGCTGGAAGGAACAGAATTCTCCAAAGATTGTTGGATTCAGACTGGGAAATCCATGTTTTGTCTATATTGAAAAGTGTGCTTTTTTCCCTCTAGAACCACTTAGAGCTAAGCTTATTCGCCAAGTAACAGCGATTCACTTTGCAAATCATTAGCTTTGTGTTCAGCTTCAAAGTCAAGTTCCTACAAGCTTTTTCCGCATGGAACGAACAGAACTCGACTGAGAATGTGTGATTCAGACAGGGAAATGCACTTTTTTCTATATAGAGAGGTATGCTTATCACCTTCTAGGACCATTTAAAACAAAGCTTAATCACCAGGAAAGAACAATTCACTTGTAAAATGAAAAAAAAAGGCTGTTTTTTTATTTTCAAAGTCAACTTCCTACAAGCTTTTCCCTCTTGGAATGAACAGAATTCGCCAAAGAATGAGAGACTAAGACTGGGAAAAGCTTTTTCAGTCTATATAAATAAGTCTGCTTTTTTACAGTCTAGAACCACTTAAAACTAAGATTATTGGTCAAGTAACAGCAATTCACTTTTCAAAACACTAGCTGTGTGTTTATCTTCAAAGTCAACTTCCTACAAGCTTTACCCCCTTGGAAAGAACAGAATTCGCCAAAGAATGAGAGATTCAGACTGGGAAACCCATGTTTGTCTATATTCAAAAGTCTGCTTTTTAGCCTCAAGAACAACTTAAAAGTAAGCTTATTCGCCTAGTAACAGAAATTCACTTTTCAAAACACTAGCTGTGTGTTTATCTTCAAAGTCAACTTCCTACAAGCTTTTCCCTTTTGGAACGAACAGAATTCACCTAGAATGGGAGACTGAGACTGGGAAAAGCTTTTTCAGTCTATATGAATAAGTCTGCTTTTTACCATGTAGAACCAGTTAAAACTAAGCTTATTGGCCAAGTAACAGCAATTCATTTTGCAAAACACTAGCTGTGTGTTTATTTCAAAGTCAACATCTTCTAGCTCTTCCCCCTTGGAGAGTACAGAATTCACCTAAGAATGTCTGATTCAGACTGGGATATGCAAGTATTGTCTACATTGAAAGTCTGCTTTTTACTGTCTAGGACCACTTAAAACTAAGCCTATTGGCCAAGTAAGAGCAATTCACTTTGCAGATCATTAGTCTGTGTTTATCTTAAAAGTGAACTTCCTACAAGCTTTTGCCGCTTGGAACGAACAGAATTCGCCAAACAATGTTGGATTCAGACTGGGAAACCCATGTTTGGTCCACATAGAAAAGTCTGCTTTTTACTGTCTAGAACCACTTAAAACTAAGCTTATTGACCAAGTAACAGCAATTCACTTTGCAAAACCCTAGCTGTGTGTTTATTTTCAATGTCAACTTCCTACAAGCATTTCATACTGGAAACAACAGAATTCTGCAAAGAATGTTCGATTCCGACTGGGAAACCCATGTTTTGTCTACATTGAAAAGTGTGCTTCTTACCCCATAGAACCCCTTAAAACTAAGCTTTTTCACCAAGTAACAGCCATTCACTCTGCAAATCACCAGCTTTGTGTTCAGCTTCAAACTCAAGTTCCTACAAGCTTTTCCCAATTGGAAGGAACAGAATTAGCCAAAGAATGAGATATTGAGACTGGGAAAAGGATTTATCGTCTATATAAAAAAGTATGCTTTTTACCATATACAACTACTTAAAACTAAGCTTAATCACCAAGTAAGAATGATTCACTTTGTAAAAGGTAAAAAGGGGCTTTTTTTTTTTATCTCCAAAGTCAACTTCCTACAAGCCTTTCCAGCCTGGAACGGACAGAATTCACCAAGGAATGTTTGATTCAGACTGAGAAAACCATGTTTTGTCTATATTGAAAAGTCTGCTTTTACCCACTAGAACCTCTTAAAACTAAGAATATTCTCCTGGTAAGAACAATTCCCTTTGCAAAAACACTTGCTGTGTGTTTGTCTTCAAAGTCAACTTTCTACAAGATTTTCCTGCTTGGAACACACAGAATTTGCCAAAGAGTGAGAGATTGAGACTGGGAAAAGCTTTTTTAGAATACATAGATAAGTATGCTTTTTACCAACTAGAACTACTTAAAACAGAGCTTAATCCCAAAGTAAGAACAATTCACTTTGTAAAACACTAGCTGTGTGTTTATCTTCAAAGTTCACTTCCTCCAAACTTTTCCCGGTTGGAACGAACACCATTCCTCTAAGAATGTGTGATTGAGACTGGGAAACACACGTTTTGTGTATATATAAAAGTCTGCTTTTTTCTCCTTTGAACCACTGAAAACTAAGCTTATTTTCCAAGTAACAGCACTTTACTTTGCAAAACACTACCTGTGTGTTTATCTTGAAAGTCAACTTCCAACAAGCTTTACACCCATGGAAAGGACAGAATTGGCCAAAGAATGAGAGATTCAGACTGGGAAGAACATGTTGTCTACATTGAAAAGTCTGCTTTTTGCGTCAAGAACCACTTAAAAGTAAGCTTCTTCGCCTAGTCACAGCAATTCACTTTGCAAAACACTAGCTGTGTGTTTATCTTGAAAGTCAACTTCCTACAAGGTTCTCCCTCTTGGAATGAAGAGAATTCGCCAAAGAATGAAAGACTGAGACTGGGAAAAGCTTTTTCAGTCTATATGAATAAGTCTGCTTTTTACCATGTAGAACCAGTTAAAACTAAGCTTATTGGCCAAGTAACAGCAATTCATTATGCAAAACACTAGCTGTGTGTTTATTTCAAAGTCAACATCTTCTAAGCTCTTCCCCCTTGGAGAGAACAGAATTCACCTAAGAATATCTGATTTAGACTGGGAAATGCAAGTATTGTCTACATTGAAAGTCTGCTTTTTACTGTCTAGGACCACTTAAAACTAAGCCTATTGGCCAAGTAAGAGCAATTCACTTTGCAGATCATTAGCTCTGTGTTTATCTTCAAAGTGAACTTCCTACAAGCTTTTCCCCCTTGGAACGAACAGAATTCGCCAAAGAATGTTCGATTCAGACTGGGAAACCCATGTTTGGTCCACATAGAAAAGTCTGCTTTTTACTGTCTAGAACCACTTTAAACTAAGCTTATTGACCAAGTAACAGCAATTCACTTTGCAAAACACTAGCTGTGTGTTTATTTTCAATGTCAACTTCCTACAAGCTTTTCATACTGGAACCAACAGAATTCTGCAAAGAATGTTCGATTCCGACTGGGAAACCCATTTTTTGTCTACATTGAAAAGTGTGCTTCTTACCCCATAGAACCCCTTAAAACTAAGCTTTTTCACCAAGTAACAGCCATTCACTCTGCAAATCACCAGCTTTGTGTTCAGCTTCAAACTCAAGTTCCTACAAGCTTTTCCCAATTGGAAGGAACAGAAGTAGCCAAAGAATGAGATATTGAGACTGGGAAAAGGATTTTTAGTCTATATGGAAAAGTATGCTTTTTACCATATAGAACTACTTAAAACTAAGCTTAATCACCAAGTAAGAACAATTCACTTTGTAAAAGGAAAAAAGGGGCTTTTTTTTTTTTATCTCCAAAGTCAACTTCCTACAAGCCTTTCCAGCCTGGAACGGACAGAATTCACCAAGGAATGTTTGATTCAGACTGAGAAAACCATGTTTTGTCAATCTTGAAAAGTCTGCTTTTTACTCTCTAGAACCACTTAAAACTAATCTTATCTGCCAAGTAACACCTTTCACTTTGCAAATCACTAGCTGTGTGTTTTTCTTCAAAGTCAAGTTCCTACAAGCTTTTCCCGCTTGGAAGGAACAGAATGCGCCTGAGAATGTGTGATTCGGACAGGGAAACACACTTCTTTTCTATATAGAAATGTATGCTTTTTACCTTCTAGGACCATTTAAAACAAAGGTTATTGGCCAAATAACCGCAATTCACTTTGTAAAACAGTAACTGTGTGTCTATCTTCAAAGTCAACTTCCTGCAAGCTTTTCCTGCTTGGAGGAACAGTATTCGCCGAAGAATGAGAGATTCAGACCGGGAAAACCATGCTTTGTCTATACGGAAAAGTCTGGTTTTTACCGTCTAGCACCACTGAAATCTAAGTGTATTGGCCAAGCAAAGCAATTCACTTTCCAAACACCAGCTGTGTGTTTATCTTCAAAGTCAAGTTCCTACAAGCATTTCTCACTTGGATTGGACAAAATTCCCCAAAGAATGAGATTCAAACTGGGAAAACAATGTTTTGTCTATATTGAAAAGTCTGCTTTTACCCACTAGAACCACTTAAAACTAAGAATATTCTCCTGGTAAGAACAATTCCCTTTGCAAAAACACTTGCTGTCTGTTTGTCTTCAAAGTCAACTTTCTACAAGATTTTCCTGCTTGGAACACACAGAATTTGCCAAAGAGTGAGAGATTGAGACTGGGAAAAGCTTTTTTAGAATATATAGATAAGTATGCTTTTTACCAACTAGAACTACTTAAAACAGAGCTTAATCCCAAAGTAAGAACAATTCACTTTGTAAAACACTAGCTGTGTGTTTATCTTCAAAGTTCACTTCCTCCAAACTTTTCCCGATTGGAACGAACACGATTCCTCTAAGAATGTGTGATTGAGACTGGGAAACACACGGTTTGTGTATATATAAAAGTCTGCTTTTTTCTCCTTTGAACCACTGAAAACTAAGCTTATTTTCCAAGTAACAACACTTCACTTTGCAAAACACTACCTGTGTGTTTATCTTGAAAGTCAACTTCCAACAAGCTTTACACCCATGGAAAGGACAGAATTGGCCAAAGAATTAGAGATTCAAACTGGGAAAACATGTTGTCTATACTGAAAAGTCTGCTTTTTGCCTCAAGAACACTTAAAAGTAAGCTTCTTCGCCTAGTAACAGCAATTCACTTAGCAAAACACTAGCTGTGTGTTTATCTTGAAAGTCAACTTCCTACAAGCTTTTCCCTTTTGGAATGAAGAGAATTCACCAAAGAATGAAAGACTGAGACTGGGAAAAGCTTTTTCAGTCTATATAAATAAGTGTGCTTTTTACCGTCTAGAACCACTTAAAACTAAGCTTATTGGTCAAGTAACAGCAATTCACTTTGCAAAACAGTAGCTGTGTGTTTATCTTCAAAGTCAACTTCCTACAAGCTTTTCCTGCTGGAAGGAACAGAATTCTCCAAAGATTGTTGGATTCAGACTCGGAAATACATGTTTTGTCTATATTGAAAAGTGTGCTTTTTCCCTCTAGAACCACTTAGAGCTAAGCTTATTCGCCAAGTAACAGCGATTCACTTTGCAAATCATTAGCTTTGTGTTCAGCTTCAAATTCAAGTTCCTACAAGCTTTTTCCAGATGGAAGGAACAGAACTTGACTGAGAATGTGTGATTCAGACAGGGAAACGCACTTTTTTCTATATAGAGAGGTATGCTTATCACCTTCTAGGACCATTTAAAACAAAGCTTAATCACCAGGTAAGAACAATTCACTTGTAAAATGAAAAAAAAAAGGCTGTTTTTTTATCTTCAAAGTCAACTTCCTACAAGCTTTTCCCTCTTGGAATGAACAGAATTCGCCAAAGAATGAGAGACTAAGACTGGGAAAAGCTTTTTCAGTCTATATAAATAAGTCTGCTTTTTTACAGTCTAGAACCACTTAAAACTAAGATTAATGGTCAAGTAACAGCAATTCACTTTTCAAAACACTAGCTGTGTGTTTATCTTCAAAGTCAACTTCCTACAAGCTTTACCCCCTTGGAAAGAACAGAATTCGCCAAAGAATGAGAGATTCAGACTGGGAAACCCATGTTTGTCTATATTCAAAAGTCTGCTTTTTAGCCTCAAGAACAACTTAAAAGTAAGCTTATTCGCCTAGTAACAGAAATTCACTTTTCAAAACACTAGCTGTGTGTTTATCTTCAAAGTCAACTTCCTATAAGCTTTTCCCTTTTGGAACGAACAGAATTCACCAAACAATGGGAGACTGAGACTGGGAAAAGCTTTTTCAGTCTATATGAATAAGTCTGCTTTTTACCATCTAGAACCAGTTAAAACTAAGCTTATTGGCCAAGTAACAGCAATTCATTTTGCAAAACACTAGCTGTGTGTTTATTTCAAAGTCAACATCTTCTAAGCTCTTCCCCCTTGGAGAGAACAGAATTCACCTAAGAATGTCTGATTCAGACTGGAAAATGCAAGTATTGTCTACATTGAAAGTCTGCTTTTTACTGTCTAGGACCACTTAAAACTAAGCCTATTGGCCAAGTAAGAGCAATTCACATTGCAGATCCTTAGCTCTGTGTTTATCTTCAAAGTGAACTTCCTACAAGCTTTTGCCGCTTGGAACGAACAGAATTCGCCAAAGAATGTTGGATTCAGACTGGGAAACCCATGTTTGGTCCACATAGAAAAGTCTGCTTTTTACTGTCTAGAACCACTTAAAACTAAGCTTATTGGCCAAGTAACAGCAATTCACTTTGCAAAACCCTAGCTGTGTGTTTATTTTCAATGTCAACTTCCTACAAGCTTTTCATACTGGCACCAACAGAATTCTGCAAAGAATGTTGGATTCCGACTGGGAAACCCATATTTTGTCTACATTGAAAAGTGTGCTTCTTACCCCATAGAACCCCTTAAAACTAAGCTTTTTCACCAAGTAAGAGCCATTCACTCTGCAAATCACCAGCTTTGTGTTCAGCTTCAAACTCAAGTTCCTACAAGCTTTTCCCAATTGGAAGGAACAGAATTAGCCAAAGAATGATATTGAGACTGGGAAAAGGATTTTTTGTCTATATAGAAAAGTATGCTTTTTACCATATAGAACTACTTAAAACTAAGCTTAATCACCAAGTAAGAACGATTCACTTTGTAAAAGGAAAAAAGGGGCTTTTTTTTTTATCTCCAAAGTCAACTTCTTACAAGCCTTTCCAGCCTGGAACGGACAGAATTCACCAAGGAATGTTTGATTCAGACTGAGAAAACCATGTTTTGTCTATATTGAAAAGTCTGCTTTTACCCACTAGAACCACTTAAAACTAAGAATATTCTCCTGGTAAGAACAATTCCCTTTGCAAAAACACTTGCTGTGTGTTTGTCTTCAAAGTCAACTTTCTACAAGATTTTCCTGCTTGGAACACACAGAATTTGGCAAAGAGTGAGAGATTGAGACTGGGAAAAGCTTTTTTAGAATACATAGATAAGTATGCTTTTTACCAACTAGAACTACTTAAAACAGAGCTTAATCCCAAAGTAAGAACAATTCACTTTGTAAAACACTAGCTGTGTGTTTATCTTCAAAGTTCACTTCCTCCAAACTTTTCCCGATTGAAACGAACACGATTCCTCTAAGAATGTGTGATTGAGACTGGGAAACACACGGTTTGTGTATATATAAAAGTCTGCTTTTTTCTCCTTTGAACCACTGAAAACTAAGCTTATTTTTCAAGTAACAACACTTTACTTTGCAAAACACTACCTGTGTGTTTATCTTGAAAGTCAACTTCCAACAAGCTTTACACCCATGGAAAGGACAGAATTGGCCAAAGAATGAGAGATTCAGACTGGGAAGAACATGTTGTCTATATTGAAAAGTCTGCTTTTTGCCTCAAGAACCACTTAAAAGTAAGCTTCTTCGCCTAGTCACAGCAATTCACTTTGCAAAACACTAGCTGTGTGTTTATCTTGAAAGTCAACTTCCTACAAGGTTTTCCCTCTTGGAATGAAGAGAATTTGCCAAAGAATGAAAGACTGAGACTGGGAAAAGCTTTTTCAGTCTATATGAATAAGTCTGCTTTTTACCATCTAGAACCACTTAAAACTAAGATTATTGGCCTAGTAACAGCAATTCAATTTGCAAAACCCTATCTGTGTGTTTATTTTCAATGTCAACTTCCTACAAGCTTTTCATACTGGAACCAACAGAATTCTGCAAAGAATGTTCGATTCTGACTGGGAAACCATGTTTTGTCTACATTGAAATGTGTGCTTCTTACCCCATAGAACCACCTAAAACTAAGATTTTTCACCAAGTAACAGCCATTCACTCTGCAAATCACCAGTTTTGTGTTCAGCTTCAAACTCAAGTTCCTACAAGCTTTTCCCAATTGGAAGGAACAGAATTAGCCAAAGAATGAGATATTGAGACTGGGAAAAGAATTTTTCGTCTATATAGAAAAGTATGCTTTTTACCATATAGAACTACTTAAAACTAAGCTTAATCACCAAGTAAGAACAATTCACTTTGTAAAAGGAAAAAAGGGGCTTTTTTTTTTATCTCCAAAGTCAACTTCCTACAAGCCTTTCCAGCCTGGAACGGACAGAATTCACCAAGGAATGTTTGATTCAGACTGAGAAAACCATGTTTTGTCAATCTTGAAAAGTTTACTTTTTACTCCATAGAACCACTTAAAACTAATCTTATCCGCCAAGTAACACCTTTCACTTTGCAAAACACTAGCTGTGTGTTTTTCTTCAAAGTCAATTTCCTACAAGCTTTTCCCGCTTGGAAGGAACAGAATGTGCCTGAGAATGTGTGATTCGGACAGGGAAACACACTTCTTTTCTATATAGAAATGTATGCTTTTTACCTTCTAGGACCATTTAAAACAAAGGTTATTGGCCAAATAACCGCAATTCACTTTG
Organism: Rattus norvegicus; assembly: GCF_021556685.1. Lineage (NCBI taxonomy): Eukaryota > Metazoa > Chordata > Mammalia > Rodentia > Muridae > Rattus > Rattus norvegicus. The sequence continues at coordinate 70,411,479 of NC_141555.1, forward strand.
TAAAACAGTAACTGTGTGTCTATCTTCAAAGTCAACTTCCTGCAAGCTTTTCCTGCTTGGATGAACAGTATTCGCCCAAGAATGAGAGATTCAGACCGGGAAAACCATGCTTTGTCTATACTGAAAAGTCTGGTTTTTACCGTCTAGCACCACTGAAAACTAAGTGTATTGGCCAAGCAAAGCAATTCACTTTCCTAACACCAGCTGTGTGTTTATCTTCAAAGTCAAGTTCCTACAAGCTTTTCTCACTTGGATTGGACAAAATTCCCCAAAGAATGAGATTCAGACTGGGAAAACAATGTTTTGTCTATATTGAAAAGTCTGCTTTTACCCACTAGAACCACTTAAAACTAAGAATATTCTCCTGGTAAGGACAATTCCCTTTGCAAAAACACTTGCTGTGTGTTTGTCTTCAAAGTAAACTTTCTACAAGTTTTTCCCTCTTGGAACACACAGAATTTGCCAAAGAGTGAGAGATTGAGACTGGGAAAAGCTTTTTTAGAATATGTAGATAAGTATGCTTTTTACCAACTAGAACTACTTAAAACAGAGCTTAATCCCAAAGTAAGAACAATTCACTTTGTAAAACACTAGCTGTGTGTTTATCTTCAAAGTTCACTTCCTCCAAACTTTTCCCGATTGGAACGAACACCATTCCTCTAAGAATGTGTGATTGAGACTGGGAAACACACGTTTTGTGTATATATAAAAGTCTGCTTTTTTCTCCTTTGAACCACTGAAAACTAAGCTTATTTTCCAAGTAACAGCACTTTACTTTGCAAAACACTACCTGTGTGTTTATCTTGAAAGTCAACTTCCAACAAGCTTTACACCCATGGAAAGGACAGAATTGGCCAAAGAATGAGAGATTCAGACTGGGAAGAACATGTTGTCTATATTGAAAAGTCTGCTTTTTGCCTCAAGAACCACTTAAAAGTAAGCTTCTTCACCTAGTCACAGCAATTCACTTTGCAAAACACTAGCTGTGTGTTTATCTTGAAAGTCAACTTCCTACAAGGTTTTCCCTCTTGGAATGAAGAGAATTCGCCAAAGAATGAAAGACTGAGACTGGGAAAAGCTTTTTCAGTCTATATAAATAAGTCTGCTTTTTACCATCTAGAACCACTTAAAACTAAGATTATTGGCCAAGTAACAGCAATTCAATTTGCAAAACCCTATCTGTGTGTTTATTTTCAATGTCAACTTCCTACAAGCTTTTCATACTGGAACGAACAGAATTCTGCAAAGAATGTTCGATTCTGACTGGGAAACCATGTTTTGTCTACATTGAAAAGTGTGCTTCTTACCCCATAGAACCACTTAAAACTAAGCTTTTTCACCAAGTAACAGCCATTCACTCTGCAAATCACCAGCTTTGTGTTCAGCTTCAAACTCAAGTTCCTACAAGCTTTTCCCAATTGGAAGGAACAGAATTAGCCAAAGAATGAGATATTGAGACTGGGAAAAGGATTTTTCGTCTATATAGAAAAGTATGCTTTTTACCATATAGAACTACTTAAAACTAAGCTTAATCACCAAGTAAGAACAATTTACTTTGTAAAAGGAAAAAAGGGGCTTTTTTTTTTATCTCCAAAGTCAACTTCCTACAAGCCTTTCCAGCCTGGAACGGACAGAATTCACCAAGGAATGTTTCATTCAGACTGAGAAAACCATGTTTTGTCAATCTTGAAAAGTTTGCTTTTTACTTCATAGAACCACTTAAAACTAATCTTATCCGCCAAGTAACACCTTTCACTTTGCAAATCACTAGCTGTGTGTTTTTCTTCAAAGTCAAGTTCCTACAAGCTTTTCCCGCTTGGAAGGAACAGAATGCGCCTGAGAATGTGTGATTCGGACAGGGAAACACACTTCTTTTCTATATAGAAATGTATGCTTTTTACCTTCTAGGACCATTTAAAACAAAGGTTATTGGCCAAATAACCGCAATTCACTTTGTAAAACAGTAACTGTGTGTCTATCTTCAAAGTCAACTTCCTGCAAGCTTTTCCTGCTTGGATGAACAGTATCCGCCCAAGAATGAGAGATTCAGACCGGGAAAACCATGCTTTGTCTATACTGAAAAGTCTGGTTTTTACCGTCTAGCACCACTGAAAACTAAGTGTATTGGCCAAGCAAAGCAATTCACTTTCCTAACACCAGCTGTGTGTTTATCTTCAAAGTCAAGTTCCTACAAGCTTTTCTCACTTGGATTGGACAAAATTCCCCAAAGAATGAGATTCAGTCTGGGAAAACAATGTTTTGTCTATATTGAAAAGTCTGCTTTTACCCACTAGAACCACTTAAAACAAAGAATATTCTCCTGGTAAGGACAATTCCCTTTGCAAAAACACTTGCTGTGTGTTTGTCTTCAAAGTAAACTTTCTACAAGTTTTTCCTGCTTGGAACACACAGAATTTGCCAAAGAGTGAGAGATTGAGACTGGGAAAAGCTTTTTTAGAATATGTAGATAAGTATGCTTTTTACCAACTAGAACTACTTAAAACAGAGCTTAATCCCAAAGTAAGAACAATTCACTTTGTAAAACACTAGCTGTGTGTTTATCTTCAAAGTTCACTTCCTCCAAACTTTTCCCGATTGGAACGAACACCATTCCTCTAAGAATGTGTGATTGAGACTGGGAAACACACGTTTTGTGTATATATAAAAGTCTGCTTTTTTCTCCTTTGAACCACTGAAAACTAAGCTTATTTTCCAAGTAACAGCACTTTACTTTGCAAAACACTACCTGTGTGTTTATCTTGAAAGTCAACTTCCAACAAGCTTTACACCCATGGAAAGGACAGAATTGGCCAAAGAATGAGAGATTCAGACTGGGAAGAACATGTTGTCTATATTGAAAAGTCTGCTTTTTGCCTCAAGAACCACTTAAAAGTAAGCTTCTTCACCTAGTCACAGCAATTCACTTTGCAAAACACTAGCTGTGTGTTTATCTTGAAAGTCAACTTCCTACAAGGTTTTCCCTCTTGGAATGAAGAGAATTCGCCAAAGAATGAAAGACTGAGACTGGGAAAAGCTTTTTCAGTCAATATGAATAAGTCTGCTTTTTACCATCTAGAACCACTTAAAACTAAGATTATTGGCCAAGTAACAGCAATTCAATTTGCAAAACCCTATCTGTGTGTTTATTTTCAATGTCAACTTCCTACAAGCTTTTCATACTGGAACGAACAGAATTCTGCAAAGAATGTTCGATTCTGACTGGGAAACCATGTTTTGTCTACATTGAAAAGTGTGCTTCTTACCCCATAGAACCCCTTAAAACTAAGCTTTTTCACCAAGTAACAGCCATTCACTCTGCAAATCACCAGCTTTGTGTTCAGCTTCAAACTCAAGTTCCTACAAGCTTTTCCCAATTGGAAGGAACAGAATTAGCCAAAGAATGAGATATTGAGACTGGGAAAAGGATTTTTCGTCTATATAGAAAAGTATGCTTTTACCATATAGAACTACTTAAAACTAAGCTTAATCACCAAGTAAGAACAATTCACTTTGTAAAAGGAAAAAAGGGGCTTTTTTTTTTATCTCCAAAGTCAACTTCTTACAAGCCTTTCCAGCCTGGAACGGACAGAATTCACCAAGGAATGTTTCATTCAGACTGAGAAAACCATGTTTTGTCAATCTTGAAAAGTCTGCTTTTTACTCTCTAGAACCACTTAAAACTAATCTTATCCGCCAAGTAACACCTTTCACTTTGCAAATCACTAGCTGTGTGTTTTTCTTCAAAGTCAAGTTCCTATAAGCTTTTCCCGCTTGGAAGGAACAGAATGTGCCTGAGAATGTGTGATTCGGACAGGGAAACACACTTCTTTTCTATATAGAAATGTATGCTTTTTACCTTCTAGGACCATTTAAAACAAAGGTTATTGGCCAAATAACCGCAATTCACTTTGTAAAACAGTAACTGTGTGTCTATCTTCAAAGTCAACTTCCTGCAAGCTTTTCCTGCTTGGATGAACAGTATTCGCCCAAGAATGAGAGATTCAGACCGGGAAAACCATGCTTTGTCTATACTGAAAAGTCTGGTTTTTACCGTCTAGCACCACTGAAAACTAAGTGTATTGGCCAAGCAAAGCAATTCACTTTCCTAACACCAGCTGTGTGTTTATCTTCAAAGTCAAGTTCCTACAAGCTTTTCTCACTTGGATTGGACAAAATTCCCCAAAGAATGAGATTCAGACTGGGAAAACAATGTTTTGTCAATATTGAAAAGGCTGCTTTTACCCACTAGAACCACTTAAAACTAAGAATATTCTCCTGGTAAGGACAATTCCCTTTGCAAAAACACTTGCTGTGTGTTTGTCTTCAAAGTAAACTTTCTACAAGTTTTTCCTGCTTGGAACACACAGAATTTGCCAAAGAGTGAGAGATTGAGACTGGGAAAAGCTTTTTTAGAATATATAGATAAGTATGCTTTTTACCAACTAGAACTACTTAAAACAGAGCTTAATCCCAAAGTAAGAACAATTCACTTTGTAAAACACTAGCTGTGTGTTTATCTTCAAAGTTCACTTCCTCCAAACTTTTCCCGATTGGAACGAACACCATTCCTCTAAGAATGTGTGATTGAGACTGGGAAACACACGTTTTGTGTATATATAAAAGTCTGCTTTTTTCTCCTTTGAACCACTGAAAACTAAGCTTATTTTCCAAGTAACAGCACTTTACTTTGCAAAACACTACCTGTGTGTTTATCTTGAAAGTCAACTTCCAACAAGCTTTACACCCATGGAAAGGACAGAATTGGCCAAAGAATGAGAGATTCAGACTGGGAAGAACATGTTGTCTATATTGAAAAGTCTGCTTTTTGCCTCAAGAACCACTTAAAAGTAAGCTTCTTCACCTAGTCACAGCAATTCACTTTGCAAAACACTAGCTGTGTGTTTATCTTGAAAGTCAACTTCCTACAAGGTTTTCCCTCTTGGAATGAAGAGAATTCGCCAAAGAATGAAAGACTGAGACTGGGAAAAGCTTTTTCAGTCTATATGAATAAGTCTGCTTTTTACCATCTAGAACCACTTAAAACTAAGATTATTGGCCAAGTAACAGCAATTCAATTTGCAAAACCCTATCTGTGTGTTTATTTTCAATGTCAACTTCCTACAAGCTTTTCATACTGGAACCAACAGAATTCTGCAAAGAATGTTCGATTCTGACTGGGAAACCATGTTTTGTCTACATTGAAAAGTGTGCTTCTTACCCCATAGAACCACTTAAAACTAAGCTTTTTCACCAAGTAACAGCCATTCACTCTGCAAATCACCAGCTTTGTGTTCAGCTTCAAACTCAAGTTCCTACAAGCTTTTCCCAATTGGAAGGAACAGAATTAGCCAAAGAATGAGATATTGAGACTGGGAAAAGGATTTTTCGTCTATATAGAAAAGTATGCTTTTTACCATATAGAACTACTTAAAACTAAGCTTAATCACCAAGTAAGAACAATTCACTTTGTAAAAGGAAAAAAGGGGCTTTTTTTTTTATCTCCAAAGTCAACTTCTTACAAGCCTTTCCAGCCTGGAACGGACAGAATTCACCAAGGAATGTTTCATTCAGACTGAGAAAACCATGTTTTGTCAATCTTGAAAAGTTTGCTTTTTACTTCATAGAACCACTTAAAACTAATCTTATCCGCCAAGTAACACCTTTCACTTTGCAAATCACTAGCTGTGTGTTTTTCTTCAAAGTCAAGTTCCTACAAGCTTTTCCCGCTTGGAAGGAACAGAATGTGCCTGAGAATGTGTGATTCGGACAGGGAAACACACTTCTTTTCTATATAGAAATGTATGCTTTTTACCTTCTAGGACCATTTAAAACAAAGGTTATTGGCCAAATAACCGCAATTCACTTTGTAAAACAGTAACTGTGTGTCTATCTTCAAAGTCAACTTCCTGCAAGCTTTTCCTGCTTGGATGAACAGTATCCGCCCAATGAATGAGAGATTCTGACCGGGAAAACCATGCTTTGTCTATACTGAAAAGTCTGGTTTTTACCGTCTAGCACCACTGAAAACTAAGTGTATTGGCCAAGCAAAGCAATTCACTTTCCAAACACCAGCTATGTGTTTATCTTCAAAGTCAAGTTTCTACAAGCATTTCTCACTTGGATTGGAAAAAATTCCCCAAAGAATGAGATTCAGACTGGGAAAACAATGTTTTGTCTATATTGAATAGTCTGCTTTTACCCACTAGAACCACTTAAAACTAAGAATATTCTCCTTGTAAGAACAATTCCCTTTGCAAAAACACTTGCTGTGTGTTTGTCTTCAAAGTCAACTTTCTACAATATTTTCCTGCTTGGAACACACAGAATTTGCCAAAGAGTGAGAGATTGAGACTGGGAAAAGCTTTTTTAGAATATATAGATAAGTATGCTTTTTACCAACTAGAACTACTTAAAACAGAGCTTAATCCCAAAGTAAGAACAATTCACTTTGTAAAACACTAGCTGTGTGTTTATCTTCAAAGTTCACTTCCTCCAAACTTTTCCCGATTGGAACGAACACGATTCCTCTAAGAATGTGTGACTGAGACTGGGAAACACACGTTTTGTGTATATATAAAAGTCTGCTTTTTTCTCCTTTGAACAACTGAAAACTAAGCTTATTTTCCAAGTAACAGCACTTTACTTTGCAAAACACTACCTGTGTGTTTATCTTGAAAGTCAACTTTCTACAAGCTTTACACCCATGGAAAGGACTGAATTGGCCAAAGAATGAGAGATTCAGACTGGGAAAAACATGTTCGTCTATATTGAAAAGTCTGCTTTTTGCCTCAAGAACCACTTAAAAGTAAGCTTCTTCGCCTAGTAACAGCAATTCACTTTGCAAAACACTAGCTGTGTGTTTATCTTGAAAGTCAACTTCCTACAAGCTTTTCCCTCTTGGAATGAAGAGAATTCGCCAAAGAATGAAAGACTGAGACTGGGAAAAGCTTTTTCAATCTATATAAATAAGTGTGCTTTTTACCGTCTAGAACCACTTAAAACTAAGCTTATTGGTCAAGTAACAGCAATTCACTTTGCAAAACAGTAGCTGTGTGTTTATCTTCAAAGTCAACTTCCTACAAGCTTTTCCTGCTGGAAGGAACAGAATTCTCCAAAGATTGTTGGATTCAGACTGGGAAATCCATGTTTTGTCTATATTGAAAAGTGTGCTTTTTTCCCTCTAGAACCACTTAGAGCTAAGCTTATTCGCCAAGTAACAGCGATTCACTTTGCAAATCATTAGCTTTGTGTTCAGCTTCAAAGTCAAGTTCCTACAAGCTTTTTCCGCATGGAACGAACAGAACTCGACTGAGAATGTGTGATTCAGACAGGGAAACGCACTTTTTTCTATATAGAGAGGTATGCTTATCACCTTCTAGGACCATTTAAAACAAAGCTTAATCACCAGGTAAGAACAATTCACTTGTAAAATGAAAAAAAAAAGGCTGTTTTTTTATCTTCAAAGTCAACTTCCTACAAGCTTTTCCCTCTTGGAATGAACAGAATTCGCCAAAGAATGAGAGACTAAGACTGGGAAAAGCTTTTTCAGTCTATATAAATAAGTCTGCTTTTTTACAGTCTAGAACCACTTAAAACTAAGATTATTGGTCAAGTAACAGCAATTCACTTTTCAAAACACTAGCTGTGTGTTTATCTTCAAAGTCAACTTCCTACAAGCTTTACCCCCTTGGAAAGAACAGAATTCGCCAAAGAATGAGAGATTCAGACTGGGAAACCCATGTTTGTCTATATTCAAAAGTCTGCTTTTTAGCCTCAAGAACAACTTAAAAGTAAGCTTATTCGCCTAGTAACAGAAATTCACTTTTCAAAACACTAGCTGTGTGTTTATCTTCAAAGTCAACTTCCTACTAGCTTTTCCCTTTTGGAAGGAACAGAATTCACCAAAGAATGGGAGACTGAGACTGGGAAAAGCTTTTTCAGTCTATATGAATAAGTCTGCTTTTTACCATCTAGAACCAGTTAAAACTAAGCTTATTGGCCAAGTAACAGCAATTCATTTTGCAAAACACTAGCTGTGTGTTTATTTCAAAGTCAACATCTTCTAAGCTCTTCCCCCTTGGAGAGAACAGAATTCACCTAAGAATGTCTGATTCAGACTGGGAAATGCAAGTATTGTCTACATTGAAAGTCTGCTTTTTACTGTCTAGGACCACTTAAAACTAAGCCTATTGGCCAAGTAAGAGCAATTCACTTTGCAGATCATTAGCTCTGTGTTTATCTTCAAAGTGAACTTCCTACAAGCTTTTGCCGCTTGGAACGAACAGAATTCGCCAAAGAATGTTGGATTCAGACTGGGAAACCCATGTTTGGTCCACATATAAAAGTCTGCTTTTTACTGTGTAGAACCACTTAAAACTAAGCTTATTGGCCAAGTAACAGCAATTCACTTTGCTAAACCCTAGCTGTGTGTTTATTTTCAATGTCAACTTCCTACAAGCTTTTCATACTGGAAACAACAGAATTTGCCAAAGAATGTTCGATTCCGACTGGGAAACCCATGTTTTGTCTACATTGAAAAGTGTGCTTCTTACCCCATAGAACCCCTTAAAACTAAGCTTTTTCACCAAGTAACAGCCATTCACTCTGCAAATCACCAGCTTTGTGTTCAGCTTCAAACTCAAGTTCCTACAAGCTTTTCCCAATTGGAAGGAACAGAATTAGCCAAAGAATGAGATATTGAGACTGGGAAAAGGATTTTTCGTCTATATAGAAAAGTATGCTTTTTACCATATAGAACTACTTAAAACTAAGCTTAATCACCAAGTAAGAACGATTCACTTTGTAAAAGGAAAAAAGGGGCTTTTTTTTTTATCTCCAAAGTCAACTTCCTACAAGCCTTTCCAGCCTGGAACGGACAGAATTCACCAAGGAATATTTGATTCAGACTGAGAAAACCATGTTTTGTCTATATTGAAAAGTCTGCTTTTACCCACTAGAACCACTTAAAACTAAGAATATTCTCCTGGTAAGAACAATTCCCTTTGCAAAAACACTTGCTGTGTGTTTGTCTTCAAAGTCAACTTTCTACAAGATTTTCCTGCTTGGAACACACAGAATTTGGCAAAGAGTGAGAGATTGAGACTGGGAAAAGCTTTTTTAGAATATATAGATAAGTATGCTTTTTACCAACTAGAACTACTTAAAACAGAGCTTAATCCCAAATTAAGAACAATTCACTTTGTAAAACACTAGCTGTGTGTTTATCTTCAAAGTTCACTTCCTCCAAACTTTTCCCGATTGGAACGAACACGATTCCTCTAAGAATGTGTGACTGAGACTGGGAAACACACGTTTTGTGTATATATAAAAGTCTGCTTTTTTCTCCTTTGAAGAACTGAAAACTAAGCTTATTTTCCAAGTAACAGCACTTTACTTTGCAAAACACTACCTGTGTGTTTATCTTGAAAGTCAACTTCCTACAAGCTTTACACCCATAGAAAGGACAGAATTGGCCAAAGAATGAGAGATTCAGACTGGGAAACCCATGTTTGTCTATATTCAAAAGTCTGCTTTTTAGCCTCAAGAACAACTTAAAAGTAAGCTTATTCGCCTTGTAACAGAAATTCACTTTGCAAAACACTAGCTGTGTGTTTATCTTGAAAGTCAACTTCCTACAAGGTTTTCCCTCTTGGAATGAAGAGAATTCGCCAAAGAATGAAAGACTGAGACTGGGAAAAGCTTTTTCAGTCTATATAAATAAGTGTGCTTTTTACCGTCTAGAACCACTTAAAACTATGCTTACTGGTCAAGTAACAGCAATTCACGTTGCAAAACAGTAGCTGTGTGTTTATCTTCAAAGTCAACTTCCTACAAGCTTTTCCTGCTGGAAGGAACAGAATTCTCCAAAGATTGTTGGATTCAGACTGGGAAATCCATGTTTTGTCTATATTGAAAAGTGTGCTTTTTTCCCTCTAGAACCACTTAGAGCTAAGCTTATTCGCCAAGTAACAGCGATTCACTTTGCAAATCATTAGCTTTGTGTTCAGCTTCAAAGTCAAGTTCCTACAAGCTTTTTCCGCATGGAACGAACAGAACTCGACTGAGAATGTGTGATTCAGACAGGGAAACGCACTTTTTTCTATATAGAGAGGTATGCTTATCACCTTCTAGGACCATTTAAAACAAAGCTTAATCAGCAGGTAAGAACAATTCACTTGTAAAATGAAAAAAAAAGGCTGTTTTTTTATCTTCATAGTCAACTTCCTACAAGCTTTTCCCTCTTGGAATGAACAGAATTCGCCAAAGAATGAGAGACTAAGACTGGGAAAAGCTTTTTCAGTCTATATAAATAAGTCTGCATTTTTACAGTCTAGAACCACTTAAAACTAAGATTATTGGTCAAGTAACAGCAATTCACTTTTCAAAACAGTAGCTGTGTGTTTATCTTCAAAGTCAACTTCCTATAAGCTTTACCCCCTTGGAAAGAACAGAATTCGCCAAAGAATGAGAGATTCAGACTGGGAAACCCATGTTTGTCTATATTCAAAAGTCTGCTTTTTAGCCTCAAGAACAACTTAAAAGTAAGCTTATTCGCCTAGTAACAGAAATTCACTTTGCAAAACACTAGCTGTGTGTTTATCTTGAAAGTCAACTTCCTAGAAGGTTTTCCCTCTTGGAATGAAGAGAATTCGCCAAAGAATGAAAGACTGAGATGGGAAAAGCTTTTTCAGTCTATATAAATAAGTGTGCTTTTTACCGTCTAGAACCACTTAAAACTATGCTTATTGGCCAAGTAACAGCAATTCACTATGCAAAACAGTAGCTGTGTGTTTATCTTCAAAGTCAACTTCCTACAAGCTTTTCCCTTTTGGAACGAACAGAATTCACCAAAGAATGGGAGACTGAGACTGGGAAAAGCTTTTTCAGTCTATATGAATAAGTCTGCTTTTTACCATCTAGAACCAGTTAAAACTAAGCTTATTGGCCAAGTAACAGCAATTCATTTTGCAAAACACTAGCTGTGTGTTTATTTCAAAGTCAACATCTTCTAAGCTCTTCCCCCTTGGAGAGAACAGAATTCACCTAAGAATGTCTGATTCAGACTGGAAAATGCAAGTATTGTCTACATTGAAAGTCTGCTTTTTACTGTCTAGGACCACTTAAAACTAAGCCTATTGGCCAAGTAAGAGCAATTCACATTGCAGATCCTTAGCTCTGTGTTTATCTTCAAAGTGAACTTCCTACAAGCTTTTGCCGCTTGGAACGAACAGAATTCGCCAAAGAATGTTGGATTCAGACTGGGAAACCCATGTTTGGTCCACATAGAAAAGTCTGCTTTTAACTGTGTAGAACCACTTAAAACTAAGCTTATTGGCCAAGTAACAGCAATTCACTTTGCAAAACCCTAGCTGCGTGTTTATTTTCAATGTCAACTTCCTACAAGCTTTTCATACTGGCACCAACAGAATTCTGCAAAGAATGTTGGATTCCCACTGGGAAACCCATATGTTGTCTACATTGAAAAGTGTGCTTCTTACCCCATAGAACCCCTTAAAACTAAGCTTTTTCACCAAGTAACAGCCATTCACTCTGCAAATCACCAGCTTTGTGTTCAGCTTCAAACTCAAGTTCCTACAAGCTTTTCCCAATTGGAAGGAACAGAATTAGCCAAAGAATGAGATATTGAGACTGGGAAAAGGATTTTTCGTCTATATAGAAAAGTATGCTTTTTACAATATAGAACTACTTAAAACAAAGCTTAATCACCAAGTAAGAACAATTCACTTTGTAAAAGGAAAAAAGGGGCTTTTTTTTTTATCTCCAAAGTCAACTTCCTACAAGCCTTTCCAGCCTGGAACGGACAGAATTCACCAAGGAATGTTTGATTCAGACTGAGAAAACCATGTTTTGTCAATCTTGAAAAGTCTGCTTTTTACTCTCTATAACCACTTAAAACTAATCTTATCCGCCAAGTAACACCTTTCACTTTGCAAATCACTAGCTGTGTGTTTTTCTTCAAAGTCAAGTTCCTACAAGCTTTTCCCGCTTGGAAGGAACAGAATGCGCCTGAGAATGTGTGATTCGGACAGGGAAACACAATTCTTTTCTATATAGAAATGTATGCTTTTTACTTTCTAGGACCATTTAAAACAAAGGTTATTGGCCAAATAACCGCAATTCACTTTGTAAAACAGTAACTGTGTGTCTATCTTCAAAGTCAACTTCCTGCAAGCTTTTCCTGCTTGGATGAACAGTATTCGCCCAAGAATGAGAGATTCAGACCGGGAAAACCATGCTTTGTCTATACTGCAAAGTCTGGTTTTTACCGTCTAGCACCACTGAAAACTAAGTGTATTGGCCAAGCAAAGCAATTCACTTTCCTAACACCAGCTGTGTGTTTATCTTCAAAGTCAAGTTCCTACAAGCATTTCTCACTTGGATTGGACAAAATTACCCAAAGAATGAGATTCAGACTGGGAAAACAATGTTTTGTCTATATTGAATAGTCTGCTTTTACCCACTAGAACCACTTAAAACTAAGAATATTCTCCTGGTAAGAACAAATCCCTTTGCAAAAACACTTGCTGTGTGTTTGTCTTCAAAGGCAACTTTCTACAAGATTTTCCTGCTTGGAACACACAGAATTTGCCAAAGAGTGAGAGATTGAGACTGGGAAAAGCATTTTTAGAATATATAGATAAGTATGCTTTTTACCAACTAGAACTACTTAAAACAGAGCTTAATCCCAAAGTAAGAACAATTCACTTTGTAAAACACTAGCTGTGTGTTTATCTTCAAAGTTCACTTCCTCCAAACTTTTCCCGATTGGAACGAACACGATTCTTCTAAGTATGTGTGACTGAGACTGGGAAACACACGTTTTGTGTATATATAAAAGTCTGCTTTTTTCTCCTTTGAACCACTGAAAACTAAGCTTATTTTCCAAGTAACAGCACTTTACTTTGCAAAACACTACCTGTGTGTTTATCTTGAAAGTCAACTTCCTACAAGCTTTACACCCATGGAAAGGACAGAATTGGCCAAAGAATGAGAGATTCAGACTGGGAAAAACATGTTTGTCTATATTGAAAAGTCTGCTTTTTGCCTCAAGAACCACTTAAAACTAAGCTTCTTCGCCTAGTAACAGCAATTCACTTTGCAAAACACTAGCTGTGTGTTTATCTTTAAAGTCAACTTCCTACAAGCTTTTCCCTCTTGGAATGAAGAGAATTCAACAAAGAATGAAAGACTGAGACTGGGAAAAGCTTTTTCAGTCTATATAAATAAGTGTGCTTTTTACCGTCTAGAACCACTTAAAACTAAGCTTATTGGTCAAGTAACAGCAATTCACTTTGCAAAACAGTAGCTGTGTGTTTATCTTCAAAGTCAACTTCCTACAAGCTTTTCCTGCTGGAAGGAACAGAATTCTCCAGAGATTGTTGGATTCAGACTGGGAAATCCATGTTTTGTCTATATTGAAAAGTGTGCTTTTTTCCCTCTAGAACCACTTAGAGCTAAGCTTATTCGCCAAGTAACAGCGATTCACTTTGCAAATCATTAGCTTTGTGTTCAGCTTCAAAGTCAAGTTCCTACAAGCTTTTTCCGCATGGAATGAACAGAACTCGACTGAGAATGTGTGATTCAGACAGGGAAACGCACTTTTTTCTATATAGAGAGGTATGCTTATCACCTTCTAGGACCATTTAAAACAAAGCTTAATCACCAGGTAAGAACAATTCACTTGTAAAATGAAAAAAAAAGGCTGTTTTTTTATCTTCAAAGTCAACTTCCTACAAGCTTTTCCCTCTTGGAATGAACAGAATTCGCCAAAGAATGAGAGACTAACACTGGGAAAAGCTTTTTCAGTCTATATAAATAAGTCTGCTTTTTTACAGTCTAGAACCACTTAAAACTAAGATTATTTGTCAAGTAACAGCAATTCACTTTTCAAAACACTAGCTGTGTGTTTATCTTCAAAGTCAACTTCCTACAAGCTTTACCCCCTTGGAAAGAACAGAATTTGCCAAAGAATGAGAGATTCAGACTGGGAAACCCACGTTTGTCTATATTCAAAAGTCTGCTTTTTAGCCTCAAGAACAACTTAAAAGTAAGCTTATTCGCCTAGTAACAGAAATTCACTTTTCAAAACACTAGCTGTGTGTTTATCTTCAAAGTCAACTTCCTACAAGCTTTTCCCTTTTGGAACGAACAGAATTCACCAAAGAATGGGAGACTGAGACTGAGAAAAGCTTTTTCAGTCTATATGAATAAGTCTGCTTTTTACCATCTAGAACCAGTTAAAACTAAGCTTATTGGCCAAGTAACAGCAATTCATTTTGCAAAACACTAGCTGTGTGTTTATTTCAAAGTCAACATCTTCTAAGCTCTTCCCCCTTGGAGAGAACAGAATTCACCTAAGAATGTCTGATTCAGACTGGAAAATGCAAGTATTGTCTACATTGAAAGTCTGCTTTTTACTGTCTAGGACCACTTAAAACTAAGCCTATTGGCCAAGTAAGAGCAATTCACATTGCAGATCCTTAGCTCTGTGTTTATCTTCAAAGTGAACTTCCTACAAGCTTTTGCCGCTTGGAACGAACAGAATTCGCCAAAGAATGTTGGATTCAGACTGGGAAACCCATGTTTGGTCCACATAGAAAAGTCTGCTTTTTACTGTCTAGAACCACTTAAAACTAAGCTTATTGGCCAAATAACAGCAATTCACTTTGCAAAACCCTAGCTGCGTGTTTATTTTCAATGTCAACTTCCTACAAGCTTTTCATACTGGCACCAACAGAATTCTGCAAAGAATGTTGGATTCCGACTGGGAAACCCATGTTTTGTCTACATTGAAAAGTGTGCTTCTTACCCCATAGAACCCCTTAAAACTAAGCTTTTTCACCAAGTAACAGCCATTCACTCTGCAAATCACCAGCTTTGTGTTCAGCTTCAAACTCAAGTTCCTACAAGCTTTTCCCAATTGGAAGGAACAGAATTAGCCAAAGAATGAGATATTGAGACTGGGAAAAGGATTTTTCGTCTATATAGAAAAGTATGCTTTTTACCATATAGAACTACTTAAAACAAAGCTTAATCACCAAGTAAGAACAATTCACTTTGTAAAAGGAAAAAAGGGGCTTTTTTTTTATCTCCAAAGTCAACTTCCTACAAGCCTTTCCAGCCTGGAACGGACAGAATTCACCAAGGAATGTTTGATTCAGACTGAGAAAACCATGTTTTGTCAATCTTAAAAAGTCTGCTTTTTACTCTCTAGAACCACTTAAAACTAATCTTATCCGCCAAGTAACACCTTTCACTTTGCAAATCACTAGCTGTGTGTTTTTCTTCAAAGTCAAGTTCCTACAAGCTTTTCCCGCTTGGAAGGAACAGAATGCGCCTGAGAATGTGTGATTCGGACAGGGAAACACAATTCTTTTCCATATAGAAATGTATGCTTTTTACCTTCTAGGACCATTTAAAACAAAGGTTATTGGCCAAATAACCGCAATTCACTTTGTAAAACAGTAACTGTGTGTCTATCTTCAAAGTCAACTTCCTGCAAGCTTTTCCTGCTTGGATGAACAGTATTCGCCCAAGAATGAGAGATTGAGACCGGGAAATCCATGCTTTGTCTATACTGCAAAGTCTGGTTTTTACCGTCTAGCACCACTGAAAACTAAGGGTATTGGCCAAGCAAAGCAATTCACTTTCCTAACACCAGCTGTGTGTTTATCTTCAAAGTCAAGTTCCTACAAGCATTTCTCACTTGGATTGGACAAAATTCCCCAAAGAATGAGATTCAGACTGGGAAAACAATGTTTTGTCTATATTGAAAAGTCTGCTTTTACCCACTAGAACCACTTAAAACTAAGAATATTCTCCTGGTAAGAACAATTCCCTTTGCAAAAACACTTGCTGTGTGTTTGTCTTCAAAGTCAACTTTCTACAAGATTTTCCTGCTTGGAACACACAGAATTTGCCAAAGAGTGAGAGATTGAGACTGGGAAAAGCTTTTTTAGAATACATAGATAAGTATGCTTTTTACCAACTAGAACTACTTAAAACAGAGCTTAATCCCAAAGTAAGAACAATTCACTTTGTAAAACACTAGCTGTGTGTTTATCTTCAAAGTTCACTTCCTCCAAACTTTTCCCGATTGGAACGAACACGATTCCTCTAAGAATGTGTGATTGAGACTGGGAAACACACGTTTTGTGTTTATATAAAAGTCTGCTTTTTTCTCCTTTGAACCACTGAAAACTAAGCTTATTTTCCAAGTAACAGCACTTTACTTTGCAAATCCCTACCTGTGTGTTTATCTTGAAAGTCAACTTCCTACAAGCTTTACACCCATGGAAAGTACAGAATTGGCCAAAGAATGAGAGATTCAGACTGGGAAAAACATGTTTGTCTACATTGAAAAGTCTGCTTTTTGCCTCAAGAACCATTAAAAGTAAGCTTCTTCGCCTAGTAACAGCAATTCACTTTGCAAAACACTAGCTGTGTGTTTATCTTTAAAGTCAACTTCCTACAAGCTTTTCCCTCTTGGAATGAAGAGAATTCGCCAAAGAATGAAAGACTGAGACTGGGAAAAGCTTTTTCAGTCTATATAAATAAGTGTGCTTTTTACCCTCTAGAACCACTTAAAACTAAGCTTACTGGTCAAGTAACAGCAATTCACTTTGCAAAACAGTAGCTGTGTGTTTATCTTCAAAGTCAACTTCCTACAAGCTTTTCCTGCTGGAAGGAACAGAATTCTCCAAAGATTGTTGGATTCAGACTGGGAAATCCATGTTTTGTCTATATTGAAAAGTGTGCTTTTTTCCCTCTAGAACCACTTAGAGCTAAGCTTATTCGCCAAGTAACAGCGATTCACTTTGCAAATCATTAGCTTTGTGTTCAGCTTCAAAGTCAAGTTCCTACAAGCTTTTTCCGCATGGAACGAACAGAACTCGACTGAGAATGTGTGATTCAGACAGGGAAATGCACTTTTTTCTATATAGAGAGGTATGCTTATCACCTTCTAGGACCATTTAAAACAAAGCTTAATCACCAGGTAAGAACAATTCACTTGTAAAATGAAAAAAAAAGGCTGTTTTTTTATTTTCAAAGTCAACTTCCTACAAGCTTTTCCCTCTTGGAATGAACAGAATTCGCCAAAGAATGAGAGACTAAGACTGGGAAAAGCTTTTTCAGTCTATATAAATAAGTCTGCTTTTTTACAGTCTAGAACCACTTAAAACTAAGATTATTGGTCAAGTAACAGCAATTCACTTTTCAAAACACTAGCTGTGTGTTTATCTTCAAAGTCAACTTCCTACAAGCTTTACCCCCTTGGAAAGAACAGAATTCGCCAAAGAATGAGAGATTCAGACTGGGAAACCCATGTTTGTCTATATTCAAAAGTCTGCTTTTTAGCCTCAAGAACAACTTAAAAGTAAGCTTATTCGCCTAGTAACAGAAATTCACTTTTCAAAACACTAGCTGTGTGTTTATCTTCAAAGTCAACTTCCTACAAGCTTTTCCCTTTTGGAACGAACAGAATTCACCAAAGAATGGGAGACTGAGACTGGGAAAAGCTTTTTCAGTCTATATGAATAAGTCTGCTTTTTACCATCTAGAACCAGTTAAAACTAAGCTTATTGGCCAAGTAACAGCAATTCATTTTGCAAAACACTAGCTGTGTGTTTATTTCAAAGTCAACATCTTCTAGCTCTTCCCCCTTGGAGAGAACAGAATTCACCTAAGAATGTCTGATTCAGACTGGGATATGCAAGTATTGTCTACATTGAAAGTCTGCTTTTTACTGTCTAGGACCACTTAAAACTAAGCCTATTGGCCAAGTAAGAGCAATTCACTTTGCAGATCATTAGCTCTGTGTTTATCTTCAAAGTGAACTTCCTACAAGCTTTTGCCGCTTGGAACGAACAGAATTCGCCAAACAATGTTGGATTCAGACTGGGAAACCCATGTTTGGTCCACATAGAAAAGTCTGCTTTTTACTGTCTAGAACCACTTAAAACTAAGCTTATTGACCAAGTAACAGCAATTCACTTTGCAAAACCCTAGCTGTGTGTTTATTTTCAATGTCAACTTCCTACAAGCTTTTCATACTGGAAACAACAGAATTCTGCAAAGAATGTTCGATTCCGACTGGGAAACCCATGTTTTGTCTACATTGAAAAGTGTGCTTCTTACCCCATAGAACCCCTTAAAACTAAGCTTTTTCACCAAGTAACAGCCATTCACTCTGCAAATCACCAGCTTTGTGTTCAGCTTCAAACTCAAGTTCCTACAAGCTTTTCCCAATTGGAAGGAACAGAATTAGCCAAAGAATGAGATATTGAGACTGGGAAAAGGATTTATCGTCTATATAAAAAAGTATGCTTTTTACCATATACAACTACTTAAAACTAAGCTTAATCACCAAGTAAGAATGATTCACTTTGTAAAAGGTAAAAAGGGGCTTTTTTTTTTTATCTCCAAAGTCAACTTCCTACAAGCCTTTCCAGCCTGGAACGGACAGAATTCACCAAGGAATGTTTGATTCAGACTGAGAAAACCATGTTTTGTCTATATTGAAAAGTCTGCTTTTACCCACTAGAACCTCTTAAAACTAAGAATATTCTCCTGGTAAGAACAATTCCCTTTGCAAAAACACTTGCTGTGTGTTTGTCTTCAAAGTCAACTTTCTACAAGATTTTCCTGCTTGGAACACACAGAAATGCCAAAGAGTGAGAGATTGAGACTGGGAAAAGCTTTTTTAGAATACATAGATAAGTATGCTTTTTACCAACTAGAACTACTTAAAACAGAGCTTAATTCCAAAGTAAGAACAATTCACTTTGTAAAACACTAGCTGTGTGTTTATCTTCAAAGTTCACTTCCTCCAAACTTTTCCCGGTTGGAACGAACTCCATTCCTCTAAGAATGTGTGATTGAGACTGGGAAACACACGTTTTGTGTATATATAAAAGTCTGCTTTTTTCTCCTTTGAACCACTGAAAACTAAGCTTATTTTCCAAGTAACAGCACTTTACTTTGCAAAACACTACCTGTGTGTTTATCTTGAAAGTCAACTTCCAACAAGCTTTACACCCATGGAAAGGACAGAATTGGCCAAAGAATGAGAGATTCAGACTGGGAAGAACATGTTGTCTACATTGAAAAGTCTGCTTTTTGCGTCAAGAACCACTTAAAAGTAAGCTTCTTCGCCTAGTCACAGCAATTCACTTTGCAAAACACTAGCTGTGTGTTTATCTTGAAAGTCAACTTCCTACAAGGTTTTCCCTCTTGGAATGAAGAGAATTCGCCAAAGAATGAAAGACTGAGACTGGGAAAAGCTTTTTCAGTCTATATGAATAAGTCTGCTTTTTACCATGTAGAACCAGTTAAAACTAAGCTCATTGGCCAAGTAACAGCAATTCATTTTGCAAAACACTAGCTGTGTGTTTATTTCAAAGTCAACATCTTCTAAGCTCTTCCCCCTTGGAGAGAACAGAATTCACCTAAGAATGTCTGATTTAGACTGGGAAATGCAAGTATTGTCTACATTGAAAGTCTGCTTTTTACTGTCTAGGACCACTTAAAACTAAGCCTATTGGCCAAGTAAGAGCAATTCACTTTGCAGATCATTAGCTCTGTGTTTATCTTCAAAGTGAACTTCCTACAAGCTTTTCCCCCTTGGAACGAACAGAATTCGCCAAAGAATGTTCGATTCAGACTGGGAAACCCATGTTTGGTCCACATAGAAAAGTCTGCTTTTTACTGTCTAGAACCTCTTAAAACTAAGCTTATTGACCAAGTAACAGCAATTCACTTTGCAAAACACTAGCTGTGTGTTTATTTTCAATGTCAACTTCCTACAAGCTTTTCATACTGGAACCAACAGAATTCTGCAAAGAATGTTCGATTCCGACTGGGAAACCCATTTTTTGTCTACATTGAAAAGTGTGCTTCTTACCCCATAGAACCCCTTAAAACTAAGCTTTTTCACCAAGTAACAGCCATTCACTCTGCAAATCACCAGCTTTGTGTTCAGCTTCAAACTCAAGTTCCTACAAGCTTTTCCCAATTGGAAGGAACAGAATTAGCCAAAGAATGAGATATTGAGACTGGGAAAAGGATTTTTAGTCTATATGGAAAAGTATGCTTTTTACCATATAGAACTACTTAAAACTAAGCTTAATCACCAAGTAAGAACAATTCACTTTGTAAAAGGAAAAAAGGGGCTTTTTTTTTTTTATCTCCAAAGTCAACTTCCTACAAGCCTTTCCAGCCTGGAACGGACAGAATTCACCAAGGAATGTTTGATTCAGACTGAGAAAACCATGTTTTGTCAATCTTGAAAAGTCTGCTTTTTACTCTCTAGAACCACTTAAAACTAATCTTATCTGCCAAGTAACACCTTTCACTTTGCAAATCACTAGCTGTGTGTTTTTCTTCAAAGTCAAGTTCCTACAAGCTTTTCCCGCTTGGAAGGAACAGAATGCGCCTGAGAATGTGTGATTCGGACAGGGAAACACACTTCTTTTCTATATAGAAATGTATGCTTTTTACCTTCTAGGACCATTTAAAACAAAGGTTATTGGCCAAATAACCGCAATTCACTTTGTAAAACAGTAACTGTGTGTCTATCTTCAAAGTCAACTTCCTGCAAGCTTTTCCTGCTTGGAGGAACAGTATTCGCCGAAGAATGAGAGATTCAGACCGGGAAAACCATGCTTTGTCTATACGGAAAAGTCGGGTTTTTATCGTCTAGCACCACTGAAATCTAAGTGTATTGGCCAAGCAAAGCAATTCACTTTCCAAACACCAGCTGTGTGTTTATCTTCAAAGTCAAGTTCCTACAAGCATTTCTCACTTGGATTGGACAAAATTCCCCAAAGAATGAGATTCAAACTGGGAAAACAATGTTTTGTCTATATTGAAAAGTCTGCTTTTACCCACTAGAACCACTTAAAACTAAGAATATTCTCCTGGTAAGAACAATTCCCTTTGCAAAAACACTTGCTGTGTGTTTGTCTTCAAAGTAAACTTTCTACAAGATTTTCCTGCTTGGAACACACAGAATTTGCCAAAGAGTGAGAGATTGAGACAGGCAAAAGCTTTTTTAGAATATATAGATAAGTATGCTTTTTACCAACTAGAACTACTTAAAACAGAGCTTAATCCCAAAGTAAGAACAATTCACTTTGTAAAACACTAGCTGTGTGTTTATCTTCAAAGTTCACTTCCTCCAAACTTTTCCCGATTGGAACGAACACGATTCCTCTAAGAATGTGTGATTGAGACTGGGAAACACACGTTTTGTGTATATATAAAAGTCTGCTTTTTTCTCCTTTGAACCACTGAAAACTAAGCTTATTTTCCAAGTAACAGCACTTCACTTTGCAAAACACTACCTGTGTGTTTATCTTGAAAGTCAACTTCCAACAAGCTTTACACCCATGGAAAGGACAGAATTGGCCAAAGAATTAGAGATTCAAACTGGGAAAACATGTTGTCTATACTGAAAAGTCTGCTTTTTGCCTCAAGAACACTTAAAAGTAAGCTTCTTCGCCTAGTAACAGCAATTCACTTTGCAAAACACTAGCTGTGTGTTTATCTTGAAAGTCAACTTCCTACAAGCTTTTCCCTCTTGGAATGAAGAGAATTCGCCAAAGAATGAAAGACTGAGACTGGGAAAAGCTTTTTCAGTCTATATAAATAAGTGTGCTTTTTACTGTCTAGAACCACTTAAAACTAAGCTTATTGGTCAAGTAACAGCAATTCACTTTGCAAAACAGTAGCTGTGTGTTTATCTTCAAAGTCAACTTCCTACAAGCTTTTCCTGCTGGAAGGAACAGAATTCTCCAAAGATTGTTGGATTCAGACTCGGAAATACATATTTTGTCTATATTGAAAAGTGTGCTTTTTTCCCTCTAGAACCACTTAGAGCTAAGCTTATTCGCCAAGTAACAGCGATTCACTTTGCAAATCATTAGCTTTGTGTTCAGCTTCAAAGTCAAGTTCCTACAAGCTTTTTCCGCATGGAAGGAACAGAACTCGACTGAGAATGTGTGATTCAGACAGGGAAACGCACTTTTTTCTATATAGAGAGGTATGCTTATCACCTTCTAGGACCATTTAAAACAAAGCTTAATCACCAGGTAAGAACAATTCACTTGTAAAATGAAAAAAAAAAGGCTGTTTTTTTATCTTCAAAGTCAACTTCCTACAAGCTTTTCCCTCTTGGAATGAACAGAATTCGCCAAAGAATGAGAGACTAAGACTGGGAAAAGCTTTTTCAGTCTATATAAATAAGTCTGCTTTTTTACAGTCTAGAACCACTTAAAACTAAGATTATTGGTCAAGTAACAGCAATTCACTTTTCAAAACACTAGCTGTGTGTTTATCTTCAAAGTCAACTTCCTACAAGCTTTACCCCCTTGGAAAGAACAGAATTCGCCAAAGAATGAGAGATTCAGACTGGGAAACCCATGTTTGTCTATATTCAAAAGTCTGCTTTTTAGCCTCAAGAACAACTTAAAAGTAAGCTTATTCGCCTAGTAACAGAAATTCACTTTTCAAAACACTAGCTGTGTGTTTATCTTCAAAGTCAACTTCCTACAAGCTTTTCCCTTTTGGAACGAACAGAATTCACCAAAGAATGGGAGACTGAGACTGGGAAAAGCTTTTTCAGTCTATATGAATAAGTCTGCTTTTTACCATCTAGAACCAGTTAAAACTAAGCTTATTGGCCAAGTAACAGCAATTCATTTTGCAAAACACTAGCTGTGTGTTTATTTCAAAGTCAACATCTTCTAAGCTCTTCCCCCTTGGAGAGAACAGAATTCACCTAAGAATGTCTGATTCAGACTGGAAAATGCAAGTATTGTCTACATTGAAAGTCTGCTTTTTACTGTCTAGGACCACTTAAAACTAAGCCTATTGGCCAAGTAAGAGCAATTCACTTTGCAGATCATTAGCTCTGTGTTTATCTTCAAAGTGAACTTTCTACAAGCTTTTCCCCCTTGGAACGAACAGAATTCGCCAAAGAATGTTCAATTCAGACTGGGAAACCCATGTTTGGTCCACATAGAAAAGTCTGCTTTTTACTGTCTAGAACCACTTAAAACTAAGCTTATTGGCCAAGTAACAGCAATTCACTTTATAAAACACTAGCTGTGTGTTTATTTTCAATGTCAACTTCCTACAAGCTTTTCATACTGGAACCAACAGAATTCTGCAAAGAATGTTCGATTCTGACTGGGAAACCCATGTTTTGTCTACATTGAAAAGTGTGTTTATTCCCCTCTAGAACCACTTAAAACTAAGCTTTTCACCAAGTAACAGCCATTCAGTCTGCAAATCACTAGCTTTGTGTTCAGCTTCAAACTCAAGTTCCTACAAGCTTTTCTCAATTGGAAGGAACAGAATCAGCCAAAGAATGAGATATTGAGACTGGGAAAAGGTTTTTTAGTCTATATAGAAAAGTATGCTTTTTACCATCTAGAACTACTTAAAACTAAGCTTAATCACCAAGTAAGAACAATTCACTTTGTAAAAGGAAAAAAGGGGCTGTTTTTTATCTCCAAAGTCAACTTCCTACAAGCCTTTCCAGGCTGGAACGGACAGAATTCACCAAAAAATGAGAGATTCAGACTGGGTAAACCAGGTTATGTCTATATTGAAAAGTCTGCTTTTTACCCTCTAGAGCCACTTGAAACTAAGCATATTCGACAAGTAACACCATTCAATTTGCAAATCACTAGCTCTTTGTTTATCTTCAACTCAAATTCCTACAAGCTTTTCCCACTTGGAGGGAACAGAATCTGCCTAAGAATGTGTGATTCAGACTGGGAAAGGCATGTTTTGTCTATATAGAAAAGTATGCTTTTTACCCTCTAGAACCACTTAAAATTAAGCTTATTGGCCAAGTAACAGCAATTCACTTTGCAAAACACTTGCTGTGTGTTTATCTTCAAAGTCAACTTCCTACAAGCTTTTCCAGCTTGGAACAAACAGATTCACCAAAGAATGTTCGATCCAGACTGGGAAATCCATGTTTGGTCCACATAGAAAAGTCTGCTTTTTACCGTCTAGAACCACTTAAAACTAAGCTTATTGGCCAAGTAACACCATTCAATTTCCAAAACACTAGCCGTGTGTTTATCTTGAATGTCAACTTCCTACAGGCTTTTCCCACTTGGAGAGAACAGTATTCGCCAAAGAATTAGAGATTCAGACTGGGAAACCCATGTTTTGGCTATATTGGAATTCTGCTTTTTACCCTCTAGAACCACTTAAAATAAGCTTATTCGCCTAGTAACAGCAATTCACTTTGCAAAACCCTAGCTCTGTGTTTATCTTCAAAGTCAACTTCCTACAAGCCTATCCCACTTGGAACAGAATTCGCCTGAGAATGTGTGCTTCAGACACGGAAACACACTTTTTTTCTATATAGAAAAGTATGCTTTTTACCTTCTAGGACCATTTAAAACAAAGCTTATTGGCCAAGTAACAGCAATTCACTTTGTATAACACTAGCTGTGTGTCAATCTTCAAAGTCAACTTCCTAAAAGCTTTTCCTGCTTGGATGAACATAATTCGCCAAAGAATGAGAGATTCAGACTGGGAAAACCATGTTTTGTCTATACTGAAAAGTCTGCTTTTTACCCTCTAGAGCCACTTAATGCTAAGCTTATTCGCCAAGTAACAGCAATTCACTTTGCAAATCACTAATTGTGTATTTATCTTCAAATCAAGTTCTTACTAGCTTTACGGCTTGGTTGGAACAGAATTCAACAAATAATGAGAGATGGAGACTGGGAAAACCTTTTTTAGTCTATATAGAATAGTATGCTTTTTACCATCTAGAACTACTTAAAACTAAGTTTAATCGCTAAGTAAAAACACTTCACTTTGCAAAACACTTGCTGTGTCTTTATCTTCAATGTCAACTTTCTACAAGCTTTTTCCGCTTGGAACGAAGAGAATTCACCAAAGAGTGAGAGATTGAGACTGGGAAAAGCTTTTTTAGTCTATATAGATAAGTATGCTTTTTACCATCTAGAACTTCTTTAACCTAAGCTTCATCCCCAAGTAAGAACAATTCACTTTGTAAAACACTAGCTGTGTGTATATCTTCAAAGTTTACTCTGTGCTGAGGACACAATACTTGACTTACTTTTCTTTCTTAGGACCTTTCCCTCTTGGCAAAAGGATAAAGCTATGAGCTCTCAGGAAAAACTATAGTCCCCTTCCCAACACATGTCTTTTGGGATAAAGAAATGAATTATATAAACTATCTGACTTCCAAGAAAAATGACAAGCAGGAAGTCCAGATGTTACTGAGAGGCTCCCAGTACCTGATTCCAACATGTGGAAGGCTCAGATCAAGGCTATCTCTTCACTGAACCTACTCAAGCCCTACCCATGTCTCAAGGTGCTTTCCCATTGACCACATATTTCTTCATTTTTATACCAAGAAAAAAGGCCAGCTTCCCAATCCCCATGTCTGATCACTTCATCCTCTGTGTTCTCCCTCCCAAATGGCAGTTTTCAGCAAATTAGAGGCCAATTAGTAAACCCTAGAGGTACTAAAGGAATATCTGAGAGGCAGTTGCAGTCAGGACAACACGTGTGACATCACAGAAGAAGCTAGGTCTCTCCAGGATACAAGAGATTTTTCAGGGTGGGCCTAATGATGATGTCACTGAGAACTGCCATGGCCTAATTGTTGAATAGCTTTCCTTACATTGACCAGATTTGAGGGTGCCCTTTCTAGGAGTGTCTCCTGTGACACAGTGGAAACCTTTACATACTATATATCTCTAAAGCTAGGGAATTCTCTTTGCTTCATTAGTGATTACATGCTCTGAATGGAGAAAGTTAGTCAGGGGCCTAGCATGGCTAGAAAAGATTTAAGAACATAGAGTGGAGGAGATTCTTCTAGATAATATTTTATTCCCTGGTTCATTCCTGTGACATACAGTTCAATATCCCAGGATTTCTCTATTTCCCAAAGGCCAGTGTTTTGCCTACAGACCTTAATTGAATGAATATTGTATTTTACTTTCTCATTGTACATTCCTTTTTAAGAGACTTTATTAATATTCCTGTACGTGTATTCAAAATTTCTGTTTCCAATTCCATTTTCAGCAAAGCAAAGGACAAATTAACTATAGAATTCAGTTCTCTAGTACGATTTGATATCAGTACTATACTATTTACTTTCCTGTGTTGACATTGCTAGCCTTGAGGGTCAGATGTTTTACCATGATTCTCTCTGAAGATACTGGAGGATAGGCAGGGCGAAGAAAGGCATGATGACAAGTGAAACCTCAACTTCAATACGTTCATAAGAACAAGGGGGAGTCTATATGACATTGTCATTTCTGAATTCTACATTCTTGACCTAGTTGCTCAGAATCCATGTTACAATTCCCCCTAACCACATAGCTGAATAAGCCACCAAAAGTGTATATATATATATATATATATATATATATATATATATATATATATATATATATATAATCAGCCACCAAAACTAGATAAGATTGATGTAGCTAAAAAGTGCATTCTGCTATCAATCGGATTTACATATTTCCTGAGAGACACAGACAGATCGAGTCAACTACAGATGTGAATGCTAGTGGCAAACCAGTGACCTGAAAAAGACCTCTTGTTGGCAGATTTTGAGAAAGGATTACAAGAGCTGAAGGAGCTTTCAAACGCAGAAGAACAACAATGTCAATGAACCAGAGCTTTCTAAAACTAGACCAATGTTCAATGAATGTACACGGACAGAGCTATGGCTCTAACTGCATGTGGCAGAGGATGGCCTTGTCATCAGGAATGGAAGCAGAAGCTCTTGGTCCTCTCAAGTTTTGTCTTCCAGTCAAGGGAATGTGAAGGCACAGTCAGGCGGGCTAGAAAAGAAGGGGAAGGATATGGGTAGGAATCTTATGGGCAGGAGAATGGGAAACGAAATAACATTAAATGTAAATATAAAAACATCAAGGTAAAAAAAGCAATAAAATTGCTAAGACATAAAAAAGAAAGAAATAAAAGAAGAGAAAACTTACAGCTAATCACACCTATTGACTCAGAATAGTAAAATGGTAGTCAGTGGAAATAATAGCACTGCTGCTTCCCAGACTGCATTATAGGTATCCAAAACATGGAGGAGTTTATTCTGAGCCAGGGACACAATACCTCTCTCTCCCTTTTTCCTTAGGAACCATAAGAACAGGGAAGTCCAGATGCTTCTGAGAGGCTCCCAGCTCCTGATTCCCATATGTGGAAAGCTCAGATCAAGGCTATCTCTTTAGCAATCCCACCAAATCCCTACCAAGTACCCACTGACCTGTACCAAGGACCACATATTTCTTCCTTATTTTATACCAAGACAGAAGGCCAGCTTCCTTCGTTCTCCCCATATCTGATCTTTTCATCCTATTTGTTCTTCATCCCAAATTGATGTTTACTCTGAATTAGAGGCCAATTAGTAAACTCTAGAAGTACTGAAGTAATATATGAGAGGCAGTTGCAATCACGACAACACTTGTGACATCACAGAAGATGATAGGGCTCTCCAGGTTACAAGAGATTTTTCAGGGAGGGCCTAATGATGATGTCTCTGAGAACCGCCATGGCCTCCCTCTAAACAGCTTTCCTTACATTGACCAGTTTTGAGAGTGCCTTTTCCAGGTATGTCTCCTGTGACACAGTGGAAAACTTTACGTATGACATCTCTCTAAAGCTGGAGACTTCTCTCTGCTTCAAAGTGGTTACATGCTCTGAATGGAGAAAGTTAGTCAGGGGCTTGGCATGAGTAGAAAAGATCTAGGAACATGGAACAGAGGAGATTCTTTTAGATAATAATTTTATTCCCAGGTCCATTCCTGTGACACACTGTCCCGCGCTATCGTCTCGCCAGCAAGAACGCACGCGCAGACACACGAATCCTTCTGCAGCAAAGCGTTTATTGCATCTTAAAGAAGGGACGCGGGCCCCAGCATGGCGCGGCTTATATACACCGTAGCGCGGTGCATCCACACCTGATCGGTCGCTTACCCATGATCTCATAGGCACGCCCCGGAGTGGGCAAAGACCTGGCACGAAGACACTCTTACACATGCACACACAGCTAACTTCCTGAAAGGAAGTCAGCCTGGCACAGCGGAAGCCAGCGCCATCTTGTAATGGCAAATGTTATCCCGGCTTTCCAAATGGGGCGCAGTGGAAGCCAGCGCCATCTTCTGGTGGCGAATGTTATTGCGGCTTTCCACATCTCCCCCTTTTTGTTTTACTAGTATGAGGCTGGTCTAGGTCCCTGCAGTTACGTCCGTCTGCTGTGGTTCCTGTCTTTGGTCGTTCCTCTATGTCATAGCCTTATCAGTCGTAGGGTAACACTATCGCCACTGGGCCCTGTGTCTTAGATTGGTCTGTGCATGAGGAAAGTTGCCAATCTCTGGATACAGTGCTGTGTGACAGTAACTTTTAAACGACCTAGGGCAAACTCTGTAAAAGAGGCCAGCCAGAAAATGAGTTAGTGGGGAAATCATGATCACCCTATTGCGTGTAATGAGGAAACGTCAGCGATGTAGAAGGGCTGATCAAAGAATCATTGAGTCTCTCTCATCCCAGTGCAATGGATCCACAGATCCATGGGGTGAAAGAGCAGAGAACTCAGATGTCCACAAGTTTTTGAGAATAGATAACCAAATTTTAGGGGAGGCCCCTTGTTCAATGGTCACAAGTGCTTGAGTGGCAACGACCTTGTCATGTTTCTGCTGAGATCTGAGTTTGCAAACCAACCATAGCATGAACACTAATCCTCAGCATAGGGCTGCACCAAACAGAGCCATTCCCGATAGTGGGCACATCATCTGGTTCTCCTCAGATGCTACCACCAAGAGCCGTAGTCAAGCCGCTACTATAATAAAATTTAGAATTCCCAATTGGTATCAACTACTCCACAAAGTTCACCCACTGTGCTTGCCTAACAATAGAATGGGGGGAGGGTAACTGCAGACACTGCAGACACAATGGCTGCAGCAGTAATTGGCTGCTACAATAGCAGCGAAAATAAGAAGGTCTTTCCCAGGACAGTTCAGGATCAGCCATTCTTTTTTGGAACAACCAGCAGGCAATGGAACCATGTCTGAGATCTGCATAACCAGGGCAGAGTTCCCCAGTCCACAGCAGCTTCACGCAGGTGGCATTCCT
The DNA here is from genome assembly GCF_021556685.1 of Rattus norvegicus. NCBI lineage: Eukaryota > Metazoa > Chordata > Mammalia > Rodentia > Muridae > Rattus > Rattus norvegicus. The sequence goes on from NC_141555.1 coordinate 70,440,660, forward strand.
GTGAAGCTATAGACTGCAAAGTGACAACACCAGTTAAGGCAGCAAGAGTCACCAGGTGAATGAGGGGGGCAAGGGTAATGGAGTCCAGTCTTCTCCAGAAAGCAGCAGTGCACATAGGGTCTGAGCGTAGGCCACAGTGGGACGGGACACACGCAGTGGTTGACAAAAGATGAGGGGGGGATCTTCCATCTTCCTTTCAGGGCAGAGGAATGACTCCAGGGACCCGAACCACAAAAGCTGAATCTTCATGCAACCAGGATCAGCAAGTCTCACCAACCACCTCTGGCAGCTGGCATACTCTTGTAGCATCCTGTAGAAAAAAAAAAAAAAACATTCCCTCTTCCCCATAAAAATACCTGGACAGGATCATGCCAGTACGTGAATTTTTCTATTTCACTTAGGCAGAAGTATGCCTAGTTGTAGGGTGCCACCAACATTCAGAGTTCCTTGGCATCCAAATTTTAAAATTGAAATAAAAGGAGCATTATCAAATAATTGTATAGCATACAGGGATAACTCCCCCTTTTTATTTATTATGATATAAACTGTCTAGTATCATTGTCCTCCCTCGTTAAGGGGTCCAGGCAATCCAATTTGAGTTCTTAAATGGTCTATTAAGGAACAGTACTTAGTGTTCTTAACCACTAAGCCATCTCTCTAGCACCTCACAATCTTTATTTACCTAAACATAAGCATTAATTAGAAATGCCAAATTCTGTAAATATTGTCCAGATTCAGTCTTACTAGAAATCCCTGAGCTAGCAGGGTGAGGCTGGGAATTGAAAGTAAGCAAATGGAGTCTTCCTCTTTTCATATCAACTCCATTACCATTTTCAAAGAGCTTGGTCTATGGTTTTGTTTAGTTGTCTGAGCCAGAGCACTGAAAGGACAGTGAGTTTTCAAACAATTCACATTGAAATCATCCCTCACTGACTTCATGTAGGAAACTTGTCTCTAGTAAAGCATTAAGTAATTGAAATCGATTGTAAACCACAAGCCACACATTGACTATCAGTATGTGAATTGAAAGCTTGATTTTTTAACATTTTAAAAATAGTGGCTACAGCACGTAATTTAATAGTCTGTGTTGAAGCAGGGGAAACTCAAGAGAATAAACAAGTGATGAACCACCTATAAATACAGTAAGCGCATTTCTTATAGGTTGTATGTACAAATATACAGGAAGTACAAAAGCATGTAAAGAGTAAAATTAACAATTTTGTCTGAAAATTTTGTATATGTAATAGGCCAAATATCAGTATATTGTAATAACGAATTAACTCTTGCTTGGAATAAGATATGTTTTATCAGGTTTCTTTTTTTAAAATACTTCCATGACTCTAGCCTACAATTCTGTATTAACACAACTGAAGCTTTATCTCCAATGTGGATAACAAAGAACGACCAAAATCCTCTGGTAAGGTGAGGTACTTAGCCAATTAACATATCCTTAGAAGCTTAAAATTAGTCACAAATATTCTTTTTTGGAGTAGTGCAACAGCTACTCCCCAAATATTAAAGCTCATTCTGAGAGCAAAGATTTGTAGTAAAAATTTCCATACATTCTGAAAGATTTAAAGTTCTAACTTCTTACATTGAAGAAGCGACAAAATTACATACTATAAGGCTGTTAGCCATTATTTGTAAAAATTTTTAATGATATCACTTTATGGGCTCTCTAAAATTATAAGCAAACTCACGAAACGAAAACTCACAATCGCTATGACATAAACAAACTGCATAAAATAATCCTCTAAATCTATCTTTAAATGGCAGTTGGAGTAAGCAAACATGCTGTAATGCTCTCACAAGTTCTAAAACCTCATAAATCCTTCATAAATCTTGTAACAATCTCTACCTGTTTGATTTTTTCTTATTTACAAATAAGTTTGAGTTAGTCAGTGCAACACTGGCAATCCTTATTCACAATCCTTAAATTCTCCTTGTAACACCAGAGCACAGCCACAACTTTGGAAAGTCACCCTGAGTTCTGAGTAAGTGACTATGCATCTGTTCTTGGGGCAGTAGAATTAGCATCAAAATACAGATAATTTCAGGACAAACCACAACTTTGGAAGGCAAAACTCAACTTCTAACAAACTAGCCTCTAAATTCTAGTCTCCAAAACACCGTTACAAAGTTTGACTGTCAATTCTTACAAATGAATGCCCGATGGTGTGGTCTCCAATACCTCAACAAAGAGACATTGTCCTAAATTCTTTTAGAAGCCTGGTTTCTAAGAGTTCCATAAAAATATTGTCTCAATTTAGACCTGTTTCCCTAGGTTGGCTCATGCCACATGTTGTCTAGAATGACTTTATCCAAATTACCAGTTTTATGTCAACTTTCTATTACCAATGTTATACGCTTTTAACCATATCTAATAACTTAACAGCCAATAGTTGATAACCAAGGCATGTAGAGCATATTTAGACATTTAAAACCAATCAGAAACAAAATTGAATTGGCTGCACATACCTTTAATATTTAGACCAAGCACCCTTTTTACTTTTTCTAGCTGTAATATTAAGAGAAGCACCTTGTCACCTGCTAAGTCAAATAATATGTCAGGGATTTTTCTAAGAGAAACAGCCATCAGCTCCAGTACCAAAGAAGCTGAGGAGCTGCTGGCACCTTTAAAATCAGCTCCTGTAGACGCTCACCTCTGGGCAGCTTCTCCAGCTGACCTAGACACCTGGCTAGGTCCATCATGTCCATCAACATGTTGAAACCAAATTCCTGTAAGATACTGAGATATATTACGGGATATCTGAGCAGCACGACTGACATTCACAAATGGTATGGAAGTGAAACACTACAACTCTGAAGACAAAAGTTTAGAATTGAGATATCCTTTTGTTTGATTCTCCTGAATATATTTTCAGGTGGTCTACCTCTATCAAATCTGATCAGTATGACTCTGTGAAGTTTAAACAAAATTATCAGCCTTGCCCACAAAGGATCCATAACTTTCGGTTTCTTCACAGTGGCTCTCCACCTAGGCCCATATCTTTCTTCTTCATAGTGAGCTCCCTCATCTTCTAGATCCTCTTCCTCAGAGGAGCTAAGCTCGTCTGTTTCTGAACTATCAAGCTCCAAAGCCTCTAACTCCTTTACCGGATAAAGGCTTCTCCTTTCCAGAGCTTTCTTCTCCTTTCTCTGTTTCTCTCCCAGGGCGTTCTTTCCCCAATCTCTCGCTCCCTCAGATCTAAAGTCTTTGGGAGTGTCTGTTTTCTTACGTGCACCTTTTCTCTTTGAGCTCTTTAATCTTCTATCCCGCACTGTTTCTGACATGCTGTCTTGTAACTCCCTGAGCACTCTCTGCCCCGCTAAAAGACAAAAAGAATAAGAGTCATGAGCTCTCAGGTAAACAACTATGCCCTTCCTAACTCTTGGATTTTCTAAGAAATTAATGATATAAACTCTCTGATGTCCAGGAACCATAACAAGCAGGGAAGTCCAGATGCTTCTGAGAGGCTCCCAACTCCTGATTACCATATGTGGAAGTCTCAGATCAAGGATATCTCTTAAGCGAATCCACTCAACTCCTGCGCAGGACTCACCGAGCTTTCCTATAGACCACGTTTTTCTTCCTTTTTTTATACAAAGACAGAAGTGCAGCTTCCTTCTCCCCATCTCTGATATCATCTTCCTCTTTTTTCTCCCTCGCAAATGGCTCTTTACTCTTCATTAGGAGCCAATTAGTAAACCCTAGAGACACTGAACGAATATCTGTGATTCAATTGCAGTCAGGACAACACTCGTGACATCACAAAAGAAGCTAGTTCAATGCAGGATACAAGAGCTTTTTCAGGGAGGGCCTAATGATGATGTCACTGAGAATTGCAATAGCCTACCTGCTGAACACCTTTCCTTACATTGACCAGATTGGAGTTTGCACTTTCCTTGTACGTCTCCTGTTGCACAGTGGGAACCATTACATAACCCATCTCTCTAAAGCTAGAGAATTCTCTCTGCTTCACTAGTGGTTACATGCTCTGAATGTAGAAAATTAGACAGGGTGGAAAAGATTTAGGAACATGGAGTGTAGGAGATAATTCTAGATAATATTTTTATTCCCAGTTTTATTCCTGTGATATACAGTTCAATTTTTTCTGTTTTCTCTGTTTGCCAAATGCCAGTATTTTCCCTACAGACCTTTAATTGAATGAATATTGTATTTCAATTCCTTATGGTTAATTCCTTGATAGGGTATTTTGTAAATATTCCTCAATGTGTACTCAATAATTCTGTGTTCCAATTCCATTTTCTGCAATGATTTTGGTCACAAAGGGTGCCCAGCTATAGAGTGAGTATAACAGTGTAAATACTGTGTGCTCACTTCAAATGATAAACTCCCAAATCCTTATTTTAACAAAAAATTACCAGACATAAGGAAAGCAAAGGACAACATGGACTATTGGATTTGGTTATCTAGTCCTATTTGATGTCAGGACTACACTATCTATCTTCCAGTGTTCCCATGACCAGACTAGAGGTTTTAGGATGTTTTACCATGATTCTTTCTTAAAACCAAAAGTAAGATACCAGATGATGGGCAGGAAGAAGAATGGCTTGAGGACCAGTTATACGTCTACTTCAATAGGTTCATAAAAACAGGAGGGAGTCTTTTAGAAATTGTCATTTATTAATTCTACATTCTTGACATAGTTGGGCAAAATCCATTGGAACATTCCACTTGACAAAATAGGTGTAAGAGCCACCAAAACTATATTTGTACACATCAGCCAAGAAAACTAGGTAAGATTGATGAAGGAAGAAGTGCATTCTACCAGGACCTAGATTTAGATACTTCCTGAGAGACACAGATACAGCATGTGAAATACAGAAGTGAATGCAAGTAGCAAACCAGTGAACTGAAAACAGACCTCTTGTTGGTAAATTTTGAAAAAGGACTCGAAGAGCTGAAGGTGCTTTCAACCCGAGAAGAACAACATTGCCAGTGAACCAGAGCTTTCTCATAATAGACCTATATACAAAGAAAGTACATGGACTAACCTATGGCTCCAAATGCATATGTGGCAGAAGATGGCTTTTTTGGTCAACATTGGAAAGAGAAGCCCTTGTATTCCCTAATTTGTCTCCCAGTTCAAGGGAATGAATTGCGGCAGAAAGGCTGGTTTGAAAAGAAGGAATGGGTAGGAAACTTATGGGCAAGAAACTGGAAAGGAAATAATATTTTCAAAGTAAATATAGAAACATCCAGTTAAAAATCAATAAATTTTGCTAAAAAATAAAAAAGAATGGTATAAGAGAAAAAAAGCTGCCAAGTAAACACACATATTGACACAGAAATCTGAAGTGTTATTCAGAGAAATACTAGGGGAAAGACTGAGATGATGAAGTCTCAAATAGAAGCACTTCTCTAACCCACATATCAGTGTCAGACACAAACTGCACTATAGGTATCCAAAGCATGTAGGAGTTTACTCAGAGCTAGGGATACAATACTTGTTTTTCCCTTCTTTTTTAGGACCTTTTCTACTTGACAAAAAGAGTAAAGGTCATGACGTCTCAGGAAAATAACTGTGCCCTTCACAACACTCGGCTTTTGGTATCAAGAAATTAATGATATAAACTCTCTGTCTTCAAGGAACCATAAAAACAGAGAAGTCGAGATAAGAACAGAGAAGAGCAGATGCTTCGGAGAGTCTCCTGATTCCCTCTGGTGGAAGACTCAGATCAAGGCTATGTTTTCAGCAATACCACTCAACCCCTACAAAGGACTCACTGACCTTTCCAAAGGACCACATATTTCTTCCTTGTTTTTTATACAAATACAGAAGACCAGCTTCTTTCTCCCCATTTCTGTTCTCTTCATCCTCTTTGTTATCACTCCCAAATTTGCTCTGAAGTAGAGGCCTATTAGTAAACCCTAAAGATACTGAAGGAATATCTCAGAGGCAGTTGCAGTCACAACAACACTTGTGACATCACAGAAGAAGCTAGGGCTCTCCAGGATACAAGAGACTTTTCAGGGCCTAATGATGATGTCACTGAGAACCGCCATGGCATACCTGCTGAACAGCTTTCCTTACATTGACCAGATTCAAGGATGCCCTTTCCAGGTATGTCTCCTGTGACACAGTGGAAACCTTTATATACTCCTTCTCTCTAAAGCTAGTGATTTCTCTCTGCTTCACTAGTAGTTACATGCAGTGAGGCTTGGCATGGGTGAAAAAGATTTAAGAACATGGAATGTAGGAGATTTTTCTAGAAAATATTTTTATCCCCAGATCCATTCCTGTGACATACAGTTCAATTTTCTAGGGTTTCTCTGTTTCCTAATAGCCAGTATTTTCCTTACAGATGTATAATTGAATGAATATTGTATTTCAATTTCTTATTTTAAAATCCTTGTTAGGAGACTTTACGAATATTTCTCAATGTACTCAAAAATTCTGTTTTGGAATACCATTTTCTGCAATGATATGTTCACAAATGGGGCCCAGTTATAGAGTAAGTATAATAGTGTAAATACTCTGTACCTACTTCAAATGGTAATCTCCCAAATTGTTATTTTATCGAAAAATTACCAAACATCAGGAAAGCAAATGACAACATGGACTACTGAATTATGTTTATCGTCCCATTTGATATCAGTACTACACTATCTAGCTTCCAGTGTTCCCATGGCGTGACTTGAGGGTTTAGGATGATTTACCATGATTCTTTCTTCAGGCCAAATTTAATATGCCAGAGGATGTGCAGGGAAAAGAATGGCTTGAAGACCAGTTAAACATCTACTTCAGGGTTGGGGATTTAGCTCAGAGGTAGAGTGCTTGCCTAGCAAGCACAAGGCTCTGGGTTCGATCCCCAGCTCCGAAAAAAAAAAAAGAAAAAAATAAAGTCTACTTCAATAGGTTCATAAAAACAGGGGTAGTCTCTTAGAAATTATCATTTTTGAATTCTATATTCTTGACATAGTTGGTCAGAATCCATGTTAAAATTCCCATTAACTTCATAGGTGTAAGAGCCACCAAAAGTATATATGTATACATCAGACAAAAAAACAAACAAAAAAAAAAACAAAAAAAAAAAAACTAGATAAGATTAATGAAGGTAGGAAGTGGATTCTGCAAGGAACTGGATATGGATATTTACTGAGAGACACAGATACAAATGAAGAAGTGAATGCTAGTAGCACAACAATGAACTGAAAACAGACCTCCTTTTGGTAAATTTTGAAAAAAGGATTAGAAGAGCTGAAGGTGCTTTCAACCCCATAAGAACAATGATGCCAATGAACCAGAGCTTTTTTATTACTAGACCAATATACAGAGAAAGTACATGGACTGACCTATGGCTACAAATGAATAAGTTGCAGAGGATGGCCATTTTGGGCAACATTAGAAAGAGAAGCCCTTGTCCTCCCTAGTTTATCTCCCAGTTCAAGGCAATGTCATGTGGCAGAAAGGTTGGTTAGAGAAGAAGGAAATGGAACAGGTAGGAATCTTGTGGGCAGGAAACTGGGAAAGGAAATAATATTTTAAATGTATATATAGAAACATCTAGTTAAAAAGCAAAAAATTTGCATAAGTATAAAAAATGAATGATATAAAAGAAAATAAAGCTGCAAAGTGATCATAAATATTGACTCTGAAAGCTGATGTCGTAGTAAGAGTAATACTAGTGGAAAGACTGAGATGATGAAGTCTCAACTAGAGGCACTTCTCTCTCCCACATATCAGTGTCAGAAACAAACTGCACTATAGGTATCCAAAGCCTGGAGGAGTTTACCTTGAGTTAGGGACACAATACTTGTTTTTCCTTTCTTCCTTAGGACCTTTTCTTCTAGAAAAAAAGAGTAAATGTCATGACCTCTCAGGAAAATAACTGTGCCCTTCACAAAACTTGGCTTTTGGAGTAAAGAAATGAATGATATAAACCCTTTGACTTCCAGGAACCATAAGAACAGGGAAGTCCAGATGCTTCTGAGAGCCTCACAGTTCCTTATTCCCTTATGTGGAAGGCTCAGATTAAGTCTATCTGTTCAGCGATACCACTCAATCCCTACCAAGGACTCACTGAGCTTTCCCAAGGACCACATATTTCTTCTTTGTTTTTATACCAAGAGAGAAGGCCAGCTTCTTTCTACCCATTTCCAATCTCTTCATTCTTCTTTGTTATCACACCCAAATTTCTCTGAATTAGAGGCCAAATAGTAAACAATTTCCAGGATTGTCTCCTGTGACACAGTGGAAACCTTTATGTACTCCATTGCTCTAAAGCTACAGAATACGCTCTGCTTCACTAGTGGTTACATGCTCTGAATGGAGAAAGTTATTCAGGGGCTTGGCATGAGTAGTAAAGATTTAGGAACATGGAGTTTAGGAGATTCTTCTAGAGAATATTTTTATTCTGTATGTCACAGGCTTACTCCTGTGACATACAGTTCAAATTTCTAGGTTTTCTTTGTTTCCCAAAGTCTAATAATTTCCCTATAGACCTTTAATTTAATGAATATTGTATTTCCATTTCTTATGGTAAATTCCTTGAAAAGTGACTGTAGGAAGCTGCGACGTGCCAGGCCTCAAAGTTGGTGCTGGATTCTGCCTTCCACTATCCCAATGGTGAGCTCTCCTTGTAGTAAACTAGTCCTTATTTGGCTATGCCTGCCTGGCCTGCTGGCTTCTGCATAGTGACAGTGTATCGGCATGACCCACATGGCTTGATAGGATTGGCCAGCACTAGCTTTTTAAGTGTGGTGGGGGGTTCCATGGGGTCAGAAGATTGTATCAAGGTTCCTGAGTAAAACTGCTTGAAGAAGATCTTCACTATTCGTGTCTTCCTTGCTGGTTGTGATTGGGCTCGGCAAGTGGTGGCCCATATAGGGACCCTCCTGAAATCAGAACTTCTTGCAGTCAGGGCAGCTCTGGAACATTCCCAAGGTAATGTGGGACCATAAGGACCGTGGGAAATAAGTGGCTATAAATTCTCAGGGTAGTTAACAAGAAAGTTCTCAGTAGCAGCAAACTGAAATTAGGAAGACGCCTGGTGAATTTAGCCGTAGAAGCGTAGAAAATTTTTGTCATGGGGACCTCACAGTCTCATCCAATTTTTCTGGCTCTTCAAGAGCTGTTTGAGCGTAAGAAACTAAAAATAGGGCTGGAGAGATGGCTCAGCGGTTAAGAGCACCCGACTACTCTTCCAGAGGTCCTGAGTTCAATTCCCAGCAACCACATGGTGGCTCACAACCATCTGTAAAGAGACCCGATCCCCTCTTCTGGTGTGTCTGACGTCAGCTACAGTGTACTTATATATAATAAATGAATAAAAAAAAAAAAGAAACTAAAAATAAAAAGGAGCACCATAGAGAGATTTTTGAGTGAATGCGATGAGATTGCCCCCTGGTTCGCAGTCTCTGGTAATCTTACTGTGGCAAGTTGGGAAACATTAGGGAAAGACCTTGATTTTGCCTGGGAACAGGGGACTCTAAGACCCGGGGTCCATCCAGTGTGGCGCTTAGTGTGTAGTTGTCTTGAGGATCAAAAATGTTGTCTGGCAACTATATTGAAGGGGCAAGCTGCCCAAGAAATGCTTCAAGAGGGGAGGTCAGAAAAGCAGTGAAGCACAAAGGAGACAGAATCAGAAAAGACAGATACAGAGGAAGAAACAGATGAAACATATTCAGAAGAAGAAAAGGAAAAAGCCTAAAATGGTGGAGGAACTTCCTGGGTGGTTCCTCTCAGCTCCTCCTCCCTGCAATGTTGTAGAGGAAGGAAGTAGAGTTTTGGGTGCAGGGCACCCTCCTGTGGTGAACAAGACTGAGCATGTGCAGGCTTTGCACCTGGCATCAGTTGGCTGATAATATGCTAATGAGGGAGCAGCACCATGCTAATGAGGTAATTCATGCTCCACCAATCCCTGAAGCACACTTAGCATAGCCTCAGCTGCTGTCTATATAAGGCAAGCACTCTTGCTGCTTGAGGTCTCCCTGTCCCTGTTCAAGAGAGCTGTACAGTAAAGGCTTGTTCGCAGAAGAATCCTGTTGCCGTGTGTCGTTCTTGTTGGCGAGACATTGGGCGTGCGACAAACGGGTAGTACATTCTGCCAAGAAGTGTGGAAGCCAGTCCAACCAGAACTGCATCTGGCCTATCCTGTTTATGTGGATGCTAATCAACAAAGGTATCATGAGCCTTTAGACTTTAAGGTGATCAAGTCCCTGATGGAATCAGTTAGGACATGTGGCATTATGGCCACATTTACCATACCTCAGGTTGAGGTCTTACACAGATTTTTCATGACTCCTAGTGATTGGATTAAACTTGCTCGGGCCTGTCTTAGTCTGGGACAGTATTTGGAATGGAGAGCTTTTCTTATTGAGTTTTCCAATGAACATGCTGCCGCTAACTTGGTAGAGAGGGGAGGGGCGGCCAGGCTGCCTGGGATAGAGATTCGCTGCTGGGTCAGGGACGCTTTGGCAAAGCTCAGACAGGGTATCCAGGACAGGTTTCCCAGCAGATTAATGAAGTTGAAACAAAGGCATGGAAATCCTTACCTAATAAGGGAAAAGTGAGTGGAAACCTCATCAAGATCCTTCAAGGACCTATGGAGCCATTCTCTGACTTTGTAGCCTGATTAGTGGAAGCAGCTGGGAGAGTCTTTGGCGACCCTGATACTGCTAGTCCCTTGATTAAACAGTTGGCCTATGAACAGTCACAAAGGAATGTTGAGCCGCTATCACTCCTTACAAGAATAAGGGACTTGAGGCTTGGATGAAGGTCTGTAGAGAAATAGTGGGACCTGTGACTAATGCTGGACTTGCGGCTGCACTTTTGCAGATGACGCAGAGAAAAGGAGGAAGTTCAGGAGTGTGTTTTAAGTGTGGTCAACAGGGGCACCTAAAAAGGCAATGTCCAGAAAGGAGAAGTCTATTCAGTATAGGAAGTTGCCAATGCCCAAGGCAACAAGGGCTGTGCCCCAAGTGCAAAAAGGGGAACCATTGGGCTCATGAGTGCTACTTGGTAAAAGAAATCAATGGGCAGCCTCTTAGCTCGGGTTTTGGTGGACCAGGTCAAAAAAATGGACAGCCGGGTCCACGACCCCAGGGCTAACAAATATATGGGGCAGTCGAGAATCAGGATGTAGAACAGAGTCACAAGAGATGGCTGTCCCTTCGCCATCCGAGGGGCCAAGGAGAGTCACTAAAGGCTCCACAGGACTGGACCTCTGCTCTACCACCAGACTCGTACAAACTCCTTGGATGGGAGTCCAGTTGATAGAAACTGATTTTAAATGACCCCTTGAACCTGGCACATTAGGGTTACTTATAGGGAGATCATCTACAGATTTAAAAGGACTACACGTCCATCCAGGAGTTATTGACCCAGATCATACCGTGGTAGTCAAGATCATGGTAGAATCACCAAAAGGGATTACTGTCATTTGCCCTGGGGACAGAATAGCCCAGCTATTACTTTTGCCTAGGCTTCATGAAAGAGTTGTAGCCAAGTCTAGAGAGAGGGGAGAGAATGGCTTTGTTTCCACAGGTTCTGACCTTACATTTTTGACCTTGGGTTTAAACCAACGCCCAGTAATGAAGCTGAGGGTAGATGGTAAAAGGATCCTAGGACTGTTGGATACAGGGGCCAATAGAAGTATAATAGCTAAGAAAGATTGGCCCTCTGGATGACCAGTACAGGCCTCATCTCAAACATTACAATGTCTCCATTATGCAAGAGCTCCTAATATGAGTGCAAGACAAATGAATTGGAGAGATCAGGAAGGGCATTCAGGGTTTATGCAACCCTATGTGTTGGATTTGCCCATTTCCCTTTGGGGGAGAGATTTGCTGAAAGATATGGGTTTCAAATTCACCACTGAGTATTCTGAAACTTCACTAAAAATTATGAAACATGTGGGCTATTTTCCCAGTAAAGGAATAGGGAAACACATGCAGGGTAGGACAAGCCCTATAACTGCCCAACAGAGAGAAAGGAATCAGGACCTGGGTTTTTCCTAGGGGCCGCTGAGGATGGGTTCCCATTACCTGGAAAACAGAGGAGCCGGTGTGGGTTCCTCAGTGGCTGCTTTCTTCTGAGAAGCTTGCCGCAGCTAAAGCAGGCTACAAAGCATATAAAACCACCAGTATTACCTTGGAATACTCCAATATGTGTGATTAAAAAGAAGTCAAGGAAATGGAGACTGTTGCATGATTTATGAGTTATTAATCACCAGATGCAAATCATGGGCTCAGTGCAATGAGGGCTTCCTCTTTTATGCTCTCTGCCAGCCTGTTGGCCTGTTGTAGTGATTGATATAAAAGATTGCTTTTTCTCCATACCTCTTTGTCCAAGGGATAGTGAAAGATTTGCTTTTACTGTTCCATCATGCAATCATGAAGAACCTGAGCAACGATATGAATGGGTAGTTTTACCACAGGGTATGGCCAATAGCCCATCTATGTGTCAACTTTTTGGGGGCAACGCCATTGCCCCAATAAGACAGTGGTTTCCTGCACTGAAATGCATCCATTTTATGGATGATATCCTTTTAACTGCAAAGAATGAAGAGATTTTAGATATAGCATATGGAAATTTAGTTAATTTGCTAGAAGGTAAGGGATTGATTATTGCCCTGGAAAAGGTACAAAAGGGCAGTCTTGTAAATTATTTAAGAGCAAAAGTAAGTCCTTATACCATTATCCCCCAGAAGGTTGAATTGAGAAAAGATAATCTTAAGACTCTTAATGATTTTCAAAAATTACTAGGCGATAGTAATTGGGTCAGATGTTATTTAAAATTACCAAATTATTAATTAAAACCATTGTATAATACTTTAGTTGGGGATTCGGCCTTGGGTTCTCCTAGACAATTGACTGGTGAAGCAAGGGAAGCTTTAAAGAAGGTTGAAAAAGTATTACAAGGCACAATTTTACATCGATGGAAGGAGGGTGCAGACATTGAGTAATGCATTCCAGACACCTACATGCAGCCCACAGGATTGTTGTGGCAAGATGGCCCTCTGCTTTGTGTTTATCCCAAGGCTTCTCCAGCTAGATCAGTAGAGTATTATCCTACACCAGTTGCACGCTTAGCCCTGAATGGGATCCAGAAGTACACACAATTTTTGGTGTTTCCCCAACCTCGATCATAGTGCCCTATAGGTCATCAGATGAAGATCTTGTGTGGCACTGTGGATGATTGGGCTATATTATGCTGTGGATTCCATGGAGAAATAGATAATCATTATCCAGAACACTCCTTGCTATCCTTCTTTAAAGAACATCCCGTGATCTTTCTATGGTAACCTCCAGTGTTCCTATACAGGGGACACCGAACATTTTTACACGTGGATCCAAAAATGGCTGTGAAGCTTATGTGATTAACCAACAGGAGCCAATTTTGTGTCAATATCAACCCAGCTCTCCACAAATAATTGAACTCAAAATTGTTCCTTTGCCTTTAATTTGCTCTCTGATTCATCATATTTGTTAATGCAGTTAAGATATTAGAAGTGGCTGGCCCTATTAAAATTAGCTTCACGGTATGCCAGCTGCTGATGGAACTTCAGGAATTGATCTGGAAAAGAGGTCACAAGTTTTTTGTCCAACATATTAGAGCTCATAAAGGTTTGCCTGCTCCTCTCAGTGAGTGAAATGATCTTGTGGATAGATGTACCGGAATGGAGTTCATCTTCTTAAGCTCATCATTGGATCAAGCCCGACAGTTTCATCAACAATTTCATGTGCCTACTAAGACCTTAGAGCAGAAGTTTCATCTGTCTTGAGCAGATGCTCGACAGATAGATTTAGGATGTCAACAGTGTATCACTTTTCACCATGGACCAAGTGTCGGGGTTAATCCTAGAGGCCTCTTGCCTCTAAAGATTTGGCAAATGGATGTAACTCACATATCTGCATTTGGGACTCTAAAATACATTCATGTTTCTGTGGATACTTGTTGAGAAGTCATTCATGCTACCCCTATGAATAGAGAAAACGCACGCAATGTTATTGGACACTGCCTATAAGCCTGGGCTGTTTGGGGAAAGCCTCAACACTTAAAAACTGATAATGTTCCAGCTTAAACTGCCAAATCTTTCAAATCCTTTTATAAACAGATGGATGTGCAGTTGAGCCATGGCCTGCCTTATAATCCCCAACGTCAAGGTATTGTTGAGCAAGCACATAGTACCTTGAAGGAATGTGTAATTAAACAAAAAGGGGGAATAGGGCATGGTAGAACCCCCAAGGAACAGATATCCTTAGCCCTTTTTACTCTTAATTTTTTTAATTTTGGATGATGATGTCCTTTCTGCCGCTGACCGACATCAGTGTCAGGTGGGCACATTGAAATGTTATGTGAAATGAAAAGACGTGATCATTGACTTGTGGCATGGGCCAGATCCCGTTTTGGCATGGGCTAGAGTGTCTGTTTGTGTGTTTCCTCAGGACCATCAAGATCCGTTGTGGGTCCCTGAAATATTGACCAGGAGGTACAACAAGAATGAAGATCCAGCTGCTGCTCACGCTTCTCGGTGTGACCCAAATGCTGTCCAAATGGAACCCCTGTGGGGGATACTATCGGTGTTCCCGAGACTCATGCCGATACATCATGACTTTTAAGTCCACTCCTGTAATTTGTTTAAAAATAGTCAAGTTATCTTCTAGGTATTTGGACAGGAGAATTCGATTTCTTAATGGATCAGCTACCTGTAGCCATCATGACCATGAACACCACACGTGCAGATGCTAGACTTGCTACGGGATTGTCATCTTGGATTGACGCTGCTATGAATCATCTGAGGGAGTGGGCGGACCTAACTGGACTCTTGCTGCTGGTCTTCCCAGTGCGCCTGTGGTGTCTATGTAGAATGAGGTTTGTTCAGAGGCGGCATGCGGTTATGGTGGTACAGGTATTTGCAGCCATTAAATCAGGACAGTCCCCTCAACCCTGGCTTGCGGTCATTCAGAAGACCTTGTTGTACCTCACACCTGAGTATATGAGTGACCCTGCCCAGTGACGGGCAACCTCCCTTCTACCTAAGGCATGGGACCTTGTGGGAGACGAGGTGTCCTAAGACTGGTTTAATGAACAGATGATCCTAAGATGGGGGGTTTGATGGGTCGCCACTCTCAGTGGTGCTTTTGCCTGCTTGATTAATTAAACAAAAAAGGGGGAACGATAGGCAGTTGCGACATGGTGCGCCTCAAAGATGGTACTGGTTTCCGCCTTCCACACTCCCAATGGTGCGTGCTCCTTGTAGTAAGGAAGTCCTTATTTGGCTATGCCTGCCTGGCCTCCCAGCTTCCACATAGTGAGAGCCTATCTTCATGACGCACGTAGCTTGCTGGGATTGGCCAGCAGTAGCTATTTAAGTGTGCTCCAGGGTTTCCCCAGGGTCAGAAGATTGTATCAAGGTTCCTGAATAAAACTGCTTGAAGAAGATCTTTGTTGGTCCTGTCTTCTTTGCTGGTCGAATTAGGGTCTTGGCATGGGTAGAAAAGATTTAGGAACATGGAGTGTAGGAGATTCTTCTAGATAATATTTTTATTCTATATGTCACAGGTTCATCCTTGTGACATACAGTTCAATTTTCTAGGGTTTCTCTGTTTCTCAAAGGTCAGTATTTTCCCTACAAACCTTGAATAGAATGAATATTGTATTTCAATTACTGATTGTAAGTTCCTTGATAAGGGACTTTGTAAATATTCCTCAATGTGTACTCAAAAATTTTGTTTTCCAATTCCATTTTTTGCAATGATTTTGGTCACAAGTAGGTCCAGCTATAGACTGAGTATAACAGTGTAAATACTGTGTAGCTACTTCAAATGATAAACTCCCAAATCCTTATTTTATCGAAAAATTACCAGACATCAGGAAAGCAAAGGACAACATGGACTATTGAGTTAGGTTTCTTATCCCATTTGATATCAATTCTACACTATGTAGCTTCCAGTGTTCCCATGGCCAGGGGATTGGGGGTTTAGGATGTTTTACCATGATTCTTTGTTCAGGCCAATTCTAAGATACTGGATGATGTGCACGGAGAAATGTGGCTTGAGGAGCAGTTAAATGTCTACTTCAATAGGTTCACAAAAACAGGAGGGAGTCTATTTGAAATTGTCATTTGTGAATTCTACATTCTTGACATAGTTGAGCAGAATCCATGTTAACATTAACTTAACCACATAGGTGTAGGAGCCACAAAAATCATATGTATACTGTAGAGGGCCGCAATAACATTCGCCACCATTAGATGGCGCTGGCTTCCTCTGCTCCCCACGTGGAAGGCCGAGCTAGACAAGATGGCGCCGGTCTTCCCGTCGCCAGCCGACTTCCTTTCAGGAAGTTAACTGTGTGCGCATGTGCAAGAGTGCCTTCGTGCCAGGTCTTTGCCCACTCCAGGGCATGCCTGATTAGATCATGAGTAAGCGACCAATCAGGTGTGGATGTGCCACGCTAGGGTGTATATAAGCGTGCCATGCTGGCGCGCAGGGCTTCCTCCTTAAGATATCAATAAAGTTTGGTCGCAGCTAGGATTCCTATGTCCACGCGTGTTTTCTTGCTGGCGAGGTCGCGCGTGGGACAGTATACATCAGCCAACCAAACTAGATAAGATTGATGAAGGTAAGAAGTGCATTCTTCCAGGAACCTGAAAAAGTTATTTCCTGAGAGACACAGCTAGAGCATGTCAAATACAGAAGTGAATGCTAGTAGCAAACCAGTGAACTGAAAACGGAACTCTTGTTGGTAGATTTTGAAAAAGGATTAGAAGAGCTGAAGGAAATTTCAACCACATTAGAACAACAATGCCAATGAACCAGAGTTTCTCATACTATACCAATATACAAAGAAAGTACATGGACTGAGCTATCTCCAAAGGCCGACTATGACCTTTTTGGGAAACATTGGAAAGAGAAGCCCTTGTCCTCCCTTGTACATCTTTCAGTTCAAGGGAATGTCATGCTGGAGAAAGGCTGGTTAGAGAAGAAGGAAATGGGAATGGGTAAGGATCTTATGGGCAGTAAACTGGGAAAGGAAATAATATTTGAAATGTAAATATAGAAGCATCCAGTTAAAAAAAAGCAGTAAAATTTGCTAAAAATAAAACAAAAATGAAAGTTATAAAAAAAAAGAAAAAGCTGCCAAGTAATCACACATATTGACGCGTAAATCTGAAGTGTTATTCAGAGTAATACTAGTGGAAAGACTGAGATGATGAAATCTCAACTAGAATCTCTTCTCTCCCGGATATCAGTGTCAGACACAAACTGCACTATAGGTATCCAAAGCATGGAGGAGTTTACTCTGAGCTGAGGAGACAATACTTGTCTTTGCTTTGTTTCTTTGGACTTTTTCTTCAGGGCAAAAGAGTAAAAGCCATGAGCTCTGAGGGGAACAACTGTGCCCTTCTCAACAACTGGCTTTTGGAATGAAGAAACTGATTATATAAACTCTCTGATTTCCAGTAACCACATCAAGCAGGGAAGTCCAGATGATTCTTAGGGGATCACAGCTCCTGATTACCATGTGTGGAAGGCTCAGATCAAGGCTATTTCTTCAGCGAACCCACTCAATCCGTACCCAAGACACACCGAGCTTTCCCATGGACCACTTATTTCTTCCTTTTTTTATACAAAGACAGAAGGCCAGCTTCCTTCTCTTTTATCTCCCTCCCAAATGGCTGTTTAGCTGGAATAAGAGGTCAATGAGTTACCCTAGAGGTCCTCAAAAATATCCAAGAGGGGGTTGCTGTCACCATGACACTTGTGACATCACAGAAAACCTCGGGCTCTCCAGGATACAAGAGATTTTTCAGGGAGGCCTAATGATGATGTCACTGAGAACCGCCATGGCCTATCTGCTGAACAGCTTTCCTTACATTGACCAGATTTGAGGGTGCCTTTTCCAGGAGAGTCTCCTGTGACACAGTGGAAACCTTTATGTACTATATATCTCTAAAGCTAGAGACCTCTCTTTGCTTCATTAGCACTTACGTGATCGGAATAGAGAATGTTGGTCAGGGGCTCGGTATGTATAAAAAAGATCTAGGAACATGGGATGGAGGAGATTCTTCTGGATAATAATTCCACTCCCAGGTCCATTCCTGTGACAGACATTTCAAGTTTCTAGGTTTTCTCTCTTTCCCAAAGTCCAATATTTTCCCTCCAGACGTTTAGTTGAATGAATATTGTATTACATTTTCTTATTGTACATTCTTTGAAAGAGGACTTTATATATATTCCTGAATATGTACTCAAAAATTCTGTTTTCCAATTTTATTTTTTACGATGATATTGACAACAAAGTGTGCCCAGTTAAAGCGTGAATAGAACAATATAAATATTGTATACCTACTTCTAATGATAATCTCCAAAATCCTTATTTTATACAAAAATTACCAGCCATCAGTAAAGCAAAGGACAACATGGACTGTAGAATGCGGTTCTGAATTTCTTTTAGGCCCTCTTCCCTGTCTCTTCACATTTGACATCCCTTTTCCTGACTGTGTCCCTCAGCAATTCATAAGTGCACTTGTACTTCCCAAAATGGGGACAGCGGACACTAAACTGATCATACAGATACACAGTTTGCTGAGTTAACATTCAGATTAAAGTGAATAAGTATCCCATTTTCCCTTTTTGATCTGGGTTAAGTCATCTATGATGACTTTCACAAGATCCATTCACTGTCCTGAAAATCACATGCTTTCCTTTTCCAGTCTGTCAATGCACCGTATTTTCCTTATGCATTCATTTGTTAAAGAACAACTTGAATATTTCCAAATCATCAAGGGTCTCTATACTAGAATAAATCAACATTTGGATATATGTCCTCGAGTTATATCTTTAGGTGCATCCATTTCTACATTCATGAAGAAACATCATACTGATTTAAAGTTGCTGTAGAAGTTTGCGTTCCCACCAGGAGAATAGCAATGTTCTCCTCTCTCCATAACACAGTAAAGATAAGTTGGCTCATTAGTTATTAAATTAAGGTTTCTGAAAGGGATGAAAAAATGTCAGAATAATTTTGATTTGCATTTCTGTAATGTATAAGGATGATATATATTTTGTATTAGAGTCTTAGTCATTTAAGTTTCTTCAATTGTGAATGTTTTGTTTAGATATGTACCCAATTTATTTTTTTCTGGATATACAGTGTTTTAGTCTTTACATTATAATTTATAGAAGCCCATTTTTGAACGTGTACATGGAAAAAACGCTTACTATATTTGAAAATAGCCACTTTAAACTTACTAAGATCAAAACATATAATGTGATCTCACTAAACTCACAGAATTGGCAGATCTGTTGTAACAGAATTCATTAAGGTCACCTTATTAAACATCTGTATATAAGAAAAACATTCTCTGTGTACATAATATTGAGGAATATACTTTAATTCTTTTATTTTTTGAGAATTTCCACCAAAATATTTTGACGATAATTTTCCCATTAATTTACCTATATCACTATATTTCTTTGAATCCCACCTTTGTATATCTTCTACATTAAAATACTGTTTAATAACCCCATGATGATCCCTTACAAAAATCGTTCAACCCCCCAACAGAAGACACTAACGGTCCACAATGTGTCCGTTAGGAGTAACGGATTTCAGGCTTTCACACTGCATTCTGGACAGTTGACTGGCTTGAGGCTGTGCAGGGAACCACAGCTGCTGTGTGTCATGAGGTCAGCCCTCTGTGTATCCAGAAGACACGATTTCCTATGATCACCCCCACATTTTGGGCCCTACAGTCCCTTTGCCCTTTCTTTCAGGGTGGCTTTGAGCCTTGTGGAAGGGGTGTAACATGTATATCCAACTCATCATGGCTAAATCAATAAAATGAAGACAACTATATAATGAATGAAAGAAGAGTTCATTCTTGGAAAATATTAACAAGATTGTCATAACCTCTGGCCAAATTAGGTAAAGAAAGATTGGAATTAACAAAATTAAAGAGAAGAGAGGAGATGTGGAGAAAACACTTTTTATATTTACAGTCAGAAATCTATAGTATGTTTTAAAACATTAATGATTTACTAGATGTATTTGATATACCAATATTAAATCACCCCAATATGCATAATTTAAACAGCACTATACTAAACAATGACACAGCATCAGTTATTTAATATCTCCCTCCTAAAATATCATAGGACCACATGTATTCAGTTTAAAAATTTGATTAGACATTTAAAGAGCATTGACAGTTTCTTAGACTATTCCATAAAGTGGACAAAAGGATTGAATACATTAAATTTCTATTTTGAATCTGGTATTATCCAACAATTGACAGAGAAAAAAGGAGAAAGAGTGAGACAGGGGGAAAATGAAGAAAATGGAAAGGTAAAGAGAGAGGGAGAAAGAATTATAGACTACTGAAAGAAAGAGAGGAAGAATGAGTATTACATACTAATTTCCACTGATACACACATATTCTCAATAGAATTCTTGTGAACAGATTCAAGACGACATTAAAATTAATCTTCAACCAAGTAAGCTTTTTTAAATCCGAGACATACAAGTTTGATCTATCATATATATCATATATATATATACATATATATATATATATATATATATATATATATATATATATATCAACAAATGTATGGTACTGCATAAAATGATAAAAGGCACAAAAGACACCATTATTTCATTAGGCGAAAAAATTACCGGTAAAAAATAATACATTCATTCAAGGCAGAAGTCCTGGAGAAGCTATAGCTATAGAGGATATACTTCAACATAATAAAGACAAGGTACAGCAAGACCACCACTATCATTGTGATAAAGAGAGAAAAATTCAAAGCAGTTCCACTGCAACTAGGAACAAGAAAATATATACTCTGGTTTCATACCAATGTATTACAGTATTTTTAATTTTAGCTAAAGTGTTATGACAACTGAAGAAGTTCCAGGTAATACAATAAAAATGAAGAAGTTAAATTGTTCTCATTTGCAGATATCATGGTACCATTTTAAAAACTCTAAAAATGTATCAGTCTCTTAAGACTGCAAAATACATTCATAAAAGCAGAATACAATAGGAACACACAAAATTCCTTACCCTTCCTTCACACCAATTCAAATCATACCTTTAGAAAATCTATTGAAAAATACCCTTCACAATAATCTGATAATATATTATAAAATATTGTGGATAAAGATATTTAAAATGCCAAGACCACTGTGAATTATCTAGAAGTGATCATAGAAACAATTTTACTCTGAAAAAAATAAGTTTCTTAAAGCTGAAAATGCATTCATGAGGTAGTAGAATGCAAAATTAACACACAAAACTCATTATCTTTTCTGTATTACAATTTCAAACAATGGGAGAAAAATCGAGGAAATATTGCACTCAAAATAGTTTTAAAATATATAACAAAGACCATGGATTGGCATAGTTATAAAGCAAAGAATTAGTAAGAAGACATAAGAAATACACATGATCCATCCTGAATACATATAAGAACGCTACAGCCAATATTCTCAAAGACTGTAAAGACTTCAATAAATCAAAGCTTCTATAGTTTAAAAGATAAGTAGATAATATAAATAGGTCAGTTTTTGATGAATTAATAAAATTAATACAATAAATTGTGAATAGAATATTTTACTACAATAAATCACCTACTTTTATGAAACTCAAGAATTTGATTATAAATATTCTACTATAGGACAAAAGAAAACTTTTAAAGTGCAAAGTGATAACATGTTTAGAGGGATAATTGTAAAGAGAGAAAAGGAGGGTGGCAAAAATTTCATGAGATTAAAACAATTAAGAGTAACAGAAGCAGTTTTATGGGATTGGCAGAGTTAATTTTTTAACAGATTGGAGTGTCCAAGAACTATGGTCTTTACCCAAGCACAGATTTCTACCTTTTGCATTAAGCTGTTGCCATTATGGTTTCTTAGGTTTTCCAAATTGAAGAATTGTCAAAGCTCCTACTGTCCCTACACAATTATGTCTAGTAATGACCTGGTTCAATCCTACAATCATGAGAACTGAGCTATTACAGGTACATGAAATCAAAGTTGAGTCACTGAGAAATCTGAGAAATGCTGTTTGAAAAGTGGGATACAGTTGTTACTGTTTACAAGTCATAGCTCTTAAACTTTAAAATGTATTCATTGCTCATGCACAGAATGCTTTCTCAAGACAGAAGAGGAATTCTGAATTCTTTTTTTGACATTGGGTTTGACTTGCTTGTGGAGTATATATTTCATAACTTGGATAAATCCAGTATGCCACACACAGCATAGAGGAAGTAAATTATTTGTAGGATTTGTGTGTGTGAAATAAGAGAAATAAGAGTTGAAAAAACTGAGACAATAGAGTCTTAACTAGGAGTTCCCGTTCCCAGATATCAGTGTCAGAAACAACCTGCACTGTAGGAATCCAATGCAAGGGTTTACTCTGAGCTGAGGACACAATACTTGTCTTTCCCTTCATTCTCAGGACATTTTTCTTCTGGGCAAAAAGAATAAAAGCCATGAGCTCTCAGGAAAACAATGGTGCTCTTCCCAAGTCTTGCATTTTGGGAGAAAGAAAGTATAAACTCTCTGGCTTCCAAGAACCATAAGAACAGGGAAGTCCAGATGCTTCTGAGAGGCTCCCAGCTCCTGATACTCATATGTGTAAGGCTCAGATCAGTGTTATCTGTTCAGGGATACCACTCAATCTTTCCAAAGACTCACTGACCTTTCCAGAGGACCACGTATTTCTTCCATTTTTTATACCAAGACAAGGGCAGCTTCCTTATCCCCATCTCTGATCTCTTAATCCTCTGTTGTTCTCCCTCCCAAATGGCTGTTTACACTGAATTAGATGCCAATTAGTACACATTAGAGGTACTGAGGTAATATATGAGAGGGAGTTGTAGTCATGACAACACTTGTGACATCACAGAAGAAGCTAGTAATCTCCGGGTTACATGAGATTTTTCAGGGAGGGCTTAATGATGATGTCACTGAGACCTGCCATGGCTTTCCAGCTAAACAGCTTTCCTTACATTGACCATATTTGAGGGTACCCTTCCCAGAAGTGTTTCCTGTATTACAGTGGAAACCTTTACATACCCCATATCTCTCACGCTACAGACTTCTCTTTGCTTTATTAGTGGTTACATGCTGTGAATTGAAAAATTTAGTCAAGGGCTTGGAATGGGTAGAAAAGATCTTGTATCATGGAGTGGAGGAGATTCTTCTAGATAACAATTTTACTCTCAGGTACATTTCGTGAAATACAGTTCAATTTTGTAGATTTTCTCTGTTTCCCAAAGGCCTGTATTTTCCCTACAGACCTTAAATTGAATCAATATTGTATTTCACTTTCTTATTGTAAATTTCTAGATACAGGACATTATAAATCTTGCTGAATGAGTACTCAAAAATTCTGTTTTCCAATTCCATTTTCTGCAATGATTTTGCAACAAATGTGGCCCAGCTATAGAGTGAATATAACAGTGTAAATATTGTGTACCTACTTGAAAAGATAATGTCCCAAATACTTATTTTAGGTAAAAATTGCCAGTCATCAGAAAACCAAAAGACAACATGGATTATAGAATTCGGTTCTCTAGTCACATTTGATATCAGTTTTGCATTATCTAATGCACTGTGTTCCCAGGGCCAGACATGAGGGGATTGGGTATTTTACCATGATTCTTTCTGTGGGAATAATACAATACAGGAGGAAAGGCAGGAAGAGGAATGGCTTGAGGTGCAGTGAAACCTCAACTTCAGTATGTTCATAAGAACAGGAGGGAATCTTTGGCATTGTCATTTGTGGATTCTCCATTCTTGACTTCGTTCACATAAATCATGTGAAAATTCCACCTATCCTCATAGCTTTAGGAGCCACCCATGTATGTATATGTGTGCATATGTATATATCTATATCTATATCTATATCTGTATCTGTATCTGTATCTATCTATATCATATATATATATATATATATATATATATATATAAAACTCACCAAACCTATATAAGATTGATGAAGTTAAGAAGTGCATTCAGCCAGGAACAAGGATATAGATATTTCCTGAGAGACACAGCTAGAGCATATCAAATACAGAAGTGAATGTGTCGTTGTAAAAATATAAAAATAAAAAAGTAAAGTTGTCTTTTACCCTGCTAACTCAGGCACTGAAGTGTCTGAATTTCTCTGCTAGATATATTGGCAGAAACACAGTCCCACTCCTCGGCTTCCCAATGTTTCATGTCGACCACACTTTCCTATGCACAAACCCTCACATAAAGAATACACAACACAAAGTCCTTGATCCAGTTGATTAGATATAATTGCCCAATTAAACATACAAAGCCGGGTACCATCTATCCCTTAGGAACATTAATAACGACATGTAACTACACAGCAGAATATTAAATTCACCTACCATGGCTTCTCACTCTGTCATCTTCCTTTCCTCTTTTTTCCTCTAGTCTCCTTCTCTTCCTTCAGACTTCTCTCCCGCCCATTTTTCCTTCTCCTCCCATGATCACCCTCATTATATCCTGTTCCTGCCACTCACATATACTTTACAAATTCAATAGGGAGATGGTTCTGGTGATGTCACCTGAGTTCTGAGTACATGACTATGCAGCTGACCTTGGGGCAGTAGAATTAGCATCAAACACAGATAATTTCAGGGCAAACCACAACAAGAACTCTAGTGACAAACCAGTGAACTGAAAACAGACTTCTTGGTAGATTTTAAGAAAGGATTAGAAGAGGTAAAGGTGCTTTCAACCCCATAAGAACAACAATGCCAGTGAAACAGAGCTTTCTGGCAGAAGGCCAATATTCAAAGATTGTACATGAACAGACCTATGGCTCCAACTCCATATGTTGCAGAGGATGGCCTTGTTGGGTAATAATGAAAGGAGAACCCTTGGTCCTGCCTAGGTCTGACTCCCAGTTCAAGTGAATATCCAGGGGCATTAAGGGGGGATATAGGTGAAGTGTAAGGGGACTGGTAAGAGATCTTATAGTCAGGAAAATGGGAAAGGAAATAATATTTTAAATTTAAATTTAGAAATACCCAATTAAAAAAGCATTAAAGTTTGTTAAAAAATTTTCAAAAAATGAAAGAAATAAAAGAAAAGAAATCTGCCAGCTAACCACACCTATTGACTCAGAATTTTAAGGGGTCACTATCGGGGAATGGTAGTCAGAGTAATACTAGTGGAAAGACTCATATGATGAAGTCTCATCTGGAAGCACTTCTCCCTCCCAGATGTCAGTGCCAGACACAAACTGCATTATTAGAATCCAATGCATGTAGGAGTTTACTCTGTGCTGAGGACACAATTCTTGCCTTACCTGTCTTCCTTAGGACCTTTTCCTTCTTGGCAAAAGGATAAAAGCTATGAGCTCTCAGGAAAAACTGTAATGGCTTTCACAAAACCTGGCTTTTATGATAAATAAATGAATTATATAAACTATCTGAATTCCAAGAAAAATAACAAGCAGGGAAGTCCAGAAGCTTCTGAGAGGCTCCCAGTTCCTGATTCCCATAGGTGTGAGGCTCGGATCCCACTAAATCCCTACCAAGTACTCACTGAGTTATACCAAGGATCATGTATTTCTTCCTTTTTTTAATACCAAGACAGAAGGCCAGCTTCCTTCGTTCTCACTATATCTGATCTCTTCACCCTCTTTGTTCACCCTCTCAAATTGATGTTTACTCTGAATTAGAGGCCAATTAGTAACCATAGAGGTACTGAAGGAATACCTGAGAGGCAGTTGCAGTTACGACAACACTGTGACATCATAGAAGGAGCTAGGGCTCTCCAGGTTACATGAAATTTTTCAGAGAGGGCTTATGGATGATGTCACTGAGAACTGCCATGGCCTCCCTCTAAACAGCTTTCCTTCCAGTGACCAGTTTCAAGTGTGCCTTTTCCAGGTATGTGTCCTGTGAACACAGTGGAAACCTTTATTACCCCATCTCTCTAAAGCTAGAGACATCTTTTTCCTTCATTAGTGGTTTCATGCTCTGAATGGAGAAAGTTAATCACGCACTTGGCATGGGTAGAAAAGGTCTAGGAACATGGGGTGGAGGAGTTTATTCTGGACAAGAATTCTATTCCAAGGTCCATTTCTGTGACGTACACTTCAATTTCCTCGTTTTTCTCTGTTTCCCAAAGGCCAGTATTTTCCCTACAGACCTTTAATTGATTGAATATTGTATTTCATTTTCATATTGTACTTTCCTTAAAGGAGACTTTACATATATATTCCTGAATGTGTACTCAAAAATTCTGTTTTTCAATTCCATTTTTTACAATTAATAACCAACAAAGTGGGCCCAGCTATACATTGAATATAAGAGTGTAAATATTGTGTACCTACTTGAAATGATGAAGTTCCAAATCCTTATTTTATCCAAAAATTATGAGACAGCAGTATAGCAAAGGACGTCATGGACTGTAGATTTTGGATCTCTAGTCCCATTAGATATCAGTTCAATAATATCTTCCTTCCTGTTCCCAGGGCCAGACTTAAGGGTTTTGGAGGTTTTACCATGATTCTTTCTTCAGGCCAAACACAAGACTCAGGAGGATGAGCAGGAAGAGGAATGGGTTGATGTCCAGTGACACCTCAACTTCAATACGTCCATAATAACAGGAGGGAGTCCTATTGGCATTGGCTTTTGCTGATTCTACATTTTTGAACTAGTTGCACAGAATCCATCCTAAAATTCCACCTAACACATTGCTGTAGGAGCCACCATATATATACATAAATACAAATATATATATATATATATACATATATATGTATGTTAGATAGACAGATAGAGATAGATAGATAGATAGATAGATAGATAGATAGATAGATAGATAGATAGAGAAATAGATAGATAGATCTACCACAAAACTACATAAGACGGATGACTCTAAGAAGTGCATGTTGCCAGGAAACGGATATGGATCTTTCCTGAGAGAACCAGGTAGAGCATGAATTACCGATGTGAAAATTATTAGCAATCCAATGGAATGCAAATGAAAATCATGTTAGTAAATTTGGAGAAAGGATTACCAGGACTGAATGGGCTTACAAGCCCATAAGAACAACAGTGACAATGACCCATAACTTTCTGGTACTAAACCAATATTCAAAGACTGTACATGGAAAGAACTATGTCCGCAGCTGCATATGTAGACTTGTTGGACATCAATGGGAGGAGAATCTCTTAGGCCTACCAAAGCTGGATCCCCCAGTGTAGGGGAAAGTCAGGGGGTGCTGGGAAAGGGAGTGGTTGGTGAGGGGGAACACCTTTATAGAAGAACTGGTGGGGAAAGTGATAGGAGTCTTATGACTGGAAAACTGGGAAAGTGTATCATATTTGAAATGTAAACAAAAATATCCAAATTTATAAAAGGATAAATAAAAGTTTAACAATCTGAACAGCCAAAGAGGAATCTCAATCCCACTTGAGAGGGAGAAGAATGAATCACAGGAGGGAAGAATGAGGGACCTGGTGAGAAAGGAGACAGGAAGGGAAATAGGGGAACATGGTCAGGTATTGGTGGGGAGAAGGACTTAAGCACTGAGTACCAGCAGAATGAATGGAAACAGTCAACCTCAGGAGCTAACAGGTTGGGGTGTGGGGTGGCTCTAGAATATTCCAGAGACCTGAGAGGTAAGAGACTATCAGGACTCAGTGAAATGTCCAGAGTGGGTAGAGGGAACTTGTAGAGAAACCTCCATGAGGAAGAGAGAGCATCAAGTGAGGGATAAGGTTGCCATCCACAAATCAAAACTCTGACCCATATTTGTTCCTCTCTGAAAGAACTTCAGGGACAAAACCAGAGAAGAGCCTGAGTAAAAGGAATTCCAGTGACACGCCATATCTGGGAACCACATTATGTAGAGGCCACCAAGGCCTGACACTATTACTCATGCTTTCTCATGTTCACAAATCGGACCTCACATGACTGCCTTCTGACAGACCCAACAAGCAGCTGAAAGAGTCAGATGCAGACAATTACACTCAGCCAATGAACAGAAGCTGCTAAGCCCTGTGGTCGAACTAGGGAAAAGCTGGAGGAAGCTGAGGAGTGGAGCAACCCTACAGGAGGACCAGGAGTGTGAACTAACCTGGATTTCAGTGTTTTTTCAGACACTGAGCCATCAATGCGGCATCATGCACCAGCAAATATGAGGTCTCAAAGACTGGAGTGCTGGTTCTGGACACAACAAGAGAAGATCCATTTAACCATCAAGAGACTGGAGTCCCCAGGGAGTGGAGAGGTCTGGGTGACTGGGGTGGTGTGGGAGACGGCTTCATTCAGATGGGCATGAGGGGAGTAGGTATGGGATGTAGAACAGTCTGAGTACGTGCTGGGAGAGAAATGAAATCTGGGTTGTAAAAATCTATTAAATAAAATTTAAAAAAAGAAATGTAAACTAAAGTAAACACTATCTTCCCCAACTTTCTTTTTTCCCTTCTGGTCATGGTATTTCATAATAGCAATAGAAACTCTGACTAAGACATGGTATTATGGACAAAAGTGTGCAAATGCTAATTAGAGAAGGATGACATCTCCGTGGAGTCAAGTTGCATGATCTGATTCAAACTTCCTTATTCAGAGGTAGCAACAAACAGGGAATTTCTAAGACTAAGTTTATTATCATGACACAGTGAACACTTTTTATCCAACCCTTATGAGATCTGTGATATCCAGAAACAGATCAAGAAAATGGGAATATTATAAGGGAAGAATCGTGTTTAAACATTCATGGAAGAAATGAAATTCATATCTATTAGATTACCACAAAGAGGTTGATGCTTCTGATTGCTGCCTGCTACCCAACACAATCCATATTCTCTTTTATTCTTTCCAAAGTAATAATAGATTAATTAATAAGACTCTGTATCTAGAAAGAAAGTTTGAATTTAATGTGAACTTAACTCCAAAGATATCACTGTTTGTATGGGAGTATTTTGTTTACTACATTTATTATAAAAATAATTTGTGTAACAAATTGGGATTGCTTGGAAAAGATCCTATACCTTGCAGTTATGGTTTTACTTTAATGAGATTTTACTGTAACAGTGAATTCCATTTGTTTATATCATGGTTCCTTCTACATAAACTGATGGAAATGACAATAGTTAGATTAATTCTCAAACACTGGGATAAAATTCCACTTACCTAAGGAAATGATTATTGAAGAACTGCAGCAATTATCTTTCTCACTACTGATGGACTTTCTTCATGTACATTGGTATTGGCTTTTGGAAAAAGAAAGCAAAATTCATTTTTGAATGTCTCAAGTTAGCAAAAGTATTTTAGAAAAACGTCATCCTCTCTTATTAAAGGAGATATTTATCTAATGCAAAATAAGTTTTAAAATAATTTAAAAGGGTAGCTTTTGGGTTTTTTTTTAACTGTCCTACAAGAAATAAAATGCAGTTTGGTCATTTTGCTTTTTACTGTACGAAGGAGTACTAATGTAAGGGTATAATTCTGTGACATAGAAATATTGCAAAAACAATAGCCATCCTATCAAATTACTCTTGCTAATTTTGATTTTGCATTCCCTTGTAATTCAGAATAAGTATCTTATATTTTCTGGCATTTTAGCAATTGGGTATTCTCATTTACTCAAATAACATGCTTTTACATTTTTATCTCAAAATATTTACAAATTAGCAAAAATCAATGTACTACA
Source organism: Rattus norvegicus (assembly GCF_021556685.1). Classification (NCBI taxonomy): domain Eukaryota; kingdom Metazoa; phylum Chordata; class Mammalia; order Rodentia; family Muridae; genus Rattus; species Rattus norvegicus. The sequence goes on from NC_141555.1 coordinate 70,470,336, forward strand.
GAGTTTCCTTTATGCATGTAGTTAATATCAAAATATATCCTGAAAACTGTAGCTATTTTTGGAATTCCATTCACCGTGACACATCAGATTTATTCTGGTTCTACATGTTTGACAAATACACCCGCACAAAAATGGTTGTTGCTATCACTGAGCAGACAAAAATTTGGCAACTTAGAAGGTTGCAATAAAAACCAGTCAATTAGAATTAAAGTGATAAGTCATGTAGAAAATTAAAGCTTGCCAGCTGGAAAACAGTTCTGACCAAACAAAACTTCACACGGTGAGCTTTAAATTTTAAATAAAATATATAGTATGGCAATATGAACCCATTATAAAATAATCATCCTTATAACATATTAGAAGATCTAAAATATTTATAGTATTCTTTTCAAAGTATAAGAGCAGTTTATATTTTATAGTGAGTGTTGTCTCAGAGGCACATGTCTCTTTATATTCTTATTTGACTTAAGATTAGATAGATAATGGAGAGCCAGGATTCCATCCCAGACAGTAAGACTGTAGATGCTGTATTCCACCACTATATCACAGCACTCTTAAAAATTTTTTTAAATGGATTCATCCCTTACAATTATTGTAAGTGTGAAATTCATATCCAAACACAGTACTGCTTCATGTAAGGAATTATATTCTTAGGATTTCATTCAATCAATTAATAATTTTATATTTTTCCAGGTTAAATGGATGTTTGTATGTGACTGAAAATACATGGAAGATACCTGAATCCCAACACTGACCCAATACTCTCTATTGCTGTCTTATCCCATAAAAATCTTTCTGAGAGTGGTTTAAGCTGTGTTGGAAGATATGCCAATGATTCTTTAACCAATAAAACCAATAAAAACAGCTGTCTATTTTTCTTTCCAATGATTCTGTGTGTTCATATAAGAAGATGGAACTATTATTTCAATTACTTTTCTTTAAAAACATGAAATGCTATAGTCTGCTGCCCCTTGCCTTTCATACAAAACAAAGATTCTTGAATCTTTTAACTTAAACCAGCATCTAGAATCTCTCTCATTCCTTTGAGTTAAGCCTCCTGTTCCTTTCTCACTCATTTCCTTTTTTTTTTAAAGATTTATTTATTTATTATATATAAGTACACTGTAGCTGTCTTCAGATACACCAGAAGAGGGCATCAGATCTCTTTACAGATGGTTGTGAGCCACCATGTGGTTGCTGGGAATTGAACTCATGACCTCTGGAAGAGCAGTCGGGTGCTCTTAACCGCTGAGCCATCTCTCCAGCCCCATTTCCTTCTTTTTTAATTGGATGTTTTATGTATTTACATTTCAAATGTTATACTCTTTCCTGGTTACCCTCTCTCCCATCCATCTCCCCCTGCTTCTGTGAGTTTGCTACCAACCCTGCCTGCCCACTCACACCTCAACACTCTGGCCTTTCCTACACTAGGGAAACCAGACTTCATAGGACGAAGGCCTTCCCTCCTATTGATGCCGTGCAATGCCATCCTCTTCTATATATGAGGCTGAAGCCATGGATGCCTCCATGTGTGCTCTTTGATTGGGATTTAGTCCCTCACTTCCTTCTTCGTTCACTGGACAACAGCTTATTATGATTCACTGCGGTCAGTGCTGTCCTTGCAGCAGGAAAACAATGTTCAGTGAGCCTGGACCTCAGGAAGCTGAATGTTCACACAAATGCATGCACACATGTAACCAGAGCTTGGTTCCCACTGAAAAAAAAAGCATGCAAGTATTTACAACATATTGTGCAATGAACACTTGCATGGGATTCAATGCTGTTTCAAAATACTATTGCCAATATTACTTGGTGGCCAGCTCCATGAGTGAGTGGGTCCTCATTTATTATACATTATTTATTTAGTGTTGAATATTGAGGGCCTCAGACAAAGTTCTTCCAGCAGATCTTTATACACCCTCATGGTTCTTTATTTGTTTTTGGTTTTCTTTGGTTTGGTTTAGTATCAAAATATATGTTCCACAAAATTTAGCACTTTAGCATTTTTTGTATAGTGCTCAGCATCTCTCGTGTGTGCCTGTCACTCCCTCTCTGACCCAGATCTCTTTGAATTTATGGAGCTGAGATGCCATGCATTTTACACACAGGAACCATCTTCCTTCTCTCTCCCCCGAGACCCCTAACCTCCTGCTTCTTACCACTGTTGATAAAAACTTTATATACACTGATATATGCAGGACCAGAAAATACCTGTCTTTTTGATGTTAACTTTGCATCCTCAGGCTCCTTCCATGCAGCATACGTCAAATGCCTGAGTGATATTACACCCAAATGAGAGCCCACAGCTCATAACTCTTCAAACTAAACCTCTATTTTTTCCAAATATCAATATTTGCTGATGACTCTTAAAAGCTTTAACCTCCGTGTAGCCCTCCACCCACCCGAGGTAAAAGAAAGGATGGGGGGCATTAGGGGTGGCGTGGTGACCCTGTTTAGAAAGGTTCATTGGAGCAACTCCCATCTGTGTTGTCTGGAAAGCAGAATTTCAGTTCACAGGTTAGGAGAGGCAGCTTCTTCCATTAGCAAACATTTCATGAATACTCTAGTAGGTCAGTTCTGTAGAGTTGTCATAACAAACAGGAAACAGCAGCAGTGGCACAACCTAGTACAACAGCCAGGCCTCTGTCAGTAACCTGGACAGAGAGAAGTTCTATGCTGTTCTTCTCTCAGGGAATTGACAATCAGCAGAGACTCAAGATGCTCAAACATTGTTGTTGCTGCTTATTTGTTTGTCTTAGTCTGTATAGCAGGATTTCCCTTGGAAAAGTATAAGATGTTTGAAAGATTTTCTGCTGCTACAAATATATCACTGCAGCTGAGTAATCCTGTTCATCATTTTCTCTTCAGAGGCATAGAGACTATTGCAATCATTTACAGCTATTGCCGCTAATGTTGACATGGGTAATCCAATATGTGATCAGAGGAGAAAAATCAAGACAGTGTAGATCCTTTGACCATGTTTCCAATATAAAAAGTTTAAAAACACTTACAAACTATGAGCTGTAATGGTACTGCAAACCCTTAAAATCACCCCAATAGTAGTTACTTATTCTTACTCTTGTATGAAATAAAATACAATTAGTTAAAAAAAAGGTGACAACAAGGTACTTTTGAATATGTAAGCCTGATGCTGCCTTTGGTTAAAGATGATAATTATCAATACTACGATTTCAAGCAAATTTACAATATAATGTGTATAAGACATGGAGCTCATCTGTTAATTTTCCTGTTCTATTTGTCCAAAAGCACACGCCATGTAGTTGTAGGGATAAGTCAGGTTTATATGGTAGAACCTCAACCAAAGTGTACATGTTTTTTCAAGCATCTACTAGCAGGGTCCCATACTTTCATTTTTTTTCACTTTTCATCTATAAAATTCCATTCCAAACCATGATCCCAGGGTGGTGGGGAGTTCTCTTAAAAGTTTTAATTTTTTTCTAGTTCTATGTTTTTTTTTTTCTGGAACTGAGAACCAAACCCAGGGCCTTGTGCTTGCTAGGCAAGCACTCTTCCACTGAGCTAAATCTCCACCCCTCTAGTTCTATGTTAAATGTAAAGATATAGAAGGGAATATGTGAGAGGAAAACAATTTGTAATTGCATCTTATTATTATATTTCCCTTAGATTTTATTTTGTTTTATATTTTACTAACAAAATAGTTACAATTTATTCAACTTGGTGACTCAAGGCAGCAAGTATAATACATTTTTTTTTAAAAATGACTTGGAGCAATATGTTATGTGAACTTGAATTTTAACTCCATTACTATCTTATTTTAAAGAGGACTTTTTCACACTGCTGTTTCTTGTATTTATAAAAAAGAAATGTACTGATAACTAAATGAATTTTTGGAGGAGAAAAATGATATAATAGAAAGAAAAAAATTTGTGCAGATTATATACTTAGTAAATAATACTTGATTATATTCTCACTAGATGGTGAAGCCCTTGAAAGAAAGCAGAAACTACAAATTTATTTTTATAAGTCTATTCCCTAGACATGTACTGGAAACATAATAAGGAATCACTTATTTTTGGAGTAAGTGTATGAGTGAATTAGAGAAGCAAAGGACATCCTATCAATCCCCAAGTACATAGAAGTCAGATCGCTAAAACAATCATCATGTTAAACAAGCAAAAATGAGTACTCAGACAGAACCATTTAGCAATAACATCATTTTTCTCTTCTTTGCCTAAACCATATATGTCTTGCCTAGGCTAATTCCTTTAAAAGCATGGTTTTTACTTTGAAAAAGCATGTATGTATGTATGTATGTATGTCTATATGTGTATGTGTACATATGGGCATATGTATATATCTTTATATATGTGTATGTGTATATACATTTATATGTGTATGTGGACACAATTAAACATATATATATATGTATGTAAATATATATATATATATTTGTTTGTATGTGTATATGTACATGTATATACATATAAATATGTAACATACAAATGCACTCAATTTCCAAATTTATGAAACTTTACTGCTAAATACATTAGGACTGAAGAATTTTAAAAGCTGCTTTATACATTTTGTTTCATTTTAAAATCACAGTTCAGAAAATAGATTCAATTTAGATAGTTAATTATTATACTATCAAATTTCCTCATCTATTTCATAAAAACACAAAGATTTAATTTAGTAATGTCACTGTATATATTTTAGCATGTGACACATCTAATTAGTTTTTCCAGCATGTGATATAATTTCAGGACACTAGACCTACGTAAGGTAAAAAATATAACAAATGGATTGCTATATGTGATAGATCAGAGTTATAGATAGATAGATAGATAGATAGATAGATAGATAGATAGATAGATAACTAGATACATTCATACATACATACATACATTCATACATAGTTAAAAGATGAAAGATCACAGATGAAAAGTAGACAAATAACACATACTCAGAATCATCAATCATGAAATAACTAGTATTAAAATGTGAAAATACCTTCTTATATGAAGCAAATTTTAAATATGAATTATGTTCATATTTTAATACCTAAAGGGAGTTTATCACCCATAATCTTTAAAATAAAATGTCTATTTGAAAATTCCCCTCAGGTAGTTAACAGACATTAAATACTTAACTTCCTTTACATTAATCTGTCAAATCACCCAGCATCTTGTCTTTGTTACATAAATGCAAATATTTTTACTTTGTTCATAGTTTGTCTCCAAGTTCAAATCTTCAGTTTCTTTCCACACTGCTCTGCATTCTACTTCAAATCCTATCACCATGTTTAAGTCTCTAACAAATCCTTATGTGTTCTCATGAAAATTAATCACGATGAATATCATTTTTTATCTTTACTAACATTGCTCTCATACAAGTAACTATTATTTCTCTTTCACCAATGTGATCACTATCCACTTCTCTGTTTTCTGTACCATTTTCAACATCAACCATTTTATAGTTGCTCTTTATTTGAGAAAATAAAATGTTCTATTTGTTCCCCTAATAAATTATGTACCAAGAGTTTCTTCCATTGAAACTTTAGACAAGAAAAACAAAGTTGTTACAAAGTGCTAGTTCTACTCAGACCTAGAACTGAAAGCTGTCTATGTGACAGGAAGCACAGGAGGAACACTTCTGGAAGAGAAAGCAGAGCTTGCAGAAGACCTCGTGCAGGGAAGTGCTTCATGCATTGTAAACAAAAAGTGTAAAAGATCTGAACTTTCACATTGAGTGAAAGTTATTGAGGAATATTTACAAGTGATTCTGAGTGGGCTACATAAGCAGGTTTATTTATAAATCCATGGTAAATACTAGAAAAATGGCAACAAATTGTAATAGGGCAGAAAAGGAAATCGAGTTAAAAGTTGGTACAGGTTTCGATATGAATGTTGTTAATTTGAACAAGCTGAAGGTTATTGGACAATTTAATGGGATGAATGACTCAGATACATTAACAATTTTGAATGATTCTAGAGCAAAATTACACAGTGAGAACAAAACAACAATCTGTGACAAAAATCTGTTCAGTTATGGTTATATTCTTTAATATTTCTTTTTGAAAACATTCATTTAATTAAATAAAATTCAATAAGGAACAGAATATAACCCTTTTCATCTTTGGCATATCCAATCTCTAAACAGACAGGAGTATAGTGGATGAAACTTCTTCCAGGATTTGCCTACTCTAGGTATTATTTATTTCAAATAATAAGCAGTGCAGTGTATCATATTTGTGGGCATTGATTACTAAGGCCCAATTATCTCCTCGGAAGGACGTCCATTAAAAAGCAATCTAAAATAACTTTGTTTCCTTTACATATTAAAAATCTAATATATTGAGCTTTCTTATCATTTTCACAGCATAGGACACCATATGTAATTACTTCGTTTATACACATCAATATCAGTCACTCTACCTTTCTGATTTTGACATATGCCAAGCTTAACAAACAGGAGACTGTACATTTCTCAGCAGTCCTCACATTTCTCACATTGTCCCCTGCGTCTGGGCCATATTACAATCAATGAAATTAATGCTAATGGGATGCAAATGTAGATTTTCATATTTCATACAATAAAACAAATCAAGAGATCAATAAATAAATAGTTACAGAATTTACCTTTATACGAAGACAATAGTTTAACAATACCTTATAATAACGACCCTAATTCATATTGAGTCAATTCTGGAATGTGTGTAACAATATTTGTACAAAGAATCAGTAACTTTTCTGTATCTTTTTAAAAACAATTGGATATAGTCAATAAAGAAGTGTCAGGCTCAGATAAGAGCTAGAAATAATTCAAAAACTTTTTAAAATCATTCTGAAAGATAGTTCTAGAATATTTGAGTTCAACTCTCAGGCTCCATATTACTAACTAATATATTGGTGAGCACTTGTATTCCATGTGCGTATACAATATTAATTTCATAGGATATAAATATTTTAAAATCTCAAAAGCTATATTTATTGAACAGTAAGATTTTAGAACTGTAAGATTAAACTTTGTTGCATTTTTATTAAATTAGGTATTTATTATTTACATTTCAAATGTTATTTCCTTTCTGGGGATCCTGTCCATCAGCTGTAAATTCTTCCCCTCCCCTTCTATAATGGTCGTCCCCTCCACAGCCATTCCCCTTCCTTAGAGCACCCCTCTGTACTTTCCCTACACGAAGCGTCCAACCTTAGTAGGACTAGGGGTTCCCTTTCCATTGGTGCCCCAGTAAGTCTATCCACTGCAACATATGCAGTCGGAGCCCTGGGTCAGTCCATGTAAGTATTTGGGTAGTGGTTTAGTACGTGGAAGCTCTGGTTGGTTGGCAGTTTTTTCTTATGGGGTTGCAAGGTCCTTCAGCTCCTTCAGTCCTTTCCTTAATCCCTCCAAAGGGGGTCCCATTCTTAGTTCAGTGATTTGCGGCTGGCATTCTCCTCTGTGTTTCACATGTTCTGGCTGCGTATATCAGGAGGGATCTATATCCAGTTACTGTCAGCATGCACCTCTTAGCTTCATCCATCTTTTCATGTTTTGGTATATACATAAATACATACATATATGCACACAAACATACACACACACACACACACACACACACACACACACACACACACACATATATATATATATATATATATATATATATATGTATATATATATATATATATATATATATATATATGCCCAGCATGTCTGGCGTACTCTGAATGGCCATTCCTTCAGTCTCCTAAAATATTGCCTCCCTAACCCTCTTATGGATATTTTAGTTCCTCTTTTAAGGAAGGAGTGAAGCATCTGCATTTTGGTCCTCCTTCTTGAGTTTCATGTGGTCATGCTTTGTATCTTATGTAATTTGAGCATTTAGGCTAATATCTACCTATCAATGATTGTGTACTATGTGTGTTTTTCTGTGATTGGGTAACCTCACTCAGGATGATATTTTCTAGGTCCATCCATTTGCCTATGAATTTTATGCACTCATTGTTTTTGATAGCTGAGTAGTAATTCATTCTGTAATATACGTCATTTTCTGTATCCATTCCTCTGTTGAAGGGCATCTGGGTTCTTTCCAGCTTCTGGATATTATGAATAAGGCTGCTATGAACATAGTGTAACATGTGTGTTTGTTGTATGTTGGAGCATGTTTTGTGTATATGTCCAGGAGAGGTATAGCTGGGTCCTCAGACAGTACAATGTCTAATTTTTCAGGAAACTCAAGACTGATTTACAGAGAGGTTGTACCAGTCTGCAATCCCAACAATAATGGAGGAGTGTTCCTCTTTCTCCACATCCTCGCCAGCATATACTGTCACATGAGATGTTGATCATAGCCATTATGACTGACGTGTGGTGGAATCTCAGGGTTGTTTTGATTTCCAATTTTCTGATGACTAAGTACGTTGTATATAACAGAAATCATTTTAAGAAATGATGGTATGACAACTGCTGATCTGGATGTAGCTGATTGCCAATTGATCAATTTTTATCTCTTTCTTCAAAGTTCATGTCCGAAGCATCAAGGAAATCTACATAAAACAATATATGCAGAAGTCAATAAAAGGGAAAGTGTCAAAACTGCCTAGAAAACAGTTGCACTGGAGAAAATTATCAGAACAAAGTACAAAAGGATCAGACTCTATGATCACCAGTCAATATATGAAATATCATCATTCTCACAACTTTCTTCAAAGCAAAGTACACTGCCAATAGGACAAAACAGAAATCTACACATTTGGAAAAGACTTTATCCAACCCTATATCTGGTAGAGTGCCATAATAAAAATATAGAAATAATTCAGAAAGTTAAACTCCCCAACAACCAAGTAACCCAACTTTTAAACTGGGTTAGAGAGGTAAACCAAGAATTCTCAACTGAGGTATCTCAGTAGATGAGAAACACATCAAGAAATGTTCAACATCCTTAGTTATCAGAAAAATGCAAACTGAAATGAACTTGAAAGTCTACATTTCCCCAATCAGTGTGACTAAGACAAAAAACTAATGCAGTAGCAGAGTAGACTATGATGTAGAGAAAGTGGATCCCTCCTCCCCTGCTGGTGGGATTGGTATCTGTACAGCCACTTTGGATATCAATGTGGAGGTTCAGAGAATATTGCCTGAAGACCCAGCTTTACCACTCACTCCAACGCAAATACTCAAACTTGATCCACATATAACAGTGATATGTGGTTGAACATGTTCATGGCAGCCTTCCTTATATTAGTCACATGCTGGAAACAATCGTGATATACGTCAACTCAACTGAGGAATAAATACAGAATGTGTGCTATATTTAAATAAAGAAATACTACTCAAGTATTAAAAATGAGGAAACCAAGAACTATGTAGGCAAAGTGAAGGACCTGGAAATTAGTGAAGTTCAGAGATCGAAAAGGACATAACATGGGATGTACTTAGTGAGAAGTGGATGTTAGCCCCAAAGATCAGTATACCCAATACACAAATCATTTCTCACATGGAGGGAAAATGTTTGAAGGCCAAACTGTGGATTCTTGCAACCCACTTAGAAGTGAGAACAAAATGATAATGGAAAACAGACAGATGGAGTGACCTTGCTAGAAGTAGAGAAGGATGGACAAAATGGGGGGAGTAGAAACAATATGAAGAGAAAAGAGAGAAATCTAGAAGAAAATTGGAATAAATAACAATAAGCATCAGCGGTGCGTGGTGAACTTGGGTATCCCCAGGAAAATCACAGATGCCAGGATGCAAAAGGGTCCCATAAATTTCCTGGGATGATGGTAGTTGAAATACTTAGCAGCAAAGAGATAGAACCACAAGAGTCTGCCTCCTGTAGCTAGACGTGCCCACCCGTGAAGAGCAGGTGATGCCCACACAGTTCAAAATCTTTAACCTATAAATGTCCAAAGTCTAAAAAAATGCAAAGACAAAAAAGGAGCAGAGACTGAACGAAAGGCAATCCAGAGACCACCCGACCAGAAGAAAAATTTCATCCACAGAATCCAAATCCTCAGACTATTCCTGATGTCAAGATGTGCTTGCAGATAAGTTGCTGTAGAAGTTTGAATTTCCACCAGGAGAATAGCAATGTTCTCCTCTCTCCATAACACAGTAAAGATAAGTTGGCTCATTTGTTATTAAATTAAGGTTTCTGAAAGGGATGAAAAAAATGTCAGAATAATTTTGATTTGCATTTCTATAATGTATAATGATGATATATATTTTGCATTAGATTCTTAATCGTTTAAGTTTCTTCAGTTGTGAATATTTTGTCCAGATATGTACCCAATTAATTATTTTTTCTGGATATACAGTGTTTTAGTCTTTACATTATGATTTATAGAAGCCCATTGTTGAATGTGTACGTGGAAAAAACACTTACTATATTTGAAAATAGACACTTTAATTTACTAAGGTCAAATCATATAATGTGATCTCACTAACTCACAGATTTGGCAGATCTTTTGTAACTAACAGAATTCATTAAGGTCACTTTATGAAACATCCCTATATAATAAAACATTCTCTGTGTACATAATATTGAGGAATATACTTTAATTGTTTTATTTTTTTGAGAATTTCCACCAAAATATTTTGATGATAATTTTCCCATTTATTTTACCTACATCACTATATTTCTTTGAGTCCTACCTTTGTATATCTTCTATATTAAAATACTGTTTAATAACCCCATGATGATCCCTTACAAAAACGGTTCAACCCCCCAACAGAAGACACTAACGGTCCACAATGTGTCCGTTAGGAGTAACGGCTTTCAGGTGTTCACACTGCATTCTGGACGGTTGACTGGCTTGAGGCTGTGCAGGGAACCACAGCTGCTGTGTGTCATGAGGTCAGCCCTCTGCGTATCCAGAAGACACAATTTCCTATGATCACCCCCACATTTTGGGCACTTACAGTCTCTTTGCACCTTGTTTCAGGGTGGCCTTTGAGCCTTGTGGAAGGGGTATAACATGTATATCCAACTCATCATGGCTGAAATCAATAAAATAAAGACAACAATGTATTTTATGAAAGGAAGAGTTCATTCTTGGAATGTATTAACAAGATTGTCATAACCTTTGGCCAAGTTAGTTAAAGAAAGTGTAGAATTAACATAATTAAAGAGAAGAGAGGAGACGTGGAGAAAACACTTTATATTTACAGTCCCAAATCTAGAATATTTTTAAACCATTAATGATTTACTGGATGTATTGCATATACCAATATTAAATCACCTCAATGTGCATAATTCAAACAGCACTATACTGAACAATGACACAGAGTCGGGCATTTAATATCTCCCTTCTAAAATATCATAGGACCACATGTATTCAGATTAAAATTTTGATTATATATTTAAAAAGCATTGAAAGTTTCTTAGACTATTCCATAAAGTAGACAAAAGGATTGAATACATTAAAATTCTATTTTGAATCTGGTATTATTCAACAATTGACAGAGAACAAAAGAGACAGAGTGAGGCAGGGGGAAAATGAGGTAAACAGAAAGGTACAGAGAGAGGGAGAAAGAATTGCAGACGACTGACAGAAAGAGAGGAAGACTGAGTATTACAGACTAATTTACACGGATACACACAAATTCTCAATAAAATCCTTGTAAACAGATTCAAGACGACATTAAAATTAATCTTCAACGAGGTAAGCTTTCTTAAAATAGAAGACATACAAGTCTGATTTAACACACACACACACACACACACACACACACACACACACACACGCATATATATGTCAAATTTACTTCTAATCTGATCTTTGTGGTAGGATGTTGCATCTTTAACCCAGAATTTTAACCAAGATCAATTCATTATTTTTATTTTTTTAGTCATCTGCAGATACATCTTTTTTAGGAGTGAATCGTTCTCACTGGAGACCGGAGAAGAGACCTGCTGTTCCATGATTAATAAACGTCATTGCAAGACATCAAAGCTAAATGTAAATGTGTGAATGGAATAAATTTTTTTTTTCATGACACACAGCAGAGATGTAATGGTGACATGTAACACACTGGCCAAGCCTGGCCCAGTGCTCTCTCTTCTGCTATGATTTTTTTAATTGTGTTAAAATGTACATGAAAGAACGCACATGAGATTACATTGTCTTTTGGGAAAATTGATCTTAGATTTAGTTAGTTTCATGTACGTGAATGTTTTGCCTGCCTGTGCACCACTTGCGTGCCTGGTGCCTGAGGAGGCCAGAGTAGGTATTTGATTCCCCGGAACAGGAGTTACAGACAGTTAAGACCAGTCATGTGGGTGCTGGGAATCAAACCTGACTCCTCCAGAGAGCAGCCAATGCTCTCCACAGCTACCATCACCACAGCCCCACGTTTTACTTCCCTACCTACGGTAAGCGTGCAGTGATGTGACAGTTGTTACTCAGCCAGCATCTCCCACCACCTTCAGAATCTTTTTCATCTGAAAAACACTGTTCTTTGAGGTTGGACTGTGCCTTCCCAGTCTCCAGCCCCTGGCAGCCACCCGCTTGTCTCTAAGGAGCCTCTTAGGCTCTTGGCAGAGGTGTAATTTGTCAACTTATGACAGACTTATTTCAATTATCATAATGTCCTCAAGGTCCCTGCCTTTTATAGCATTTTAGAATTTTCTTTTCTGCAGGAGGGATACTGTTCTTTTGAATGGTCATGCTACATCCCATGCTTTCCCTATCTATCGTGAAGAGCACAGATTCAAAGACAAGTAAGTAAAGATCTCTGACGTTTCGCTTCCAGCTCTTTAGGGCAAACACCCCAAGCAGAGCTGTTAGATCATATAGTAATTTTGTGCTAATCTTCTGAGGGAGCCTCCATATTTTCCCACAGCAGCAGAACCGTCTTACATTTCCACCAAGACTGCATAAGGCTCAGACTTTCCACTTCCTCTCCAATGCTTTTCTCCTTCCTTTCGATAGTGTGTGATTGATACACAGCTTTACAGGTTCGACTCAGTTCCCTACTTATTGCTCAGTATATAGTCTACACACACACACACACACACGGGGGGGGGGGAGAAACTGATCGATCTCTGGGAGCCAGCTCTGTTTCCCCCCGTGGAAGCAGGTCTGTCCTGCTGTCCCTGCTGTACTGTGCCTCCCGCTGGTCTGAAAGCTTCTGATGACTCTCCTGTCTGCCAGTTCCATCCAGTGGCATGCTGGGAAAGACCATACCCAGCATTCAGCCTCTCGCACAGGCTCCAGAGGAAGTCATCAAACTGTCATGACTGGTACTTTTGGGAGGTCTGATCTGAACCCCTTTATTCCAACATGCTGGGGTGGACTCCCTTTCAGAGAGACAACCCTGAGCGGACTCTAACAAGGAGTTATATGCCTTGCAAACAACTGGGGGCAGAATTCAAACAATTGGGGCAGAATTTGCACACTGGTAACTAGGCAGGGTACCATAGGTGGGGCGAAGTGACCTCCAAACTGATTCGTGGTCAGTGGACCATTCCAGGGCTTTCTGAGAGGGAAACCAGTTCTCTTCCCACTACCTGCTGATCCGAATGTAGACGTTTCAGCTCCTTCTCAAGCACCATGCCTACCTGCATGCTGCCATGTTTCCTGCCATGATGGTAATGGACTGAACCTCTGAACTGTAAGCCAGCCCTAATTAAGTGTTTTTGAGTTGACATGATCATGCTATATCTTCACCTAGATAAAATAAGATACGAGGCTTCACCTGTACACAGGCGTGTTCCTAGATGAACTGTCCAAAGCAGAGTTACTCAGCGACTGGGCAGACTGCTTGTTATCATTAATACAAAGTATGGATTTGGGGAACTGAGTCAGGGGGCCAGGATTTCAGTCTGTCTCGGCATTCAAAGTCAACAGAACCATGTGGGAGGAAATTTGTTTTCGCTTTATACCGTGTGGGTCCAGAGGACCAAACTTGGGTCACCAAGGCCTAGAGCCACCATCTCGAGGGCTCTTGTCTTCTTTAAAAAGTGAATCCAGGCCACGGCCGCCTGGTCCGCCCAGCAGTGGCCCAGTCGTAGTTCGTGTTTCTGCATCATGTCGGTGGCCTCCTGAGGGCGCTGTGCAGCGATTCCTAAGTGGAGCTCAGAGAGTTCCAGGCCCAGCACTTCCGCGGTGACAGTGAAGAACAAGAAAAGCTGCTGAAGAAAGCTGTGCGTCATACGTTGGAAATCTTTCCTTTTTATACAACTGAAGAACAGACTTATAAACTCCAGCAAAAGTGGTGATATAAAGAAGCTCGTCATGGGTCTGGATAGGATGGAGGAAACAGCCCGTGGACTCTGTGGAATACTACTCAAGAGCAGATGCAGAGACCACAATTATGTACACGAACGGAACTCGTCCAGGCGACCGGATCATGCGCGCAGGCTAGGATGCAGGCTTAAAGGAGGTCAGGCAGCATAGATGTGGGCAGTCTGGGGGTCAGGTTCGGGATGAGTCTCGGAGGACTACTGTAGAGGGCCGCAATAACATGCGCGACCGTTAGATGGCGCTGGCTTCCACTGCGCCCCACGTGGAAGGCCAAGTCAGTCAAGATGGCGCCAGCCTTCGCTGCGCCAGCTGGCCCCCCTATCAGGAAGTTAACTGCGCATGTGCAAGAGTGCCTTCCTGCCAGGTCTTTGCCCATTCCGGGGCGTGCCTGATGAGATCATGAGTAAGCAACCAATCAGGCGTGGATGCGTGCCCGAGGGTTAAATAGGTTAAAACATCGCCGGCGCTACGAGAGGCCTCCGTTTCACGGAAGAAATTCAGAAGCTATGGAATACAGGTAAAAAACTCTGAGAGACCATGGCTAGCCTTGATCTGCTCCAACTCAGTCCCCTGCAGGACGCGGCAGGTGCCGCTGTGGTTGCTCTGGCAACCCTCGGGCTTTTTCTATTGACCTTTGAGTTTCTAGCTACCGCCAAACGGCGTCAGAGGTCGAGTGGGAACTGCCCAGCTGTAACAGCAAAGCGGAGAGCGTTGGGGGCAGGGAGAGACAGTCCGTCAGAAACAGAGGATAGTGAAAAGTTGCAACGAGGAAAGGATCCTGATCGATCTCAAGCACCAGGCCCCCCTGCGGTCTTACCACCGCCAGGGGTGAAAAATTGGGGAAAGAATGCCCCGGGTGAGAAGGGAGGAGATAAACAGAACACAGTATTTTGGGAGAAAAACTTTGTCTTAGTACTTATGAAAGGTGTAATTAAGCTCCTGCGCCGGCTCTGGGGACACCGCGGCGTCCGGGCGCTGACGCGACAGCTTTACAGAGTCATACTGATCAGATTTGATAGAGGCAGACCGCCTGAAAATTTATTCAGGAGAATCAAACAAAAGGACATCTCAGTGCCTGTACACAGCCTGATAGAGTTAATGTAATTGGGTTGTGAGTAAAAATACTCAGGGCTGTGTTTCACTTCCATACCATTGGCGAATGTCGGTCGTTCTGCTCAGATAATATCTCCCAGTGTCTTACAGAATTGGGTTTCAACACGTTGGTGGACTAGTCCAGGAATTGAGACAATCCATCGCCCAAATCAGCTCCACTCGATGGATAGTCGCCGTGAACACCATCTGGCTTTTTCCCCTCTTTGTCTATTGTTTGTCTCTGGTGCACCAGGCTGTCCATGTCTGTCAGTTTATGTCTGTGGTTTTCGTTTCTCGTTGTATAAATGTTTTATGTTTCATGTTCAAAAGAAAAAATGGTAAAAAACTTTATCTGCTGGTCGTGCACACCTTGACTTGGTTTTAACTCGATTCAAAAAAGAACAAATGAATAAAAAACAGTTTCAATCAGGTTTTTGAAGCCCTGTGCCTAGAGCCAGGTGTCTAGATTAGCTGGAGAAGCTGACCAGAAGCTAAGCGTCTACACGAGCTGATCTTAAAAGCGCCAACAGCTTCTTCATACAAGAGTTGATAGCTGTTTCTCTTAAAAAAAAATCCCTGACTTATTACTTGACTCAACAGGTGACAAGGTGCTTCTCCTAAAATCATAACAAAAGGGTAAAAATGGTGTTTGGTCTAAATATTAAAGATAGGTGTAGCCATTTCAATTTTGTTTCTTATTGGTTTTATATGTATAAATATGCTCTACTTGCCTTGGTTGTGGACTATTGGCTTTCAAGTTATTGGATATGGTTAAAAGGGTATAATGTTGGTAACAGAAAGTTGACATAAAGCTAGTAATCTGGATGGAGTCATTCTAGATAGCGTGTGACATGGGCCAACCTAGGGAAACAGGTCTAAATTGAGGTAATGTTTTTATGGAATTCTTATGCTAGAAACCAGGCTTCTAAAAGAATTTAGGAAATTGTCCTTTTGTTGAGGTATTGGAGAGAATTGACAGTCAAACTTTACAACATAATAGATAGACTTGGGGTGCCTTGGAGACTAGATTGTTTGTTGGGGGTTGAGTTTTGCTTTCCTAAGTTGTGGCTTGCCCAGAAGTTATCTGTATTTTAATGCTAATTTCCACTGCCCGG